>NC_090210.1:22277749-22588721 GCF_033026475.1 Channa argus
GTCAAACAGCTATTGACATTAAATTTGGTACAGACCACATGGTCCTAAAGGGCAAAACTTAAATTTATCCAGTACTTATTCTGTAAAGTGACTTGAGATGATTCTGTTGTGAATTGGCGTTACATAAATAAAGTTGAATTGAGTACTTGGGTTTCAGCCTCAGCTGTTATCAGATTTAGTGCTTCGTACAAATTGTTAACATGCTAAATGTGGTAAACATACCTGCAAAGACTCAGCATGTTGTCATTGGGATTTTGTTGCCATTTAGCTCAAAGCACCACTGTGTAAAGCTGGAAATCACAAATGCATAAAAATCTTGATGTTGATGTGTCATTTTCCCATCAGTGACGTAATATTTTGTGAATCACAGATGGAAACTAATCTTTCAGAATGCAATAGCACTGTTTGCCCTACAAACGCTTTCAGGCACGGTGGACAGAGGATGATAGGGGTTTTGCACACACAAAAAGATGTTTGGTTCTTTGTTTCTGGTGCAGCACTTTTAGCTGGTGAGGGATCTTGTTGGAATGCTGCCCACTGTGCCTGTACCAGTGTAGGGGAAACACTGCAATGGTCTGTTCAGTTTCATGGTATATAGGTAAAAATGTGCCCATGCATGTACTGAGCCCCTCGGCTGCAGACTCTTAATTCCCCAAAAACACAACACCTCATGAAATGCAAACCGTTTTCTGATAGAACTTGGCTTTGATGTTTTCTCCTTGACACTTGTAAGTCGCTCTGGATAAAAGAGTCTTCTCAATGACTAAATGTAAAATGGAAATTTTGAGCTTGACAGCTTTATCTCAGAGCTTTTTAGAGCTTGCATAGAGGCAGCAGTCCATAGACATAGTCCATAGACAGAAGGAAAAACAAGAAAGCAGATTAGAAACCAAACTCAAGGCATTTTTCACTGTTTGTGGGAAATTAATTGAATTACTTTTTTTTTTTTTGCTCAAGTTACAACTAATGTGCTAATAATGAGGGATCACAATCCAAGGAACATTGGAAATCCTGACATGAAACAACCAAATGAGTCCAAGTGAAAAAGATTTTAAAAATTCCTGTTTCCCTCATGTATAATAGAGAAATCATTACAAAGACTGTGACAGTGTTACAATTGTTCTCTGTCTTGTCTAATGTACACTGTTATCTCAGGTCACTGGCTGGAGCTGATGGAAATGTCCTGACAGAATATTAACACATCACAGAGAAAAAGATCCGACAGAGTCAGGACCCCCATCCAATTTAATCTGGGTGCATTAATGGAATAATAACTGAAACGTCTCATTGAAGCAAGAAAAGCGGCCATTATCCTGACATTTGTCTTTAGTTTCATTAACATTTTCAGCTGTCTAATGTGAATACCGCAATTTCCAAATCTCTAAGAAAATAAAGCTTTAAAATATTATATATTAAAATTGGTGAATCTGCTTTGTGAGCTGTAAAACTAAAGGTTTTGACATGGACGGATTAGAGGCCAAGCAAGAAAAGGTCTTGTTTGTTACAAACAGGCTTTGGGGGTTTCAAACAAACGCACACACTTTCATCTTTTAAATGTCACCAACATCTGCCTCCAAAGCTCAGTGGTTAAATCTTAGATTGATAAAGTCCCGTCGACCAATCACAGGTCAGAAAGGAAGCAGCGTTCATAAAAATCCTTCCCACATGATTGTGCAGCTGTTTCTGCTTTGGTACATAACCACAGAGACAAAAATAACACGAGTTGTCTGAATTTGTGCTCTATCCTCATTAAAGCCTCTCTCTCTCTCTATTCACTCTCTAGCTCACTCGACCATAGATGCTCTCTCTCACTTGCTGAGCTGTGGAGCAGAGGCCAACTTTGAACAGCGTGTTCACAGAAACGGACAAATCGCATTTCCTTCTTAATACATATAAAACAAACCGAGGAAATAATGATGTTACCAGCTAGACATTGAAATCAGAGCTAAAAATCTTCACCCTCATGAGTTTTTCCAGAGTCAGTGACCTAAAAACACAGTTTGCATGTTGACACAAAAAAAATGTAAAATAAAATAAAAAAATAAACATTAATTATTAATGTTAAATATAATATATAATAACGTTAAAATGTTGGCATGATAGAAAGCAGTGAGAGGATGGAACCAAAATCACCAAGTTACATTAGTGTAAATACAAGTTGGAACACGTGAAAACAAACACATTGATTCTTATGAGAGCTCCAGTTTATCCACTTTGATACTTTATAATATGTTAGTACCTGCAAACAAAGACAATAAATGGCTACTCTTCATAGAAATTAAAAGCAAATGTAAGTCATATGGGGCTATGTAGCCAGTGCTTTACTTTATTTTTGCAAACAGGACAATGTTTCTCTGCCGTTTTTCCACCATGACAGGAAGTGCCATTAATCTCAGTAATAAACTGATGCAGGCAAATTATACAAGTGAAGTTAAGAGAAGATTTTTGTTAGTTGTTTACTGTACAGTAAAGGGTCATAAATGAGTCACTATTGAGGTTTTTAATATCAGAGCGACTGCCTTCGCCCGGGTTCAGTGACCTCTGTTGCACCATTTAAGACTCCGCTCAGCATTTTTTACCTTGACTCCAGCGAGCATGCCAGTGGTGGAGACGCTGAAGTCCAGGTAGGCCAGGGTGTCGGGGTTGGACGGTTTATACAACAGAGGTGGTTTCTTCTTTGGCAAATCATCTAAAGAGAGAATCAAGCAGCTGATATCACTGCTGCTTCAGGAGCACACAGCCTCTATCCTTCGTTTAACAAGCAAACAGCTACGTTTGATTTGACTCGACAGTCTGTAGAGTTTGTAACAAACATGCATCGAGTCTGACTGTGAGAAACACCACTCATTTTACAGCGTCTTTGCCCGTGTGCGTTTGTACCTGTGTCCAAGACAGGGGGCCACGTCCGGACGTCCACGGCGGCCGAGGCTTCTTTGGACCTCAGCAGCTTGGAGATGAGCTGTGTGGTCATCACACACACCGAGCGGCTCACCTGCACGACACAGAGCGGACAGTTGAGACCTGGTGCCTTAGCAGTGACAGATTAATGAGACACCATCGTCCAACAGTGTGGAAGAATGAGCATCTCTTTTAAATCACACTTTTAACCAAAACTGTTAAAATCAGCTTCCTGTCGGATTAACAGCAGACTAACAGTAGCTCCGACCTCCTACACGCCTTCTGTCAGCTCTCCAGAATCACGAGTGAGGATCCATAACTCACATTATTCATTCACTGTTGGCTGGTTTTCAGCTTTTCTGCAAGCTGTCAACTCACTTTGGCCTTTCACTCGTCTTCCTTAGGTTTCTGATTTGTAACAACTATTTGGCAAAGTGGATTCAACAGGACGTGCTCAGTCTGTTTTTATATAACACACAGCTATTTTGCCCAAATATGTCCAGATTTGTTACTATTCTCTGGGTTGACAATGTAAATTACAATGAATATACAATACTGCAAAAACACTAATAAACCAGGGTGATCAGTCAATTTTGAAGAAAAAACATAAAGTATGTATTTCAACCTGTTGACCTCCAAATCTGGCGATTTCAGGCCATGTCACAAATGTAAGCTCCAGGTGGTTTTCCATCTACATGTTGCTGGAAATGTGGTATTTGTCCAACGCAAATTCAGAACAGATTCAAATTCATCAACAGGACTTTAAGTCAGCTGCTACAGATGAATTAATATTTCATCTGTAGCAGCTGTTTTTTTCCAAATACCAGAGGAAAAGTGGATTCTGCGTGTGGATTTGTTCCTCCTGATTACTTTCTGGCAAAAGATTATTTCCACAAAAAATAAAACTTGTAGTATAAAGGACACGTTTAAACTTGGAAGGAGATGCCAGCAGACATCCCAAAAATAATTTTTTCTTCCAAAAATCAGCCCAATTTTCCCCAAAGGAAAATCTAGATGCTGGACAGGTTCTGTACATACTTATCACTTCAAACCAGTCAGTGCACAGATTCTAGTTTTTACATTTACAATTCACATATGCACCAAAACTCACACAAATATTGTTTCTCCCATTACAGGGCGGTTGAAAGCTGATATCAAATGAAGGAAGAAAAAAAGAATAAGAAAGAAAAAGGGGGTGATGTCCTCTTAAAACCACATATATATATGGCTGATAAAGACAGGACTGTGTTTTTACCTCCACGATCATCTTGACTGTGGGCAGCGTGGTGGCGATGTTCTGCGGGTGAGGCGGTCGCACCGTGATCGGCACACAGCCGGCATAAAGGCAGCCATAAAATGCAATGATGAGGTCGATGCCTGCAGGAGGAAGTTGGCGAAAGGAGGTGAAGAATATTCAGGGAGGTGAAAGAAGAGAGGGTGAAGGGGAAATGATTGCAATAAAAGAAAGGAAGACAAAGGTATAAGGACGGAGAGGGGCAGAGTGAGTAACTCAACGCTGCTTTAAGTCAATCTCACGTCTGAGGATTCGTGCTACTCGGCTGTGTCCGTCCTGTCACGATGGACGTCAGGCTCCTGGGCAATTAGGATTCTTTCCATTATCTTTCATTTTCCCTGAGGTGCTTTCTCTCTCTCTCTCTCTCTCTCTCTCCCAACTGAACTCCCTGAACGTCCTCATTTAAAAATCACCTTTTGACCTCGTTTATGTGTCGGCACACAAGTTAACGCATCCTTACAAAGTTCAGCCCTGATCGTGTCCCACTGAAATACTGACAATTGCTCCAATGTATTGTTTACCTGGAGGGTAGACCAGTGCGACGTGGTCTCCATCCTGCAGGTGGCCTCGTTCAGCCAGCATGGCGGCGATCTTCTCTGCTCTCTTGTGCAGCTGAACACAAGTCAGAGAGCTGGCTATCGTACCCTGCAGGAAGACACACACGAAAAGATGAGTGACACATTCAATCAGCAGTGTGTATCAGCACGTCATGTCATATTTTCCGCTGCAGCATCTTGAAGCTGAACAGCTGTAAACAAATCAGTGGATCATATTGTCATTGTGAAAACTAACATTAGCCGTCAGACAGAGGCAATTTACACAAACACACAAACACACATAACTGATTTCTACTCGCTTTCATACCTGTTCTCAACATTCTACATCAAGTAACTGTATCATAATATAGCAGATATACTGTGTATGGGTTTTCTTTATTATTGTCAGGAAAACTATAAAATAATGTTAAAGCATTCATTGATTCTGTGTTTGTGCACCTTCATCTCTACATGGACGCTCATTCAGGGTGAGACTAGTAGTAAAGTGGCACAAACTATGAATCTATATGATCATGCACAGTGTGTGTGTGTGTTGTGAGCTCTTACTCTGGAGTTGAGCAGTGTGTACAGGATGTGATCCGGAGTGGTCTGGGCTCTCCACTGTAACACCTCCGACAGGAAGAGGAACTGGAACCAATAAACAATACAGGAACAGTGAGACTGGGCGGATGACTCATATTCACAACCTCAACACGTGAGTCCTGCAGCCGGCAGACACAGAGAGTCCAGTCTGTTTTCACTGTTAGTTCATTAATTGGAAGTTTTGTTATGATTCAGGGCCCATTGACAATGTTACAGTATTGTCAATAGGATTTTAAGACGTCTATACAAAGGAGGCTCCGGGCCAAAGCTAATGCTGTCTGGGAGCCTTGGCATGTAAAAGTTTGGGGACCCTGGGATAAACTATTAGTCACATGATTGTTTTCTCAAGCTCAGGGAAATGAGTACATCTTAGTTTCAACAGTCAAGAACCGCAAACACGTATTTGTAGACTCCCAGCAATTAGAGGCGGTTCAACGCTTATTCAACTTATCACCGCAGTTTTACACACAAAACTTAAATTCCGTGAGCAATTAATTGATGGAACACAGGTTCAATAGTGCAGGTTAGCTCGGAGATACACCAGTATTTAAGCTTTGATGTTGACTGTAATTCTTGCCAAACGTAGCCAAACGTGACGGTTCAGGGTCACATTTTTACAGCTGTGTGTGTTTTTTAAGGAGGTGCAAAAGGAAGTAATGAGGTGTGGTTCCTGAATAAGGCTTGATGTGCCAGTTTCAGTGACATAATTACTAAAGATGTCCGGATTTGTCTTTTTTCACCAGACTGAGTGAAAGTACTTAAATTCTAATGCTTTCTGATACCAAGTACTAAAAAGTTTCCCCTTCTACTACGAGTTGCTGGACAGATCAAACAGATAAAATCCTCACCAATCCACTGCAGTTGAGCAACTCTTGCCACAAATTCTCACGCGTTCTTCTGCCAAAACAAATATGACAGCAACCAAAGTTTAATAAATGGAGTAACTTTTACTGAGAAGAACAAAAAAAGGAAGAAAGATGAACAAAGCACAGATTTAGGGCAAGATCCTGGATGGAGAAGCGAGGACAACATGGACTGTAGAGTCTCCACAGGAATATGGAGGTAAAATAACTTTGGAAAACAAAGCGAACTTCAGGTAAAGTCCTAGTTACTACATATAACCCTTGTTGTTGCTGATGTCACATTTTTTTAATATATTCTTAGAAACACAGGTATGACTGTTATTAATGTGATCTGAAGACTTTAGCACAGCAGAGTTTGTATTCAGCTTTACTTATGTCATCATCACTTAGACTTAGACAGACAGACAGTTTTTGCCTTCATGAATTTTTCAACATATGCTTCAGAGCCCTAATCTGCCAACCACAAAGCAAACGGACTTCCGCTACGCCAGGAGCAGTGTTGGTCACATCTGGGAGGAGCCAGGGTGCGTTTGATTTGCACTGTAAATCTCACAGGCAGAGACCGGTAGCTTAAATTGAAGGATAATGCTTAGAGAACTATTAATGAGCCTGGTGGAAGGTTAAAAACAGGCAAGCGTGATTATTTTTCCTTCCCATTTTTACTACCCGATTCATTCAGTTGTAGCAACAGACTGGAGGTTGTGATGATAGTTTTGTGATTAACGGGGCTCGTCTGTAAAGTTTGGAACCTCTCTTAAGCCCCTTTAGGAATCAAATTAAAATTCTTTTAAACCACTCGTGGCAAAAAAGTAAACTTTTCATATATAAACATTGTTTTAAGTGCAGCTTTAAGTGGTGGTACAACACCTCCACACACAGAATTAACTCTGTCCCAAAAAAGTCCCACATCCAAACAGAGTCTGATTTATACGCGAGGCTGGAGGATAATTGTACTGTATTTTTTATATGAACTGTCAGAAAGACAAATGCTCCAGTTGTTATAACTGTTAATTTGTTGCACAGGAACTCTGTAAGTGGTGTATATAACCTAGAGTGTTCTGCTAAACTCATCACTCAGCTCCTTTCTGCAGTTTCCCGTTTTACGGCTTTAACTCGAGTAGCCGCACCGCAGAGTTTGGCTGGCGAAGACGTGCTCTCATCTACTCAACGCCATCTCTGTGCATCGCAAATCTCTGGGGGGCACAATGATTTAAAGACTTTTTTTTTTTTCTCCCCTTGATGAAAATATCGCTCAGCTTTTTGTCAGCTCAACTTTGAGGTTTCATTAAAATTTTATGAGAGCAAATGAAAGTGTGCTTCCTTTCCAGTTCTCTGCCTCATATATTAACAGCTACCATTTGCTTTAAGGGGTTTCTCCAAAATGCCTTAAAGCCACATGACTGCACATGCATGAAGCCACAGCCTTGACTGAGATGGAGAATAAAGAGGAACCTGCCTGCAGATCAAAGCTGTGTTGTCTCCATTTGAATTGACACTGGAGACACCAACACAAATAACTTCCTACCGCTAATTTTCATATCATAATACTACTATAATAGCTGCCTTTTTAATATCTTTAATATCGCTTTTTCTCCTTTAGAATAATTTATTACTGCACTATTTGTATTTTACCTAGGTCACAAAAACCCCTCTGGAACCACACAATATTTCCTATGTACATCTCTACCTGTGCAAATACCCCGATCACAACATTAGACCACCTGTTCAATTTAATGCAATTCAATACAGTGGCTCTGCCATGAATTCTACTTTTTATGGTTTTACGGTTATAATTTCTTAGTTTTTAGTTCTTAGAAACTGTCAGAAAGGTGATATTTTTACTATGGGTTAATTAAAGGAGGTCAAAGTGGGGGGGTGGAGTTGTACTGTAGTGCAATATAAGAAGAGGTGGTTCTGATGTTCACCCTATTTAAAATGAATGAGGAGGCCAAAATATTAGAACCATGGATCATTTTGGGTAAACATTTCTCAAACAGCATTCACAAAGAGATAGAAACTTCAGGGAGTGCTGTGTTTGTTCCTCTTACTGACACTAGCATATAAAACATACAAAATGTTTAAAACATCTTTAATGGCAGACGTATTGAAAAGTACCTATCATTTTGGGTATGATTACAGCTTCCAGGATTATATTAAGACATTGGATCTTGGTCTGTCTTTAACATTGCATCACTCCATAACTATTTTACATAATATTTTCTCTCCCCCTTTTTTTAATCTTTCTTGACCAAGCCACTTTATGCTATGCTGTTACTTCCAAAGGTTTGCGTTTTCTTTTCCACTACTGCCAAGTACAAACCCCAGTCGTGACTGAAGTACTTAAACTTGTACTTTAGTAAAAGTATAAGTAACCACTGAAATTTCTACTAACGTAAAAGTAAATGCATGATTTATATATGACTTAAAGTATTAAAAGTAAGAAATTAAATCTACTTAAAGTACAGATATGTGAAAAATTTACATAAGTTCAGTAACAAGGTACTTGTACTTTGTTTCTTTCTACCACTGACTAACACTTACCCCAAAGACTGATTGAAATTTAGATTAAAAAGAATATATGTTAAAACATGTTTTATAGCTGTAAGTTTCAGGATCCATTATTGTGTTTGTTACCAAGTATAAGTCAGTTTTGGTGCAAACGTGCAGCAGCACAGAGTGAACCATCAGTCAACCTTCCCTGTATAAACAAACCCTAACAGAAGAGAAATCTGAGAAGACATTCAAGCTAAATCCCATTTTACTCTATTACACACACACACACACACACACACACACAGTGTCAATAAACAAAGGAGTAAGAGGAGATCATTCACACAGAGGGTTTGGTTTTCAGAGGGTTGGACATGGAGGGAGGAGGTTTCTGTGAAATTAGTTATCAAAGCAAAAATGGATGAATGAACAGACAGATGATGAATGAGTTAATGGACACGATCAGAAGTATTTGTGGTGGTGAAAAGCATCGCAAAAGTGAGCATCAAATCTCAGCTGCTGTTCCTCCTCTCAACCTGATTAACATTCAGGCCATGTGTGAGCAGATATAGATTCATCAGCAGCCAACTCGAGCATTGTCACACACACAATCCCCAAATCACAAATCTAATTCTGAATGAAGCTCATCCTTTTAGCCATGAGAAGAGCAACAAAATGCACCTCTCCCGTCAGAGAAATGACACCAATCGTTCCCACATCACAAACTCATTCTGCGGGAGCGTGACCCTCTACTTCAGCCGCAGAGAAAAGTTGCCAAAGTCAATTAAAAACTGCAGGAGTAAACACGTCGCTATGAAGAAACGCCGTTTGCAGCAGAGCCAATCGTTCTGTTTGGACTGGTAATTTTGGCACCAAGCCTTGGGTCTGTTAGTTTAATTTCACTTGAAATGTGAAAACAGAGCAAGTTTGTCAAATCTGCAGTTATGTTTTGTCCAATTTAGTGATTTTTCCACGAGTAGTCCTTGTCCAAGCAGCTCAGTGAATGTAGTATTTAGCTACAACTGCAACTGGGGACCTTTTAGCAACACAAAGGTGCACAAGGTGCTGTCAGTCAAACTAAAATAAAGTAAACACTAAAAGTGGACAAATTCTGGGTTGAAAAAATAAAATAAAAGATCTTCCAGATCAAAAAATATTCAGGGATTTGTGGAATTGTCAGATCATTATTTAAAAATACTTAATTCCTGTAGTTCACTAAAAACGTTTGGTACTGGAGTATTTCATGCAACAGCACGAAATAAAAAGCAACAGAAGTCCGTCAACAAAAGGCCAGTGTTTTAACACAGAGTCAATTTAGTAGATGGCTTTTTATTTCCTTTTCTTAAACTTCTTTTATCTAAAAAGAAATGGGCTGGAGACAAACCTCATCAGAGCGGATTTTATGGATTCCATTCATTTGACCGTTAATGGTTTGTCCTTTAAAGAGAGACATTCCCTGTACAGCAATCCCAATAATCTAGGGTTCAAACGTGACCACATATCACATTTTGCAGCCAGTCTTTGAGCTGATGGGAGTACTGACACCAATTGGCCACAACCCTAAAAGCACCTGATGGTTTTTGTGTCTGGGAACAATGGCTTTTTCGACCCTTAGCTTCCCCATCTTAAGCTCCATCTTCTGCCGAGATCGACAACTTCAGACTACTATCAATTACTTTCTATTATTGATGGTGGTCTTCCGTCTTAATCTGCAACCAGGTTCCCCTGATGATGTCTACAGGTTAGTTAGGGAAGTTCAAAAATCAATCCAATGCGTCCACGAATGGTAATAAACCACAATGGCAGAACCAGTGAAGGTTGCTCAACACACAACTACAATAACAGAGAGTAACAGGAACCAAATGGGCTTGTTTGTAATTCAAGCTGAATCTGGGGGACGCTGGGACAGCTCGTGAACATGCCTCTGGGGACATTCAAACAAACAACCAGGCAGCATGCTGCTGTTCTGAGCGCGGCCGACGATGACAGAGGCTGCTGCTGCTGCGGTGGAGTTGGCGGTTGCTGTTATTTGGGGCCTTTCTCTTCTCATTAGCGTCTGCAGACTGTGTGCAGCCGCCGGCTGCCTGAAGCTGTAACTGATGACACTCGGTCAGAGAGGAAAACACGTTCTGTCAGCGACACACACCGCCTGCTGCTTTTTGTTGCCTCTACACTCGTTTTCTCCTGTCTATATGCTCTCCGCCTTGATGTCAGTGTGTTCTTGCTCTTATGAACTCCATTTCTCATCCACTTCTCTCTCTTATTTCCTGCCTTACGTTTACTAGCACAAATTTAACACAAATAAAGCATCTGAACAGTTTTAAGAAGAGTTTTACTCTGACTTCTGCTGCCATCAGCAGACTTTTTTCTTTGTTAACATGTTTTAAATCTTTCATGAACACTGCTCCATGAGGAAGATAAACTAAAAGTTGACAAGTCAGTTACAGTATTAAATGCTGCTCAACCGATCAGAAAGAGATGATGCAAAACAAGAAAACGATGAGTGTGACTGGTGCATCAATGCAGTGAAATGGATACAAATGCATCATTACATGTACAAAATGTGTTTGCATGTGTGAACATGAAAACCAACAGACCCCCTCTCACACACACCTTCCTTGCCTGGTCATTGTCTTCGATCTGACCCAGATCCCTGCCGCTGGCCTGAGCAATCCTCTTCCCCGACACCAGATTCCCGACCATCACAGACGCCGGGCCGATCTCTAAAGAGGAGGAGGAGGAAGAGGAAGATGTGAGGAAATTTAACAATCTGAGGAAGAGAAATCAGTGACGTGAGAGACAGCAGATGTGGTAAGTTTGTATTTTCTACTGATAAAAACACACTTTTAAAAAGGGAAACAAAAGTCCAGGAATGACTCTGTGATGCTGAAATCAGGAGGAACATTTAAATAAACAGCCTGAAACTTCACTACATGCACATTGGATTTAGTTATTTGACAGATGCAGATCCAAAGTGATTTACAAGTGAGGTGGAAATTAGCAAAACAGCATGAAGATTACACCTGTACGTACTTCCACTAAAAAAAACAAAAGAAGAGAAGTTTTTTTTTTACTTAAAACTGACAAATGTAATAAAAGAAAAATTACATACAAATCTCTCTTTGCTTTTGATTTTTGACTCCACAGATTTTTTTAAAAAGCATAAAAACAATGAAAATGGCTTGGACAGGTGTTAGAAAAAAAAGACCATAAATAACTTAAACAGTCCTTTTGCAAACACCTTCCTGTAATTAGCATCACACATCTTTACTCTCGTAGTCAATGATTCAGCCCGTGTTAAATGGAGAAAAGTTGTCACCGTCTCGTCTGATCTGGCCTTTGTATTATTTAAAACATTTATTGAATCAAGAAATAATAGTCTCATAATTACTTATTTCCTAAATTTCTCTAAATTTTTCATTTTTTGTCTGTATTACTTTTGTTAATTTCTAGCTCTTTCATTAATATTGAAGGGTACCAACAATTCCATCCACCTCCGTATAAATAACAGCTAATTATTGTCAGTGTGATAAAAAAAATCAATGACAAATATTTGACCTGTAGACACTTTTGGCTCCACTAAATGAAATTAAGCTTCAGTGTTTAGACTCTACCTGGTTGCTTCTGCCGGGGCTTAGGCAGGTTGGTGACGCAGGTGTGTGGACACATGAGCACGTTGCAGGGATGCAACGCCCCCTCCAGAAAGAGCTGCTTGGTCTCCGACAGGTGGATGCCACCCAGGGGAGTCTTGGGCAGAGTGTTGGAGGGCACCAGAGCGAGGCAGTACACCCCCACTTGGTGGATACTGTCTATCGCCTGGAAAGTTGAAATGTGTTGGAGAAGCGATTGTTATATTTATGTGTGAACTGATGAGATTTTCCTGATACCATTGCTGCTATAGATTATGCCCATCAATCATATTCTTTATCAGTTCTCTTCTTCATGGCCCAGTGAATATTTTATGTGAAAACAAAGTAACCCTGAACAGGTCTTTAGCATCGATGAAACAGTTTCATTATCAGTCTCCTTCAAGGTTCCTGCAGCATAGATGCAGAGTTTTTGCCTTTGGCAACTGTCAGAAAAAACATGGCAGCATCAAAAAAAGGAAAGGATAACATCATTCTGGTGGACAGACCAGAAACCCTGATGCAACTCCTTCTGAATTCATTGTAACCCAACATAATACCAAGTTGAAAATGTTCAACAGGATTTTTCCCTGTTTTCCATTAGGTTTTCACTCGAGTTTAATATGTTATGGGTGAAGTATCTTTAAAATTAAACAAGCTCTAGATAAATGACAGAAAACGAATAATTTACAAGTTAGTGAATAAAGATAAATAGGTTATTGGAAAAAGAAAAAAGTTTGCGTTACTTGCTACTTTTTAAAATTAAAATATGAACAATGCATGACTGATATTGTTAACTAAACATGATCGATAAATGTACCCAAGTCACACATAATGTATATAAAAAACAACAACAACAATATTTCTATGCTGAAAAAACTGTGTTCGGTAAAGCCATAAAAGATCATGACTGAGTTTCGTCCAGAAACATTATGTTATGATATTTGTGGCTTTGGACGAGATCAGGTCACATTTTATGACCAATTTGTGCAGAAAACCAGGAAAATGCGAAGAGTCTCAGAACTTTGTAATGAAAGACTTGAGTGTAAGTATGATTCAGATGGAAGCTTCCTTCCATCCATCATCTTTAACCATTTACCCTGATCAGGGTCACGAGGTGCTGGAACCTATCCCAGCTGTCATTAGGCGAGAGGCGGGGTACACACTGGACAGGTCTCCAGTCTACCTCAGGGTCAACAGAAAGACACATACACAGACAGACAACCTTTCACACTCCAACTCACACTAATTCACGTAACATCAATGTCTTTGGACCGTGGGAGAAAACCAGGGTACCTGGAGGAAACACGAGCAAGCACTGGGAGAACATGCAAACTCTGGGGATTCGAACCAGGGACCTTCTAGCTGTGAGGTGGCTGCATTTATCCACATAACAGCTGATCAACGCCTCTTCATACTGTGTGAATTATTATATACCATGTAATATTTTGCCATGGATGCCGTCCATCTGTCCCCCAGTGTTTTCACATATTGTTATGTCACATCACTTCTCGTCAGCCTCCACTTAAGAGGCTGAGTGTGTCTATGATGAGCTAAATGGAAAAACATGCAGATGGTATCTGTGCTGGTAAAGGAATAAAGAAATCTGGTTTTATTGCAGCCATAAAAATGCAGACAGCTTTTAGATTTTCACCGCAGTCTCCACGCTGGCTTATAGAGATGTGGACTGAGATTGTAATCAGTCCATAGTATGAATGTACAGAACAGCGTTATACACTCTGTGTGTGTGTGTGTGTGTGTGTCAGAGCCAAAGAGGCAGACATGTGGGCTGAAAGAATGTGACCAAGCTGTTTTGTCTCAATATGAAGTGGTCTGTGTGAATGTGAAGGCCTTTCTGAGCTGGGTTGTGTTAAAGGTTTCATCTGGTGTCTTTATTAAATAATTCATCACCTCAAAACCAACAATGTGTTCGTTCATCTTTTGATTCCTCTGCTATTTCAGCTCCAATGACACTGGATCCAAGTGATGATGTAAATAAAAAAAACTCGTGACATATTTTATAAGAAAGGAACCATTTTCAGCACTGGATTAATTCACACTTTTCTGCTCACGGTACTGAAGATCAAGTCGCTCAGTTTAATGGTGCGGCTCACTGCAGTTTACCTGCAGAACTCTGCTCATCCACTGAAAACTGTCTTCCTCAGTGGAATCAGGCCGCTGCTCAGCCACGACCACGATCCTCTCATCATGGAGCACGGTGATGGAGAACACTGCAATCCTGCCAAAACACACATCAACAATTTACATCTGCATCTCTGTAAAACTGCTTCAACACCTTCAAAAACAGAGGATTTACTGTAGATTTGTGGAATAATGCAATTTTAGTTGTAGCTACTTTACACATAGAGCAGCTGTGGCTCACTGAACTGGGGGACCCCAGTCAGTCAGATGAGCACCTGACATGACCACCACTGTCGCTGGTGTGTGTGTGTGAGAATAGATGAATAGGAAGCAAAACTGTAGAACATTTTTGATAAAAGCGCAATATAATTTAGTACCATTAATAACATTTACTACATTTGTAGGAGAGTAAACAGTATCTCGTAACTTTCAAGATTAGTATTATACACACAAAAGTTACGAGTAAGTTCGATCCATTGATATTTAAATTACCCAACAATAAGAAATGTTGCTAAACATAGTCCACCAGCAGCAACTTGTAAATGCTGTTCGCCATTAAATACAATAGTATGAACAATTTCTTTTAATACTTTCTGTACATTTGCACATAGGTCTGTATATACAAATATGTCCTCGCAGTCCCATCCAGAATATAAAAACTAAAGGGTATATCAGGGTCTGATGCTGCAGAAACCAACCTGCCCCTGTAGACAAACTTCATGGGCTCCACAGCGAGCGCTGTGGCGACGATGTCGTCAGCGTTGTGCCGACGCCCCCCGACCACCATCAGACCATCCATCTTCCCAGCCACAAAGATCAGCCCTGCGGGTCCAATGAACCCGAGCAGGCCAGTCCTGGTGAAGGGATACTCACTGACGGTAACCCCGTTGTTGGACACAGGGAAGACCTGAGGAAGCACAGAGTGGAGCATGGTGAGAGAAGGTTTGCGAGCAAAACACAGGCAATGAAAAAGAGGAAACCCTTTTAGCAAAAGCATTCACTCGCTCACCTCAAAGGTGTTCTTAGTCATGCCGGCCAGGCCATAATAGGAGGATCCCGTGGCCACAGTGCAAACACACAACTCGCCGATCTCATCGGTTTTACAGAGCTGGGGAACACCCTCCGGCTTTACCATGCACATCACACCTACACGGAGAGACAGACACAAAGAAGATTGCTAACAGTGATTAAATGTGAGACAGACTGTAAAACAAATGCAGCAAATTAAAAAAAAAAAAAAAAGAGAACAAAAGTCAGCAAAATTCTTTTGAAGTTTGGAGATTTCTTTGAACGTTTTTTCCTACAGCAATTACATTTGTGTTATGTTTAATGCAAAACATGAATGTACAAAGATTAGTACAAAGATCATCATCTCCTTCTGAAAGGTGATAGCTGCTAAACCCCAGCATCGGCACGTAGGTACAAAACTTGAGTAGAGAGCATTTTCACCTCCGGGCATGACGGAGCCGACGTCTTGCAGTGTGAGGACAGACAGCTTCTCTTCCGAGTCGACTCTGATCACGCCGTGACTCAGACCCTGCATGGACAAAATGCCGCGCTCAGGGGGGGTGCTACCCTCCTCCAAAGGCCTGTAGGAGAGGGGAAGGGGAGGTAGCGTATTAGAACAATCACAAAGGAGGGTGAGTGGTTTTACTATTTTTTTTTGTTAAATCTTTTAGAAAATTTTAGATTCTAATAAAAAAATTAGGGGACAACTTTGGAAAGACAACGCAATTTTAAAAGTCAAGACCATTCTGGAAAGAGAAACTAGTAAAGGGTGAACATCTCTGGGAGACAATATATTAATGAAGCCGTAATACTGAATACTGAAATGACATGTTTCCAAAGGCAAACTGTTTGTGTGGACATTTTCACAAAGTAAGACTGTTCTCTTGAGCATTTAAAATTTGCTGTGCTGCACAGCTGTCTGAATGATCCCACATCTTTTTATTTTTGATGGCTTGTTGCCTACAATTATCATAATGTCCACTGATGTTGGGCAGTTCTGTCGGACATGTCGGACTAAACTGTTAACTTTTGTTAACACTTGAAATTAGAAATGCGGAATTTTTGGAATTAAGGATACATTTGGAAAGCAAGGACAGAGGCAAATAAATTTGAGTGGTAAAACTTTATAGGCGAATATGGTGAAGGGCAGAATTGCTGTAAAGTGAGGCTGAAGTTGGGATTAGCTTTAAAGTTCCTGTAAGTGCAAGATGTGTGTTATTTTTATGAGACTGGAATCTGCTCTTCTGAAAATAAGAAGGGTTCATTACTGCCACATCAACTGAGGCCTAGTGCTTTATATTAGCCTGTGTGTGGCACAAACACACCCGTGGATTTTACAGTACAAATGATGAAAGATGTGGAGAGTTTAATGTTTCAAAAGGGAACAAAACTGTAAAGTTGGGATTTTTAATTGGTTGAAATAATACCAGGATGTAAAAGATGAAGAATAAAGCTCCTTAATTAGATACAAAATCATTGCAAGTAAAATCATTGCAACAATCATTGTGATACTGAACCAAAATTAGTTTGAAAAAAAAAAAAAAAAAAAAAAAAAAAAAAAAAAACAGATGATGATTTTACTGATGATAACAAAGTTTTAAATAAAATTCCCTAAATAAGAATAGATATTTATATTTTACATAGGTGTTGTCTGTTGAATTTTGACTTGATTGTGTGTCTTCTGATGTTAATCGTGTGTGTGTGTGTGTGCACACCTTCTTATAGCTACAGTCAGAGCTTCAGGGGAGCTGGCACAGGGACAGATGACCTCCGGCCTCAAACCTTTAGTCTGGAAGACGTTGAGGAAGGCGTCGCAGGATGAGATTGACCCTAAGAGGGTGAAGTCAAGACAGTTTATGTGCAATTCAGAAGATTGATTTCATTACTACAGCGCCTTCTTCTTGACCAACTTTCTATGTGTTCTTACAGGGATTTGAACCGTCAGCCACCACCAGCATGCGCAGGGAGCTCAGGTTGATGTCTCTCTGGTCCCGATGAGCCACTAGAGCCCAGTGCATGTCCCGCGACTTCACACAGGCCACTTTAGCTACACGCACCAAAAAAAACCAACACATGAAGTTAATTTAACACATCTCCTTACAAGTTATGATATAACAAGGCAAATACCAACAATGTCAGAAGATTAAATAAAACAAAGTCAGTAATGTGGTACGACATTAAGAGGCTCCGGGTTTTTTTCTGGGGACGGTCGGATATGTTTTCAGGGGGAGGGGGCTTAATTACCTTTGTACTGGCAAACTTTTTGGATCCAGGAAAGAGGGTTGACCTTCATGAGGGCGTAGGGAATACTGATGACATGCATCATATTCATTACACTCTGACACACACACACACACACACACACACACACACACACACACACAGAAAGCAAGCACTTATTTTTGTGATACGTACAACACATAGACCATTTTTAATTAAATACTTCACAAACAAAATTGCTACAAGTCTCTGGCTTTAAGCAAAGCGGCTTAAATTATAGCCACAGTTTTTAATGACCCATCGATTTTCTATACTGAAATAAAACAAAAAACATACAACAATCATCTGTTTACTTTCATTTGACATTATGAAACAAAGGAAATGTGCGTTTTCCTTACGGTCAGGACGGCATGCCATAATCCTACATCCTTCTTGAAGTCTAATACATTCACTATGGTCTCAGCTGGAGGGAAAGAGAGAGACAGGTAGGGGTTATTGTGTTGTAAGCAGTATTTAACACACACACACACACACACACACACACACACACACCTTTATTGTTCAGGTGTTCGTTACCTTCTGTGTATGAGCAGGACTGTGTGAGGGCCTGGCAGTGTGTGAGCATGGCTATCCTCATCACTGTCACACCGAGGACGCTCCCGTCTTTACACGTCTTATACTGGAAAGACCCAGACAGAGACGAGTGAGAAACGACTGTGTCATCGATCATACGTGAGCATTCTGTGTGCTCAGATTCAGCCAAATGCATCAAAACCCACTGGACGACTTTCCGTCATTAAGCAGCACAACGATCCTTGACATCACGGCGAAGCATCTAAAGCGCTCTTCATGGAGAACAGGTGGAATATCCTTGACTGGCTGAGTCATTCACCTGATCTCAGTCGGACTGATCTGTATTCCACTTGCTGAGAGAGAGAGAGCCCACAACAAGAAAGAGCTGTAGGGAAATGGTGTCTGCTGATGTCTATGGGTGAAAGATTTCGTGCAGACACCGACTCATAAGGATTTAAACAAAATATTACATTTGTGGATTTTCTTTGGCTTTTGTCCAATAATTTTTTGGAGTGTCCAACAGAACAGGTTAATGTCAGCCTACCAAAACTCAAAACTAAACACTTAACGTAGTATGAATTATCGTGCAGGGAAATGCTCATATTAAATTTAATATGTTTATACATAGTACATTTTATATAATATATGATTTAAAATGTTATCCACTAGGTGGCAGACTAGGCCCCAACCATTCCTGATCAAAAACTTCTGCTTTACAACAAACAGAAACTATGGAGACACTCGAAGACATCAGTGCTGACATCACAGAAGAAAAAATGGCAGCGACATCAATGGGGGTATGTAGAGGACTGAGCTCTGGACAAGCTCAATAACTTTTTCTCCACCTTAATCCACTATCGTTGTGGTGATTCTAAGCTGCCGATGAGAAGACGAAAACGTGTAATTTTCTAAATACAAATAATAGGAGTCCATACGATGCTTATTTATTGGCGTCCATATTTAAACACCTCAACAGTTCCAAACATGAACTGAAGGAATAAAGAAGAAATCACCAAAACAAAATAAGGTTTGTTCTTGCAGGTTATAAAACAGTGATGTTAAATTGTATTGGTGTCTAAATGCTATTGCGACAACATATCCAAGCTGTCTATAAAACATTAAGTGATTCAGACTTGTGATAATATTTACGGACCGATCTGCTGCGGAAATATTGTCTCATTAAAAAGATGTTTTTCTTCCAGTTTCCCTAACTAAAATGTAATTTGAGTGTTGTGGAGTCGACACTGATCGATTAGAGTCTTTTCAAAATAAGATTCCTGTCTGAAAAGTCTGGCACCATCTGACAAAATGACTGCTGGCATAAAAATGAAGCACATTACGGGCAGCTATTAAAGATATGAATCATGTCATGAAACTCTCTTTGAAGAAATGTTAGCGTTACTGACAAATAAAAGACATTTCTTTAAGCCACAAAAGAAAAAAGAATAGATGGGATAATTTCATCTATCTCGACTGTCTGGGACGTGGCTTCTGTTAAAAACAAAAGGTCAATAGTTTTCCAATCATCCCTCGTCTTCCATCATTTTCTTTTTGTACTTTTTCACTCCGCGTTGCCATCAAAGACACATTTCACCTTGCTGCTGGTGTAATTACCACCTGGGACAATAAAGCAAATTCAAATCGATCAGATGGGATGATAATATTGACCAGCAGCTGACAGAGACACAGTTCAACATCCACTCTGGTCTGGTGTGAATCTAATCAAAAAGACTAGCACCATTGATTTCCATTCTTAAGATGTTAATAAATGAAACTTTTGATGGGTCAGAGCACACACACACTTCGGTGTTTGTGTCATGTGTGTATTACCTCAATGTAAGCATTGTCCTGGTTGGCGTCCTTAATCTGTGGGAACCAGTCTCGGGGCGGTTTGGAGAGGTGTTTGGACTCTGTGACAAACCACAGCACCTTGGGCCAGCCTAGACACACAACAGAAGTCAACTAATGTCTCTTTTTTTCAAGAATTATGCGTAAAAAAAAAAAAAAAAAAAAAATCAATGCTCGGTATAGTGTTTTCTGTTTTTTGGGGTTCTGGAAATGTTTGGTCCTTAAAACTTCACCGTGACTAGTGGAAGGACTGGATTTAGATTCAGGGTACAGAGTACAATATGCAATTACAGTTACAATTTCCTTTCTTTACTGTAGTAATACTACATGCCAAAGTCCCCATCATAGGAAGATAAACCACCAATGTAACGTAAACACACATTTCATTTCAGTTTTGCTGCTGTTTGGGTAAATGTGATTATTTCTTACAGCTGCATAAAACAACATTAAACCCTCTTCTTCTGCACAAAGTACAACAAAGGGTTCTGTCAAAATTTAATTAACATGTGATGAAGCAGGCGTGAGCTATGACAACGTAATACTACGTTTGAAAAGGTCATCAGTTGGCCAATGAGAGACACAGGACATACACATTCTTCCTGTTTAAATTTGAACGGTTTTCACAGTGATAAAGCAGCGTAAAGGGAAACGTCGTGTAGCGACACAGAGCAGTAAACCAAGTTTCAGACCAGACACCTGGAGTTTAGCCACATAGTCACTTAAATGTCAGAGTGTGACAGTTATGGTTGCTTAGCGTCTAGTCCTGTAAATTAGAATTATGCATGACAACACACATTTTTATGCCTTAGACAATTGACCACTTTACCGAGTAAGAAGTGTGTTCAAAACCGAGGGTGGTGACCACGATGTGTCGAAATGTTACAGCTTTGGCGTGTAAACGTACAGAACGTGTGCCTGCATGTGTCTTTACAAACGATATCTGTTATGATTATCAACGTGTGTTTGGTACTAGTAGGCGGATAAGCACCAAGATGGAAACCTTCAAAGTACAATCACCGACCCTGGCACAGGTTACAACGATGTAACTGTGACATGAGCAAATCATGTCACTTTTACAGCAACTTTTACAGCAAGCATGAATGCTACTTAAGATCATTTCATTTTGGTCTTTAGATTTAATAAAAAAAGTTTTTAAGTTTGAATATCCAACATTTACAATTTAACAAACAACGTATGTGCAGGTCAGCTTGGAGTTAAGAGTGGTTCCATATAAAAATAAAGTTGTATCATCAACATAAGTGATGTCAGCTAAATCATGCTGAGCCAATACTTCAGCATTCTACAAATTATTACCATGCTAAGCACATGTTGTTTAGTGCTAAATGTTTACATGACAGAACATGAATGGGGTTAAAATCTAGAGTATATGAGAGCTGTAAATGTTTGAATTCACGCTGCTGTGCCTGCTGGGCAGAGAGACGGGAGAAACAACCAGCCATGTGAATGAGATGAGTTTAAAGCATGCTGATCAATATGAGGAGCACTCAACCTTAATGAGACTCCCACTCACACTCACACACACACACACACACACACACTCTAAATCCATGCTGAGTGCGGCGCAGTAAATCTGGCGGCATCACGTTGCTATTTATACATCCATTACTGAAAAGCAAACAATCGTTATTAATCACTAGGAGATTCTCTCCGAAGTCTCAATTCCTAATCTATCACATGTCTCCTTCCGTCAGTTTTTCTCTCTCCCCTCAGTCTTGTCAGTTGTTTTTCTATCGATCTGAGTCACCACTTCACTGACTCTCTCTCTCCCCGTCTCTACGCCATGTCGTTTCTTATTTGTCAGCCAGCTGTCTGCTGACGTGCGTCTTTCCGTTAACCCCGCTAAGAGACGCAGGGAAACTGCAACAAGAGAGGTTTGACCATACTACGACCTCCGAACTCTGAGTTTGCGTATCCAAATCAGTTTGTCACGTGTATGTGCACACTAGAGCTCTTTTGTGGACTTATCACATACTAAAAAAGGAGCTTGCACTACAATTGTTATTTATCATTCTTTGCCATAAATAAAGTTGGGTTTAGTTCCAGGAGCAGCCATGACAGCTTCCCAAAATCATTAAGGTTTCAAGGTGTTTTTTTGTAGTTCATATGATCATTTTCATTGTACTAATACACAAGTGCAAACTGGCTTAAAGCATTAGGTTCCAACATGTCCTGCACAAATGTGAGACCTTTGAACTGTGGGATCTCTCCGGTGGGACTCTTGGGTAAACCTTTATGGCAGGCATCACTGGTTAAAGCCACCGTGACTCCGCAGCTCCCCAACAGAAACCCGATCTGCTGACTGCCGGCATCCTGAAAAAAAAGACAATTCATTCTCTGAATTGGATTCTAGTCAAGTTCTTCTTTGTTCTGCTTAGCTCCTTGGTTGAAAGGGTTGCTTAAAAATGCAGAATTTGTTAATAATTGTTTATTTTTAAGGAGAAAATGTTAAAGTTGCTGTTCATTTTTTGCACAATTTACTGTCCTGATTTATACTTATGATAACCTAAATACATGGTTGCACTGTCATTTGGAGCTAATGCATGTAGATTGATCGCCAAAAGTTACTTTCTTCCCCCATTTCACATGAAGATTAGGACAGAACATGAACAAATGTGTTCTCAAACTGTCAAAAACTCTTGGACATAAAGCATTTCAGTAAACCTGAGTGTTTTGGAGAGAACATTTCTCATGTAATCTCATGTGTAAATCTGAAAGTGGCTCATAGGCTTTTCAGCATATGTTTCACATCGCAAACCAAAGATTCAGAATTGGTTAGAAATGTATAGAAACATTTCAGACAAATGACCACAAACAACTGTAATAATATGGATCAAGTAACAAATGTCATGTGCATCTTATCTAGCGGAGCAGAAGTCTTCCTTGCCTGTATATGTGTATTTAATTAAGATGTGCATCAGTTATTTCTTGGTTTGGTAACTTTATAGATGAATTCAACAGGAATTACCTCACTCATGCCTCTGAGACACATTGCTGACAAACTATGACTCCAACAAACGTACTGCAGGAGCAGCAGAGATGTTTCTTCAGAGACTTTTGGCTCTTATTGCACCCAGGCACAGCTCAGGGTCCTCCTTGCTGCACCATGACTCACCACAACAGTTTGCGATGACTCATGTCCCCTGGTGCAGAACTAGCTGTGCTGACTGGTGTGAATTAGCACTGCTCAACTGCAGCGTGTCCTTTTATTTTTTTTTTTTACTTAAGTAATTATGTTTGACATAGGACAAAGGAGAACTGGAAACAGACTGGACTGGTGGAGAGTCAGAGCCATTTAACCCCTTTGGACTCATTAATGCCTTGAAGGTCACAGAGGTCACATGTGGCTTGTTGGTCCCCCGGGGCATCAGGTTTGTCATTCTGTTCTAATCCCCCACCCCATAAAACAAACAAAATATAAAACCCAAATTTAAAAGTTTAAATTGTGGTCCCACACTGCTCATATCTGTTCTCTGCCAACGCATTTGGTGTCAGAACAGTCCGACCAAAATGTATGTTCCCATTTCAACATCTAACTTCTCTGGCAACATGTGACATTAAACAAATACATGATCCATCCAATTGTAAACTAAGCAGTTTTAAAAAGGGGAATTTCATCAACTATAACTTCATTTTAAGGGTTATATTTGGGGAGCGTATGTACAGTATATATAAAGCTTCTAAACCTCTTTCTGTAAACGATGCATTACGATACATTATCCTGTGTTTGTACCTCTAAAGGGTCGACATACACTGACAACCTATTCATCCAATAAATACATTTACTATATTAAATGGACATGTTTTGTCACACCATTCTCAAACCACACTATGAGGCATCTATCTGCCAATTCAAATATGATCTGGGCTAAATGGATCAATTCCTGGTTTATGTACCATTTCATGAATGGTTACCTTGCGGGTCAGTGGTACTTCTATTGGCACAGGGATGACCTCGGCCAGCAGGCAGCCATAGAACGCAGTCATGAAGGCAGCTGGGTCATTGTTTGGGAAGACCAGTGCCACCTACAGACAGGAAAAAAAGGTTAAAATCATTGAAGATTATGTGCTGATTGAAGATCATTTCTTTACATTTCTTTAAATTTGAAACCTAGATACCGTCACCTCTGCTCTTTTCAGTATCTTTTTTTACTTCCTTCATTGTCTCCTGTTTTCAGCCCACTGTACTTATGAATCCCGTTTACTTTCCCTCTCCACTCTCATGCATCTCCCTCCCTCTGCTGGCATAGTATCTCTCTGTTCATTTAAACAGTTTAACTGAGGTTTATGATTAACAGCAGGAAATATAAAAACACACCTCTGGGTGGAAAGAAATGAAAAACGTAAATTAAACGAAAAAATAAACATTGTACATGTAGTGAACTTCTCTATCTCTATGTCTACTGAGGAATCTATAATCCTATTGCAGTATCTATATGTGCTCAATGACAATAAAGGTTGTTGTTCTTAATCTGAAAGAGATTTTCTGTAATGGTTTCTATCACTGTTAACACTGGACCAGAACACATCCAGATGCAACCCAGTTCTACGTCACATCAGAAGCTTTATCTCATGCTCAGCCATGTTTGGCTCAAGTTGCACATTGTGATAACTGTGAACCTCAGCTAAAGTGCTGCTTAATAGCTTCCATATACAGTACCAGACTCTGTGTGTGTGTGTGTGTGTGTGGTTGAAGGTATAAGCTAAGTGCATTTGAATGCGAGCAGTGTAATGAGACTTTTACAGGACTGATGTTGATCTGAGCAGGTCTCACTGGACCAGTTAGATTTCATTTGTCGATGATAGCAGAATTACTCTGTTACTGCCTGAATGAGGCTGCTGAGATTAAGAAAATCCCACATAAACACTCAACGTACGCAAGACTTTTTTTCTGTTCCATGTTTTTGTTCACTCGAAAACACCAGAAAGTTTTCAGGGTTCAGATTGTTACAACCTGCATCAATTTATTGTGTTTCTTGCCAAAAGACGACACTTTGAAACCAATGGATGGCTTTTGGCTAAAGAGTACTGTTGCAATCCCACCTTTAAAACACAGAGTATGGATTTGTTCTGCTAGATTTTGACCTTGAAAATTAATGTCCTGCATCTGTGACCCCATAAAAAGATGTTAACACAAAGATCTCACTAATGGGCGACTTCACCAATTATCAACTTGCTCTCTATGGCTTTAGTTTAGCGTGTTAATGTACTACATGTACATCAAGCTTTTTCAACTTCTCTCTGACTTTCATATATTAAAGTATTTCTCTGCTTCTAGGTATGAAAAAAAACTTGCTGATGCCATCTGAGGCTGATGCCATCAGCCGGTATTTTTTTATCGTTAGGGGTTTAGATGACCATGATTACAAACTCCATAGTCTGAGCAATAAAATATCCTAATCTGAACTGGATGTTTCTCCAAAACATGTTGCGCAGATTGATTTGGTATGGGTTTTTATGCAAGATGACCTTCCCGCCGCAACCCCCCCCCATTTTTGTCTGGGCTCGGGCACCAAGGTGACGCTTGGTGGCTGGGATTCAGAACTCACAAACTCCTGCATCCCAACACAATGAGCCCCCAGGCCCCCTATTTTTCAGCTAGAAGAAGAGAGGATTTGGATATAGGGAAGTCAATGGGATGTCTGATGACATTTATGTACATGCACTACCCATTCTAGAACCTAAAGCTCAAAATCAGTGAAGGAAAAGTGTGATGCAAAATTTGTGATGCAACAGTACAGATAGAGCATATTATGACACAACGCCTTTTAATTTTAACGTGATAATTCATGATATGGCAAAGCCTTATGTAGCTTTAATTTTAATTAATTTTCCAAAGCTCTCTAAACACTTTCTGTGCACTTATCCTGTAAGAGACCTTCATCTGTCCAAATAAAAATGCCACCACAATTCACACTGAAACTGTAAAAAGGACCAGTTGTGGGTAGAAAAAGGAGTTATAAAGTAATTTAAATTCCCTCGAACACAGTCTCCAGTCGAGCAGGAAATGGAGCCTAAAATAAAGATGAAAGAGGGGAATGGAGAAAAGAGAGGGGGAACCGTGGGGGTGTCACATGGCAGCAGGCACATGTGGGACTATTACTGAACCTTTTTCCACATCATGTGTGGAGGTGTGTGGAGCACGGCCTTAAGATGTGATGATTGTATTGACAGAGCAGGAAGGAAGGACGGACGACATGTGAACATAACGCAACGACTGAGTAATGGCTAGTGTCAGGTCACCAAAGTCCTTCAGGCCAGAACCCAACAATCCTAAGAGATGATGTCAAGAAACTGGACATATTTTTTTAACCCCAGCTGCTCTGGGATGTTTTAATAACAGCAAGAAAGAGCAAAAGCAAAGTGAGTTTAGCAGTTTCTGTCTTTCCACTAAAGTGTCAACAAGCGTATAGGACCCAAACCGATTATTACACCATGAATATTAATGAGCAAATGGGCTCCAGGGCACAGGTAAAGGTGAAGCATCCTCCCAACCATGTATATCGGAGGCCCAGAATGAAAGAGGCGCATGTTTGCACTGCTTATCCTCTTCACGGTCAGAGTGGGGTGGAGCCTATCCTAGCTAGCATTGGGCGAGAGGCAGGGTACACCCTAAGCAGGTTTCCAGACTATCTCAGGGCCAACACACAGAGACAATCATTCACACTCACATTCACACCTACGAGCAATTTCGAGTCATCATTTAACCAAACATGCATGTCTCTAGTCTGTGGGAGGAAACCGGAGTACCCAGAGGAGACCCACACAAGGACACACAGGAGAACAGGGAGAACATGCGACCTCGACACAGAAAGGCTGCAACTGGTCAGTCGATTCGAACAGTGGACCAGTTGTACGTCACATGTAGTTGTGGGATAGCAGCTTTAACCCATCCACCACCACGGTGCCCCCAAGTTAGCGTCAACCCCCTTTAAATAAACCTATTTTTTAATCATTATGGGGAGAAAAAAAAAAAAAAAAAAGCTCCACTGTCCATTGATCGACAGAACAAATAACAATTGGCTAGGATGAACATGTCAAGCCAAACAAATGACATTAAATTAAATGTAATGGAAGTTCAGTCGTTATCAGGCTGTAAAAATTCGTAGGTCACCCAACTGTATAGATAAACCTGACACTGCCAGGCTTTTGTCATCGTTAAAGGGTTTTACTTAATCCCTGTCGTCGCCTGCGGGACATAATGCCATAAAATGAGCTCTTAAATATTAAATATTCTTTATCTTTTCGCAACATTTTAGGTTGCAAAGGTTCAGCTTGACCAGCATGTCCATCATAGTTCTGGTTTTACGGAGGCAGTCTGCACCCGAGTGGGAAGCGGCTGTAATAAGTCTGCACGTCTAAGACCAAGAAAAAACTGGGGATTGCTTTCAGGTTGGGAATGAGTTGCTTCCCTTGGCAAATAAGTTTTATTGTCACAGGTGCATGAGTGAGGGTAAGTATGAGGTTGACTGATGGTTGCCACTGTTGTGATGAAGAAGGAGCTGAACCAAAGGGCAAAGTTTTCAATTTGTCAGTCAGCCTAAGTTCCAACCCTGAGCTTGAGCTCTGGGTAATGACTGAAGGAACAAGTCAGTAACACAGCAGCTGAAATTACTCTGCTCCACAGGTGGCCTGGGTCAGAGCAACGGTGCGGCACGAAGTTCACACATCTGAATAGAGAACCCAGAAGAAGTGTGTTGAGTTGTTTCAGGTATGTCATCAGGTTAGTTTCTGGGCACCTTCCAATCCATTGGCGGTTTTACGAACACATCCAACCATGAAGAGGTCGGGAGTAAACGCTGGACATGCTGGACAGATTACAGTCTATAAATATTCTCCCTCGGGAACCTGGTTGGGTTTATGGTTTGGTCAAAATTTAAGATCTGAATGGACCTCAAGCCCCCCTGCCCTGTTTGTTTTCCTGCCATCGTTGCCCAATGCATAATACCCGATTGTTCAGACAGAAAACAAAGTGAAATAGTATCTTCCAGCAATAACTGGAAGACAAGCAGGAGAGTGGCAGTGAAGATCCAAATTTAAGTAGGGCTGCTAAAGTATGAAGTAAAGACCCATCGGTTAGGTGTCAAATTGAAGTAACTGTGGTTTCCACCGATCTCTCCATTTCATCCTGTATTTACCACCAGTGCTTTTTTTTTTTTTTTTTTGGAAACTCACCCGGTCTCCAGGTCTGACAAGTGGCTCTTGTTTGGTTCCCAGTTTGTGCAGCAGGTTGTAGGCCACCTTCACACTTCTGGACCACAGTTTACCTACAAACAGATTCAAAGTATTATTACAAATAACAATATGAAACATGTGACATCACTTACTTCATACCCTATAAAACACAGGAGAAACTCTGGGTCAGACTTCAAACAGGGAAGGAACAAAGGATGACATCATCCTTTGAGTTCCCACATGCAAGACATTACTGCACTGACAGGACACTCAATGTTCCTCTTTTGAAGTTTCTTATATTTTCCCTCACGAGCGTAGAGAAGGTCACACAGGTTTCATAACACACAGCAAATCAAACCTGCCTCATGTCTGTGGTCTAATTGGATCCATGTACAGTGATGCTTTGCACACAGAGACACAACCACAGCACATTAGAGGAAGTCATAAAGGCCACATCAGTATATAATTAAGCAGACAAAGAGGTTTGGTATTTTGATTCATGTATTTAATTATTACTTCAGTGCTCACGCAACTTTAGGCAATGTGAGCCGATGATTTTTACTTTTAGTTTTAAATTCGTAAAAATAAAAAATAAAAATAAAAAATAAAAAAACTCTTTAAATGTCTCCCTGTACATAAAGTTGATTAACATAATCTAATCTCAGCAGTTTTCTTCTCCCTGCCAGGCGGAGCTGGCTTTGTTCATCATTGAGGTAACTCACAACAATAGAATCAATTTCCTCCCTTTTCTTTTTTCCTAATTCAGACTGGCAGATGCAAACATTATGCATGAGCAATCCAGCGTGAATTCCTCATTGTTTATCCACACTAAACGAGGATTTTCTGATGTTTGTCAGAACTAATTAATTGAAGGAAGGGAGAACTGTAGGGTCCCTCAAGGAAAGTAGACATT
Source organism: Channa argus (assembly GCF_033026475.1). Taxonomy (NCBI): domain Eukaryota; kingdom Metazoa; phylum Chordata; class Actinopteri; order Anabantiformes; family Channidae; genus Channa; species Channa argus. The sequence goes on from NC_090210.1 coordinate 22,306,957, forward strand.
TAGGAGGAAAGTAAACTGCAGACACACGTGTGACCCGGTTAACTTACGTATGACTGCAGTGTTGAAAGTGTAGTTAAATGTTTTTTATTTTTCATTTCAAAAGGACTGGTGGGTGGATTACTTTCATTTCAGCTTCATTAGGGAGTCCAACATGTGCCTAAAATCTTCCTAACAACTACTGACAGGATCTGATGTGAGATTAGGGTGAAGACCATTTGATGGATATCACCGCTTCAGTCACTCATCACAGCAAAACAAACCACAACGATCTTGCATAAACTAAAGACGTGACTCCAGAATTCTGTGATTGTTGTCACTTAATAGTCTACACACAGCACGTTTAGGAGTGCTGAGTGTTGCCACCTCAAAACTAGATGGTCCCCGGTTCGAATCTTAGCCGGTTGAGGCCTCTGTGTAAGATTTGCATGTACACCGGTTTCCTCACGTAGAACTCAACTGACCTACACTCTGTTTTCTCCCTGAATTCCTGAGGATTGAGTTAGATTGAGGTGCAACTATTAGATCACTGTTCAGCAAAAAAAAAAAAAAGCCTGTTGGATGAATGGCAACACTTGACACTGTACGTGCTGCGATGTGACTATTGTGCGTGTGCAATAGTGAGGACGCAGCTCACATCAGCTGGTACAGAAGGCACTGCAAACAAAACCAGGTAAGCAGAGAAAAAGAGCTCACAGCCCACAGAGGCTGAACATGTGTCCTCCGCATGCTGTACAGAAAGCAGAGCGTCCTTATCGAGATTGTGGTTTGTAAGTAACGTCCCCCATGCTGTGCGCACAGAATCAAAGAAACTGTTAGTTTGCTTGAAATTTAAAAACATATTTATTTAAATGGGTTTCTCCCCTGCCAATTACGTGGGGTTATCTGCAGTGCAGTTTGGTGAGCGTTGAGCTTAAGGATGGCGGGAATATTCAGCATCGTGAATTCTTTGTGTTCTTCGAGGGGGTGGAGGACGACTCGACAGGAAGAAACAAGTTTGTCCTTGTCGGCCGACATCAAAGGGACGACGCCACAGGAATGAAAGATAAAGGAAGACGGATACAAAGATGTGAATTCACCACTACGCACACACATAGTCTCACCATGTTGTATCTTTGGCGGAGGACTCCTGAGTGCAGGCTGAGGATGTTTCACAGTCTGGTGAGTGCTCATACCGCCTCATCATCAGCTGCGAGCTCAGTCGTCACAGATCAGTTCGTTAAGTAACACACACACACACACACTGTACGCCCATCTAAAAAGCTTTTTGCTGCTGTGAAAATGTTGCTGCCCTTTCATGTTAATGCATTAATGATGATGTCTGTGTGTAGCTGCATGCTTGTGTGTACTATATTACTTTTGTCAATGTTTACAGGGTCTGTGATGCAAAGACACTTTAGACAAAGCAGTTCCATGTTTGAGTAAATTAAACTATTGGCCTACACAGGACTCAAAGTGATCGTAAAGCAACAATCCTTTGGTAAATCGGACACTACTACAGTTTTTGGGCTCACTCAGATGGTATATTCACCATGAGATGAGATCCAAAAGAATCTCTACACTATTTCCCTTCTCCTCTTTCCTACTTTCACATTTGTCTTTCCTTTACTATCATCCATTGTTAATTTTTCTATGTTTGTTACTTTATTGTTTCCTTCATTTCCCCTTCTTCAGCTGAAAACCATCTAACCTGGACACAATGCAGCAAATCAAAACTCTTCATCTTTTTCACCATCATCATCATTATCATTCAGGGACGAGTGTTTCTTTGAACAATTAACCTCAAACCTGCTGTGTGATGAACTGTATGGGATTTGGTTGGAGTCCTCTCTGTACCACTTCATTCACCCCACTGTACATCACAGAGGTCAGACTCTAAGTTCAGGGAGAGGAAGCTCAGTTTACTGCTGCTAAATCTCTCTGCACCCTCTGGACCAGGAGCCATTTTCTCCGCTGCCGTTTGGGAAATTGATAACTCGGATGTGTAGCCTTCAGAACAAAGGAGCTCGTTGCAGTATGGACAGAGACCTAAACTGTGACAGTTAACCCGGGGGCGAGGACGTAATGTGATTCAGTTATTATGTTTAAGGAGGTGGGATGATGGCCGTGCTGCAGGCGAGACAGTTTAGTATCATTTCGTATTACTTCCCACCATGCTGTGTTTGTCTTCCTGTTTCTTGCTGCTAGAGCGAAGAACGGTTTTCCTCTACGTTTACTTCGTAATCTGGTAGATTCAACACTCGTTCGACTGCTCTTTATGCAAATATTCAATCAGCCACTCACATTTAGCAATTTAATGGATTTAAAGCATGTAGTTATGGTGAAGATGATCTGCTGCAGTTTAAACAGAGCATCAGAATGATTTGAGTGACTCATCTCTAGGGTTTACAGAAACAACACCCTGTGAGCAGCAGCTCTATGGGTGAAAAATGGCCAGAATGGTTTCGAGCTAATAGAAAGGCAGCAATAACTCAAATAACCACTTGCCACTGCAAACAAAGTATGAAGAGCAGTATGAAGGGCAGCATCTATGACGGCACAACACGTGCTTTTCTCATGGTCCAAAGTGTGGAGGCACATGTCTGCAAAGGTGTAGCTTATCATGTATTAGGCTCCACTCAGTAGCTCTACTGTCAAACTGTAATCTCCTGATATGAAGATAAAAATGCGACTCGACTCTGTCCATTGTTTGCAAATTCATTGATGTGAAATAATGACACTGGTCAGCATCTTTCTGATTTATTTTGAATTTGTTAGAATGAGAAACTGCGGGCCTCTACGTTAACATCGGGCCCAAAACAACACACTTAGTCCCAACATTGGAAACTCATCCCAACACACCTGATGTGAGCTTTGACAGCAGGTGTGACTCAAATTATTATCCCTGTATCTGTGACGAAAATGTCTATTACTACAGGTAAATGAGCAAAATAACTAACAAATCCTGTGTGCACAAAAAACAAAACAACAAAATAACAGACTGAGGGGTCACACGGGCTGTCAAATATACACATTTACTACATGAAAGCACTTACTTTTCATGATGCATGGAGGTCAGTATTGTAATTTCAACTACAATGAAAACTACTGAAAGCATTCATTTAAAAAAAGATCACAAAGAGCAGGCTCAGATTCGTGTTTCTGATAAATGAATCTGTGCCACAGTGGGGCAACTGTGGCGCAGGAAGGTAGGTAGGATCTCACAGTTGTTGGTTCAATCCCCGGCTCCTCGGGTGACATGTCAAAGTGCCCTTGAACCCCAACTTAGTTGCTCCTAGCGAGTGTTGGCCAGCTGCATAGCAGCTGCCCCATCGGTGTATGACTGTGTGTGTGATTGTGTGAATGGGTGAATAAGAAGCAGTGTAAAGCGCTTTGAGTGCCAATAGGTAGTAAATTGCTATATAAGTGCAGAGCATTTGATACATTCTGTTTTAATATTGAAGAAAAATTATTACTGTGAGATTATTTTCTACAATATGGACTGCATTTGTATTTATATTTTTTCAAGCAGTACCCAGTTTTGAATCCAAATATTTCAGTACTGTGTTCATCAGCCTCACTATCACAATTAAGAATCTCAACAGTTACAGAGATCTAAAAGTTTAAAAAAATATAAAAGTACACCTGACACTTGATTTCACAGTTGATAAATATTTCCCCTCCACTCCAGGATAAAAAAGCCCCACTTCTAACGTGACCCCGACGAGCTTTCTGGCCCGATTACTGTGAAATGAGCAGTTACTTACCATAGGTGAGCACGTAGAGCGGCTTGCCATTTGTGTCCATGGTGGTAAGACAGGGGGCCTTCGGGGAGATTGTGCCCCACCTCTGCAGGGCCGCCTCCAGAGATGGGGGCCAGTTGGTCACCACGCCCAGCTGCTCTCCCCGCATGGCCACCATCTGTGCCCCCTCGGCCTTGGGCTGGTTAGGGTCTGGCTGCTGGACTGGAGGAGGTCGAGGGAAAACAGACGAGAACAGAAAATAGACTTGTTGCACGAGCATCAAAAATTCACAGCTGAGTCTTTATAATGAACACATTTATTTTGAATCAATCCTATGAGCAAGAGATTCACTTAGGCACAGAACGCAGATTCATCTGCTCCTGAAAATAGACCTGAACAAATGCACTATTCCTTCCTGTTCGAGCAGCCTTTGCCTTAATATACAATGGGCAGCTCTTTAAAGACATTTCCCGAACCTAACAGACATGAGAGGGCAAAGAAGAGCAGTGAGTAAATCTAACATGAGCAAACCAGCTTGTTAAACATTTACAGCTGGAATGAGGATGTTTCATGTGATGCTTTGAAAAACAAAAAAACGAAAAAAAAGATATTCATCTGCATTTGTTGGATGAATGATCAGATTGTCCTACTATGATTAGTACATTTTGGTTGATTATCATTTAAGAATTTGAGCAGAGGAGTGCAAATGGTTAAAACATGGACCACATGACAGCATGTCCACTATTTGAGTCTCAGCCTCTGGACCTTTGTTGCAAGCCATGCTCCCTATTCTCTGTGCACTGGTTTCCGGTCTCTCTGTACTGTCTGCTGTCAAAATAAAGGCATTAAAAAAAAACCCAAAGTAAACTTGAAAAAAAGAAACAACAATGTGAGCATGAAGAATAATGTTTTAATATTGCTGTATCACGGGAAGGAAATGCTTTTAAATCAAAGAAAACAGCGCATTAATGCATCTTAACGACACACTGAACCCATTCATGTTTAAATAATGAATTAACTTCCGCCTCTGCAGCTTTTCATGCTGGTAACAAAAGGAAATATTCATCAGTCAGACTCCACTTTGTTGAAGCAGACAGCAGGGAATGTGGTTTGGTAATGGCAATTTTGTGCCGATAATTTTTTTTTTTTTAGTTGCATGTGCAAAACTGAAACTACAATAAAGTCCCCGTGGTCACAGTTAAGGGTTCAATTCCTGACTTGGTCGTCCTAATGGTGTACGCCGGGTTCAGGTTAAACGTCAGTCATCATGAAGTAAATGTAAAACTTAATTTAAACCAGTTTCATAAGAACATTTTTAAAGTAAAGACAGGGAAGTAGTTACCCTCCAGTAGCTCCTCAAAGTCGTCTACAAAAAACTCTCTTAGCGGTGGTCGTTTAGGTCTCTTCAGAGTGTTGACAAGTTGTTGAATTTTGGCTGAAACTCTGCTGCTGACTGGAACACCTGCGAAGGACAAACACACACACACACACACTTTACCAGGAGTATCAGACTGAACTTTCACAGGTGCTCATGTGAAGTAGTTCAAGTTTTAAAACAGTGAAGTGGCACACGTCCTCGAGTGGGCAATCAACCGAGCGGCCGCCGAACATGACACTCGGTGATGAGAGAGGAGTGAGAATGGCATATGTGATGAGGTATGGGAACAAATTGCTCTCTTTCATTAAGGTTGATTTTACTGTCAGAGAGTGGAGCTCGAAAATGGGAAAGCAGGAAGGAAGTCTGCGTGTTGAGATATGGCTGTTTGGCAGAGGCAGCTGGGCCAGGTGGGTGAGCCAAAGACATCCCTGAGCACTGGCATAAACCAACAGGAGCTCTGCACAATCCTCTGGGTGCAGGTTGTGTACAATGCTCATTTGTTCCCTTTAGTCCTGTGGTGAAATGTTTTTTTTTCCCCCATTTTTTGTCTTTTGGTAGCTAAAAATAAGACTCATGGGTCAACAGCACCAATATTTTAGTCCACAATAAGATCCAACACAGTCACACCACTCATGCATCCTGACCATAAGTTGTTCACTAGGAATAATACTTTTTCACACTGTAAATGTGAAATTACAACTTAAAAAAAAAACAAGAAAAAACAAATCTGCTACATGCAAGCGCATTTATCCTCAGTATAAATGTCATTTTCTCATTTTATGTGTAAATTTGACAATTTCATTCGTCTTCAGTCGGTTTTTATTCCTCCAAATACAAACTGTGCCAGCTGTACTCATGTGCGTGAACACCTTTCTTTGGGGAAGGGAACGGTTCATTTTGCAGCAAAGTATTTCTTCATTTGATGTGCGTCCCCACATTTGGAGCCACCGGCGTTACCCCCAATCTACCTCTTTAAATGTGGTTAATTTCATGTGTGTGAGAGGCGTTTAAGGACCGTGGAGCATCACCAACGCTTTCCAACAAGGTCAAATCCTCCACTTATTCACATCTCCATTAACTCAAAATACAACTGTCCCAAAACACTTTTTCTGCAGTTTTCTGCAAAGGCTCTGTGTAAAGATGCAGCAGAGATCAGAGGGAGACTACCATTAAAAAAAATGCCTTTGAACATTAGAAAACTCGAACAGCAACAGACAGGTTGCTGCAGACAAAACAGAATCAACAAGGTGGTGAGACGAATACTGCACTATTCTTGTTCTAAAAAAAACAAAAACAAAAATAAAACGACACCATTTTTCTAGCTATTACTTTATTTGGTCCAAAATAAAATACTAGTTTTACTGCTGAATTAGACATTGTGTATGGATCAGCGTGTGTTATGATGTCCTCCAGTAATAGAAGTATAACAAATGCCTCCAAAAACCGGATAAATGAGAAGAAAATCCGTACGAACACAATACAATCTAAAAAGTAAAAGGGAAATTTCCACTCTCACACTGATTCAAAGCTTAAATCCTCAAAACTCCAAAGTTAGTTTATGAATGGATCCACTAAAGCTCATCTGTAAAAACAAAAAAGCACATGACAAGTCACAAGCATGACAACGAAACATTGATCATTTTCTGATCAAATCTGAACCGAGCACTATGAAACAGAGCCTCAGCTTTGCAGCCAAACATTGCAATAAGCTTCCATCTGTAGGCTCCGGCAGCTGATTCAATGTCTCCATCAAACGCAGCATCAGTCACAGCATTTGATGAGCAGCTCTGCATTAGAAAAACAATCAAACCGCCACCTGATCTCAATCACCTCTGATGAAGCTGCACAAATATCTGAATTCATCTTTACTGTTAACAAAAAGCATTTTAGAATTGACCGAAATCTGAGCACAGCTTGACACACAAAGGAGCTGGTGGATGCAACGATGAGTGGTGCTCAACACCTTGCATTAATCCTATAATGTCAGTGGAATATTTCTGAGTAGAACCTGGTCTGAATACTTTGGAAACTTTTACCTTTATTAATGTATTAAGTTAACAGTTTCAGGGCATGAACGAGTCGTTTTAGGAGATAAGAAAACCATCACAGAATCAGAGGCTCCGTTTGTAGCAGGTGGTGTTGCCGTTAGAATCACTTTCCCAGCTTTTCATGTGCTCAGCCCTGACTCACCGTCTCCAGTCTCCATCAGCTCAGCGTTGCCGTACTTTGGTGTCTGTCTCTGGGCTGTGGTGCTGGCGCCCGTGGCCCTCTCCACCTGAATCCCATCGGTGGTGGCGGTGGTGTTGGAGGTGTTGTTGGTGTAACCGGTGACATCTGGAGGGGCCGAGTGGTTCTCTAGGATGTTCAAGGAGGGAAGAAAGGCCTTTAGTGAAGGTTCTAATAATGACACCAAATTCCTTAGTTGAAGATGTTGAGGTTAAATGATCCAAAGTGTAATTAATTACTACAGTATTATTCAATTGTATCTGCGCTAATACAGCATTTACAGCAAGTCCCAGTATGAGGAGGAGTACAAATCCACTGATACTGCAATACTTAAATACCAGCAGACTAATAGCATTTAGATTTTTTTATACAAAATACAAACAAAAACAGCACTTAAACATTCAATAAAGACTGCAAAGTGTTAGCACAAGAGAAACAAACTGTAAAACAGTGGAGGGAAAAAAATATTTTCACTTTGAGGTATTTCTACTTGAGTATTACCATTTTGCCACCTCATTCTTCAACCTCACAAGATTAACTTCTGACTTAAAATTTTTCAGTTATGTGATATTACTGATGAATAAAACATACAGCATAGTCTTAGGATTTTATTGATCCTGAGAAATTCACAAGCACCCGAGCAGTACGTAAAGTAACTCAAATGACAGCTAACTAAAACAGTAAGTAAGGTTTTTAAAAGGCACTTCATCATTATCAGCTGCAACTATAAAGTGATGAACACACGCATGCAGCAATTATCACAACGCAATATTTTCATATTCACCCATGTTTAAATAACCCATTTTGAATAAAGTGTACTTTTGGTGCATCAAGTATTTTTTCAGCTTATATAAATGAAGGAGTTTCTCTGGTACCTTTTAGTTAACTAGCTAACTTAATATTACATGTAACTATTTCTACACTGTCGTATTGCAGTTTTCATTTGAGTGAAATGTTCTGAGTTCATCTTCCATCCCAGACCAGACATGTATTTCTAACTTTCAAAAGAACACTTCAATAACACTGTTCCTGTTGATCAGAAACATAAGGATGCACTGAAAAAAATCCACCACTACCATTTTACGTCACAGATAACTTTGTCCACCAACATCTCAAAGTATCCACCGCCTCATGCTGTGGCGTTTGAGGTTTATTTTATTTATTATTTTTTTCTAAAACCTCAATTTCCATCAACACCCACACTTCAACATTGGTTTTTAGGTCGTTTCTCCCACATAATTGTGCTACATTTAGAAAGTGTTTCAGTCTATCTGCTGCAGCGGATGTTTCAAAGCTCCCATCATGCCTCAAATTCCTCACATTTGGCTCTTTCATGAGCCAAATGCTTTTCAGCAACATCAAACGGTGTTTACTGCTCTGCCCGGGGGATCTTTTACTTTGAGTGGTCGGAGCATGACATGATGCACGAAGAAAAATGTGCGGCGAATCTAAATAGGAACGTGTGTAGGTACAGCCTGCTGTGTTGTCTCCCGTCCCTTGGCATTCACTTGAATTCAATAGAATTTTATCCCCACAAGGGCAAAAATACCTCCTGTCTGCCAGTGCATGTTCTGTTGTGTGTCATTTGCCTTTGCTGCAAATACATTTTTACAATTTAGAGACTAATCTTGTATTCTCAGGTTACAGGGTGGAAAGGTTCCCTATGGTTCACAATGAACAGTTTTTTTTAAACCTATAGGGGGTTGGACATTTGGAAAGGCATATCTGACTGCAGCATAGTGTTATAGCAGAGAACAACAACATGAAAACAACTCGAGGAGTAAAAAAATGCCAATGGACATTTTCTTATCAAAAGTATTTAAAGCTTCGTCCAAAAGTGCCTCAGGCCATGATTTGTACTGAAGACCCAGAATTTGGTCAGACCAAAAGACGGAGTCTCGGTCCAGATAAAACAGAACCATAGTTTAGCGAGTTTCGACCCGTTGGACCAATTAAAGGGAACCGAGGTAGGTTGTTGTCGACCTTGAACACAAGAGATCAAGAAAAGAGCTAAAATAGATTTATTTAAACAAAAGGAGGAGACAAGATCGTTTGAGAAGAAATAAAAACTTAAGAATGCATAAAAATATATGTTTTCTCTTCTGAGAGGAAACAAAGACACGATGAGGGGTCAGGAGAGCAACACAACTTAAAAAGAAAATACAGCAGCAGCAGCACATCAAAGTGCAGGATGCCATAGGCGATGACGACAGGAAGTAGGAATGTTGTGCAAAGTTCTTTAGTGCGCTCACAAAATTTGCAATGTGAAATTAAAGTTAAGTGGATCAAACTTATAAAATTTACTACATGAACATGAAGCTTGTTTGGACTTTCGGGTGTGAAAATGCCCTTTATTATCTCTTGTCCCCAACAGCATTTGTTTACTAGCACTGTTAGGGTCTTTAGAACACATTTTTATGCGATAAGTCTTAAATCTTAATAGATATATACTAGGCTTAAATTTTAAGCCGAGTAGGTATCAAATGTATATACAGTATACAGGCTACTATAAATCCTTCCTTATGTTGAATAATAGTCCCGTACAAATAGTATTTCTCTGTATCCCCTGGTAATTCTTATCCGACATCCTGTTGTACTTTCTAGTCATATAAACAGAACTGGCCTGAATTAAACATGTTGCTCAGGATTTAAAGATAAAAATGCACTTTACTCCAAGCTTTCAGTCTCCCTCTTATTTAATATTTCCCCATCACTTATTCTCTCTGAAAGAGGGAGTGCTCGTTTCAGACAGATACTGTAAATATACATATACACTGTATGTACTTAGTACTGTACGTAGTTAATAATTCAACACTCTACTACTACTTTAAATGGACTCCCACTAGTTTTATTGTCTCGTGTGTAAATGGCAACAAAACTTAATGCAACGTCTTTTACTTTATTCAGTTTCAAATGCAACACACCAACATCCCTCTGATGCACAGAGACACTTTTGGAAAACTTTGTCTTTTTTATTCATTTGCTCATGCTAATAGAGAAAAATAAAACAGGACTGTATGGTAGGATTTGAAAGATTGAAACACACACACACAAAAAAAAGAAAAAAACATGCAGAGCCAGAAAAAAAAAAAGAATTGAAGAGACAAGGGGAGAGAGGGAGAGATTATTCCCTGCAAAGCACCAAGCCAAAGCCAGCGAGACCAAACAGAATTCTTTATCCAGACATGGACTGCATATCAATACTGCAGTGCACAGCAGGGGCATGCTAATTACTGTATCACGCTGCATGTTCGGTTTCTGCAACATCTGGCCTGTCTGAGCTAACTCACATGCACTCTGTAAAGTCACGTATTGTCATCTCTCCAGGAATCTGTGTGTGTGTGTGTGTGTGTGTGTGTGTGTGTGTGTGTGTGTGTGTGTGTGTGTGTGTCCAGTGACCTATTCAGAATGCATTTATGATGATGTGTGACAAGGATGAATATCAGCCCTGGCTGAGGAGGACGAAGACGAACGCCTCCATCCCTGCTGGAATACCAATCAGACTGAATGAAGGAGGTGATTTACGGATGGAGCATGTTCGTGTCATACTATGGTTCAAGGAGGGTTTGAAGGTGGCGTGATGATTAAAGATGCTGTGGATAAAAAGGTCACGTGATCAAGCCCTGCAATGCTCACAGGTCCCCATGGACTTGTCACGAACCTTGTTGAGGGATGACTAATACGAAAAGAGTTTGAACAAATAGAGACACGACTTTGTACGAGAATATGTGCATTATTCACTAAATGTCCTTTATGTAGCGATGTAGAAGGTAGTAGGGAATCATTAGATGCCAACTACACAAATATTCTTTTTGGTTCTAATTTTGAGAGTCCATATATGTTTTTTCCTTCGATCTCCCTCTGCTCCTAGCTGAAAAACTGCTCCAGGTGACATCATCTGAAGGGGGGGGGGGGAGTTCAGATAGTGTCATCTTCTTGCTCTCCCAGAACGTCCTCACATGACATCTTCTGAACTAAAAAGTTTAGTTGATGATGTCATCTGGAGGAGATTTATTTTGTAAATTTTTTTTTAAGCTAGAATTTCAGAAATGTTTTAATACTGGGATGGCAGAGGGAACTTTAATGTCATTCATACAGGCTTTATGTTCTCAAGGTAAAAATGATCAAGAACCAAGCTGAAAATTTGTAAAGTCACAGTTTAAAGCACCACAGAAAGTTGTAGAGAGAAGGCACAATGTTGGGCAATGGTGGGCAATTCAGAAACAAAGCGTGCATCTACTTTGAGTCTCATCTTTTTGATGGCTTAGGTGCAGCATTTTGGGTCGTCTTGTTCCAAAGGCCACACAAACAAATCCACTTTGTCTGACATTTAAACCAGACTTCATGCTGCTATTGTAAGAACAGAGAAGAACACGGGATTTATAATTTAAATGGGTGTTCACGTTCGATGTACTATTGAATCCATTTCTGATCATCCTCACGATGGTTTTGACTTCACCATTACAGGACACCTGATGAATAACATCCAGGCCATCAAGTCCCACACTGCTAAACTGTTATTCCTCAGAGACCAGAGGTTTCCTCTGTCTGCACTGTACTTCCTGGGAGGCTCCCAGAGGACCTCAACCAGACTTTGAGGCTTAATTACATTGGATACTGGAACACTTCCCCTGCAGAGTCAATGGATTTAGGGTATGTTTTTTTACTGACAATGATCAATGCGACACACCTTTAATCAACCTTTTTCTTAAAGTGAACGCTCATTGTTTCTAGCAGCGTGAATTGCCATTTTACACAAAAGCAACACACAGTGGGCCACATCAACAAATGAGACTTTGCCTGCAGTCTTTCACATGCCAGACCTGTAGATGCTGTGCAGTCCACAAGTTTCTATATCATTGAAGTTTTCATCAAGTCTGGCTGTTTGTGTGGCATTTCATGACTGTACAAAAACAGGTGTCATCTTCTCTGATACAGTGTTTGTGATTCCACGCAGAAGATTTGTACAATATTGTATAAAAGTAGAGACTAAAACAAAAAGAGAGAGCAGGCAGATGGCCTACATTCCACTGCCATCTGCTTTCTCGGTTAGATGAAAAGCCGTTTTGAAGGCAGATTGCCTCCGACTGGGCAAACAACTAAAAACATGCTGCATAATTAGGCAAATCAATGAAGATTAAAACAAGGTATCCTTGGACAAAGGGAGGACTCATTCATACAAGATGCTATGGAGCCTCTTTAAAAGCATTGTTGATTTTCTTCAACAATTGTCCTTCTAAAAGACTAAAAAGCTGTGAGACACAGCTTTTTTTTTTGTTTGTTTTGTTTTAAATACACATGATCGAGTTTTCATGCATCTACTGTATGCTCAATGCTATTCCTAGCAAGGTTAGCATTGGATATCTTATGCACGTTCAAGACATGGCTATGCAAAGATCTTATTAGCACAGAAGAACTAATGAGGGGCACAACTTGTACAGCAAGCACACAACACTAGGCACTCAAAGAACGCTGACAATTATGAGGAAAAAACACACACTGCCTCGCGCCAAGGGATGGCAGGTCGCCGATGTTGTGTCTCAGCTCTCCACCAGCCATGCTCCCAGGTCCAACTTACCAGACCGTCGTGGCCCAGAGTTTCCGTTCTCTACCATATCAGCTGGCACTGCCCTCCTCCTCCTCCTCAAGGAGAGGTGGGTTAAAAGGCCTGCATGTAAGGAACAAGAAGGAAGGAAGGGGGGGGGGGGGTCTTGAAAAGCGGTGTCAAGTAGGGCGTCAATCAGGAACCTCACTGTTCAGTGATGGAGTCCTCACTGTCCAGAGACTCACCATAATGCAGAAGAATATTTGTGATTTAAAAAAAAAAAAAAGCTGCATGAATAATTTCTTTGTTGTGGTACAGAGGACAGAACGTCCAGGCCCTGTATGAAAGATGCCGTGATTTGCCTGGATTTAGTTTATTTTTTCTGTTCTGTGCTAATCCGTTCAGAAAAGGTTTTGATTTAGGCTCCTGATTTTTTAGCTCACAGCATCCAGGTTGGGTGGAGCTAAGTCTTCATTATTTCATAAATATTCTTCTTCTTATTATTATTATTATTATTATTATAATAACTGTAATGTTTATACTGTGCAGGCATCTGAATATCTGTAAAAAAAACTATAATGCTGAGTATGATTTTTTGCTGATTTGAGGTTTTGGCCTATTCAAGCTTCATTTATTCATTTCACTTGGCAAGAGAACATTGTTTTCCATATTTAACTGTTTCAGTATAGTAATGTGTTGGGATCCAATGAATACAGTAGCTAAAACTTTATTATAGCAAAACCAAATCAGTCACCAACAACAATATTACAGTTGTACAGTAAGTACAATTTATATTTGCTCTAAGGAAATATTTCTGCTTAGGTTTATTCTATTACTTTATGCATTGGCTGTTTGAGAAACACGTGGCACTTTCCTGTAAAGAGCAGTACAAAACTCAACCTTAGGAGCCAGGCTGTTTATAATGTCCTGTATCTGTAACATGAAGGAAAATGTGGAGGGATGAAAGTACAAATTAGGGAGATATGGAGGAACAAAAAAACTTATCAGAACTACTCTGCCTGCTTGTTAAGATAAGAGCTGGGGGAAAAAAGCTGGGCTGGAATGAGGCTATAAGGAAAATGATCTCCCTCGGGTAGTTACACATACAAATATACACAATGGAAATACTGGAAGCCTGGACCGCTTTGAACAAAGAAATGAGAAACAGCGCTGTACGCCACACGTGGAAGCAAACTACTGAGGATTTCCTCTGTGATAAAGTTGAACTCAGGGGAAAACAAGATCATTTAACAGCAATAACAAAAATAATTAAAAACCATCAACTACTATAAAAAGTAAGCACAAACTACACTTTTAAAGACTATATCTGGTGATCAATCAATAGTACCTTCAGTCACTTCCATGTGGCAATATGTGAAAAATGTGAAAATACTTTCCTTGTGTCATTGTAGTCGCTTCTACAGACAGATCAATCTCACCTCAAATGCCAAATGGAGAGAGCTGCTTTTAACATTTCACCCACTATATACTTCTGTTAATAAATGTTTTTTTTTTTATTTCATCCCTCTATCTGAAATAACCAAAGTAAAAATAAAAAAAAAACACATTTTCTTCACAGGCTCTTCTGCATCTTTCTCAGTTATTACTTTGAACAAGGACGAGTGCAGAGGCCTGCGTCTTTTCAGCAGCTGCTCCCTTGGAAACATCCTTCTGACTTTGCTAATTTGAGACAGCGGGGAACGGTGACACGGGAGATCGGTGGAAACAAACCCAAACAAACAAACTGCCAAGCTCACAGCATGCACGGAACCTCTGATATCACATCTGAGCAGTGACAGAGCCGGATGCTAGCTGGATACCAACAGTGCCAGCATGAAAACAAACCCGTCACCACCACAGAATTTAGCCACGACTGTACTGCAGCAAACCAGCAACGGTGGCACAAATAGAATTCAGGACATTGAATTGTCTGCTGAATGGTTTGAACATGAGGGAAGCAGTTGGAGAGAAGCCGTCACCCTGTTGTAGAGCCGGAGCCACATTCTGCCATTCGAGTCTCCACAATCTGTCCTTTGATTAGTGTGACATTTTTGTTGCTGCTTAAAATATTCCAGGTTATATTAAGAACATGGCTCCATCCTGTTGAGAGTGGCAAGGTGCTGAAGACTCAGCTGTGGACAGAGCCACACATGGTGACAGAGCACTAATCACACACCTACGGGCAATTCAGAGGCTTCAATTAAACCATAGTTGAAAAGGCAAAACATGTAAGAACACATGAGCTCATTATTACTATTATTACTGGGACTGCAATAGCTGCTATTGAGATTAATGAGCAAACCATTTTATTCCAATAGCACCTCTTAAAAAAAACATCTTTTTTTTGTTCTGTGTGCAATATAGTTCACATTTTTAAAAGAAATATGATCCAACACTACAGTAAAGCCCATGGGAATCAGACTCGTTGAACAGCACAGGCAGCGGTGCAAACATTTTAACTTCTAAAACCTTTTTGAGCGAGGCTCAACCTGCTGACCAATCCGAGAAAAGCAAAGTTGGCTGCTTGATTAGTAAGTTCATTAGCTTCTTATTTATTGTACTTGCATTGTGATTAAGTTAAGTTGTTTCAGAGCAGGGGGTTCTTGCTAGAAGTTGTCTAAGGTGCCTCTGTTAAGGAATTTTGTTAAATTATTCTAATTTTGTTCAATATGTCATATTTGTCATGGATGTTATTAAAAGTGTAAGCAAAAATTCATTTGGCAGGGAGTTTACTTTTTTTTGGCATGTTTTCTCCCGCTGCAAATGAGGTTTCTCCCCACCTCCCCCTTGCTGGAAATGTCTGTTAATAAGTACAAGGTACTCAAGGTATCAGCTGTAGCTTTGGGTTTAAAAGACGTGTAGACTTGTGTCCCAATCCCTCACCTGTCTTGTGGTGGTGGTGGTGGTGGTGATGGTGGTGCCGGAGATGATGGTGGTGGTGGGCAGAGATGTGGACATGTTGGGCCAGGACATCAGCCAGCCTCCCACCGGCTGCCCCGCTCCCCCCGCTCCGAGTGGAGGAAGAAGAGGAGGAGGCTGTAGAGGAGGTGGTGGTGGTAGTAGTGGAGGAGGTGCCGTGGATAGCCCGGGTGATCCAGTGCTCCATGCTGATGCTCCCCTCCCGGCTGGAAGAGGTTCCTCCGTCACCACCTCCATCCTCGTCTTCACCATCTCCTCCTTCCTCTTCCTCGCCGTCGCCCTGACCATCTCCCTCCGAACCTGAGGAAGTGTCTGAAGAGAAGAGATAGGAGTTAGAAAGACAAGAAGTTAATTCAACACGGCAATAAACCACAATGTGTCTTACTGAAAATGAAATAAAATATTTACCCCGACCACAAAAAAAACAAAAAAAACAAAAAACAAAACACATTTTGACTGGTTTACTAATGTTTAAAACCCATATGGGAAAGACAGAGCTTGCGACAGTTTGTAGTTGTCGTGTGTATGGGCGTGGATTTGTGTGCACACATTATTTTGCATGTGATGGCCATAAGGCCTAAGGCACATCTCATAATGGTCATATGAATAACAACAGAAGCTGACCCACTTCTCAGACACACAGGTGCTGTGTGTGTGTGTGTGTGTGTGTGTGTGTGTGTGTGTGTGTGTGTGTGTGTGTGTGTGTGTGTGTGTGTGTGTGTGTGTGTGTGTGTGTGTGTGTGTGTCAGTTAATGAGCCACTGATGAGGAAAGACCTACAGTCACCGAAATTAAGAGAACAAGTAAAGGTATTTGTGTCAGGAGGACTGAGTGTAAACTGAACTTCAGCAGATGATCAGCGACACATTTACAATCAAAGCAAACTAATGAGGTTGCATTTTCGAAGGGAGTCGAGCACATTAAATGCTCAGTGTTCAGCTGGTTTAAACTCTGCACTAAGAAACAGGTGGTTTCTGAATTTAAAAAGTAATGAAATGAACTCCATCAATCCATCAAACTGGTTGTGGTGGTAAAGGGCAAAGAGAATTGTCACGTTTACTCATGAAACCGTGTGTAATGAGCTTTTTCTATTGATTATGCTCTATACAAACTGGATTGAAGTGTGTATGCATTTGCTTTCACTGGAATTCCACACACACAGCCACATTAGGGACACAGCCAATTAAAAAAAAGACCATTTTACAGAAATCCCAAGACCAGCATTTCAGAGAGGAACAAATGCCAGAGACTGTGTTTGCATCCAAGTAGTTGCTGATGATGAAAGAATGCATTCTTACTCCAACATTTCTTTTGTTGTTTGCACTCATCCTAACAGCTTGACACATCCAGCAAATAGAAACAAATGGATTATGTGCTCTTCAATGTTGTTTTGTTTTTTTGTTTTTTTTCCCCCCCCTTCACTTTAGGGCAGTGGAACATTGGCATATTCTAACATTATAATGCTCATCTCCAGCAAAAAAGCAAAATCCAGTAGGAAGTCGTCCATTTGGAGTACGGCTGTGTCCAATATTCACTTTTTTAGCTGTCATCTCCACCAACTCCTAAAGGGAAACCTCAGCATCTTTACCCACTAATTGCTTCGCTATTTGTCCACCAGCTTGTCTCTGTGTCTGCAGTTTGCTGCTTAGCAAGTGGCATAGAGTGGCTTTAGCAGGGCTGTTTGCTGTGAACTGCTGCCTGTCGCTGCAGGAAACTATGCTGACAAGAAAAGTAAGAGTGAACCAAGACAAAGGCCTCAATGAAGCGAAAATGGCAAAGTCAGGTGATATTTCTGAGTTTTACATTACAAACAGTAACAGCTTCATAAGTAATCTGAAAATATTTAATGTTGTTTTAAATGTCAGTGCTTAACTACAGGTTCAGAATTTGACAGGCGTCTTCCCATCATCGGGTCTGCAGTGAGCCAGAAATCTGGGGGTCATTGACGGTCAACTAAACTTCACGGACCACATCTCTTCATCCTCTAGCACATGCAACATCAGAAAGATCAGACCCTACCTCTCGGAATTACAACCCCAATTCCAAAAAAGTTGGGAAGATGTGAAAACGTAAATAAAAACAGAATGCAAAGATTTGCGCATCTCATCAATTCATATTTTATTCACGACAGAAACAACATACCAGTTGTTGAAACAGACATT
Source organism: Channa argus (assembly GCF_033026475.1). Lineage (NCBI taxonomy): Eukaryota > Metazoa > Chordata > Actinopteri > Anabantiformes > Channidae > Channa > Channa argus. Next base: position 22,324,905 of record NC_090210.1, read on the forward strand.
TTACCATTTCATGGAAAATATTAGCTCATTTTGAATTTTATGGCAGCAACACATCTCAAATAAGCTGGAACAAGGGCAACAAAAGTCTAGAAAAGTAAACGCCACGTTTAAAAAGGAGGCATTTGACAACTAATTAGGCCAATTGGCAACAGGTCAGTAACACAGGTTGGTATAAAAGGAGCATTTCAGAGCCTCTCAAATGTAAAGATGGGCAGAGGTTCACCAATGTGTAAAGACAAACAAAAAATTGCCAAGACTTTGAAGATCCCACCATCTACAGTATATGTCATCATCAAAAGATTCAGAGAATCAGGAGGAATCTCTGTGATCAAGTTACAAGGCCGAAGGTCAAAACTGGACTTCCCGTCATATGTCACCTCGATTACCTTTACTTTTCTCTATACATCTTGACTTCACTCTGTAAAGTGCCTTGAGATGACTGTTTGGATTTGCCACTATATAAATAAAGTTGAATTGAATTACTGAAATGCCCTGTTTATGGGGTTACCTGCACACGTGATCAAACCCCTCCAGGTGATCCAAAACATGGCAACACGCATCATTTTTAATCAGCCAATAAGGACAAACGTCACACCAGTTTTTAGAGCTCTGCACTGGCTTCCTGTAGCTGCCACACTTAGTTCAAGTCTCCTGCCTACAGGGTGGTCAACTCAACAGCTCCTGCTTAACACAACTCCCTCATCTGATCTACAATCCCTCCGTTCCACTGCGCTCTGTGGTCCCAGCACTGCACAGAAGACACCACGCAAGACTCTTCAGCTCAGTGATCCCACGATGGTGGAACATGCTACCAAACTCTGGACGCTCAACAACCTCACTCCCAATATTCAAAAAACTGCTGAAAACAGAACTCTTCCACACCTTCCTATCCACTTCAATCTTAAAGAAAAATAAACTTCCTCTTTGCTCTTTCTTACACTTGCAGCTCATGTCATGGAAGCATCTTCTCATAGCACTTCGCTTTGATCTTTTCTGACTAAATGTAAATATCACATAAATGATTCTGCAGGTAAGCACCGTAAAAAAGGTTAATATTTTGTTGCTCACCAGGGGAAGCCACAAATTAAAGAGGAATTGTTTAGTCTATTTTTATGTTTCTATGATTTTAAATGTTTTCTCACAATTAATAAAGATGGTTAACAGAGCAATGCATTGTACATGCAGATGGCTCCACTGAATTTTTTTATTGGCAGCAATATTGTTTAATATCTAGAGATGTTATTTTCAACTAATTATGCCAAAGTAAAAGGTACATTTTCAAACCATTCCTTGTTTGATTATTGTGTACATTGAACTTAGATTACAGCTGACATGTGTGGTTTAAATGGCCACGGGACTAGATGCCATTTCAACTCTTATGGAGCTTTGCTGAAATGCTCCAATGGCAAATCTGTCTCTCGTCATCACCAGGACCCGGCAGAGACCCCCAGTGATAAAATGCAAACATGTTGATGCAAATAGGACGCTGCCAGGCAACCTGGGAGTCCCGTGAAGCAAAACACACACGCACACACACACACACACACACTGACAAATAGCAGCTCTTTATAAAGCTGAAATATATTTAATGATGTATTGAGAAAGTGATTAAATGCAGCTGGGAAGATCTGTCCAAAGCCAGTGACATCAGGAGTGTTTGCTTGTCACTGCTGCACTATGCTGCTCGGCGACACACAACTCTGCTGTCCTGAAATGAACTTCACTGGAAGACAGAAAGCTGTGTTTAAGTGTGTGTGTGAGTGTGTGGTTGTTGTGTATTTCTAAATGTACACTTGTACAGTTTGTTGTCTGAACTCTGGTATAATAAGCACAATTACTAACATACAAAGGAGGTGATATTCACCATTTCCTTATGGAATTTGTTCACAATATAAATAATGTCTCCCAAGAAGTATTGCCTCTATAACTGATATGTTTGTATCCATTGTTGTGCAACAACTTAATTAAAATGTGTGTTTGTCAGTTTGCCTGAACCTTTAAGAATGAAGAAAAAAAAACCTGGTTACAATTGTCCGGAAAATCCCCAGGTGAAGTTTTAAAAAAAAAAAAAGACCGGAGTCCACCAGTACATTTTCAGTCTTCCCATACTGTGTTAGGGTGAATGTTAGTGAAGATACAGCTCGTCATTCAGCATTCATCACAGTCGTGCCTGCAAACAGTTTGTTAGAACCAAACCATTCACATGAAAAACGCTTTCGCTGTCAGGCTGTGGTGTCGAGTTTGCCATCAAATGACAAGATGTTACTAATACTTTGTTTCCTCTTTGTGGTCCAGTGGAATCTGATGATTGAAAGAAAATGCAACAATGCAACACTTTTTAAACTGTAAAGATTATTTTTACAAAAATGCAACCACAAGGGGACAAAAGCCAGTGTCTTCTTGTGTCAGTCCCAAGTCTGGATAAATGCAGACGGTTGTGTCAGGAAGGGCATCCGACGTAAAGCACATGCCAAATTAAAAATGTGAATCATGGCTTTCACACTGAAAATGGCTCCCATACCGTATCAGTCGGAACCTGGGTTAACAACGACCACCACCACCGGTGCTGTTCTACATGGTACCGGTGGAAATTGGACTACTGTTGGTCGAAGAAGCAGAGGAGGAAGGTGTGTTCGTAGGCAGAGAGAGAAGAGGAAAGCTAAGAATGTAGGACTGATAGTAGGGACTTTGAATGTTGGTACTATATTTGTGAGCAGCAATATGGTTTCATGCCTAGAAACAGATGCAGTATTTGCTTTGAGGATGCTGATGGAAAAGTACAGAGAAGGTCAGAGGGAGTTGCATTGTGTCTTCGTAGATTTAGAAAAAGCGTATGACAGGGTGCAGAGAGAGGAGCTATGGTATTGTATGAGGACGTCTGGAGCGGCAGAGAAGTATGTTAGAGTGGTGCAGGACATGTATGAGAGCTGTAAGACAGTGGTGAGTGAGCTGTAGGTGTGACAGAGGAGTTCAAGGTGGAGGTGGGTCTGCATCAAGGATCGGCTCTGAGCCCCTTCTTGTTTGCTCTGGTGATGGACAGATAATTGAGGTTAGACAGGAATCTCCATGGACATGATCATGTTTGCAGATGACATTGTGATTTGTAGTGAGAGCAGAGAGCAGGTGGAGGTAAATCTAGAGAGGTTGAGGTCTGCTCTGGAAAACAGAGGAATGAAGCTTAGCCGCAGTAAGACAGAATACATGTGTGTCAATGAGAGGGACCCAGGTGGAACAGTGAGGTTACAGGGAGCAGAGGTGAAGAAGGTGCAGGACTTTAAGTACTTAGGGTCAACGGTTCAGAGCAACGGTGAGTGTGGAAAAGAGGTGAAGAGGCAAGTGCAAGAGGGTTGGAACGGGTGGAGAAAAGTGTCAGGTGTGTTGTGTGATAAAAGAGTATCAGCGAGAATGAAAGGAAAGGTGTTGAAGATGGTGGTGAGACCAGAGATGTTGTTCGGCTTAGAGACAGTGGCACTGAAGAAAAGACAGGAGACAGAGCTGGAGGTAGCAGAGCTTAAGATGTTGAGGTTCTCTTTGGGAGTGACGAGGATGGACAGGATCAGGAATGAGGACATCAGAGGGACAGCTCATGTTAGATGTGTTGGAGATAAAGTCAGAGAGGACAGATTGAGGTGGTTTGGACATTTTCAGAGGAGAAACTGTGAATATATCAGTAGAAGGATGCTGAGGTTGGAGGTGCCAGGCAGGAGGTCTAGAGGAAGAGCAAAGAGGAGATTTATGGATGTAGTGAGAGAGGACATGAAGTTAGTTGGTGTGAGAGAAGAGGATGCAGAGGACAGGGTTAGATGGAGGCACATGATTCGCTGTGGAGACCCCTGAAAGGGAACAGCCGAAAGGAAAAGAAGAAGAAAGCTTATTTTTACAAAATATGTAATTTATTAGCAAAAGAATGATTAGATACAAAAGGTAAAATGTTTCTGGCACAACATATTTTTGGTGTTTGTAAATATTAAGTCAAACCTTCAAAGAAACACCTCATATGAAAAGATCTGAGTAAATTCAATAATAAATTTAGATTTGTTAAAAAAAATACTTTTGAACACTCAGTATTTTTACATCACTTCGCTGTATGTTGAGCACACGCATCTGCAGTTTTGGTTGAGATCAAATGCAAGAGGAAAAGGTAGAAGGTACGGGGGGGAGGGACTGACAAGAGTTTGAAGAATGTGCAGCAGAAAAGAAAAAAAAAAAAGTACAACGAGAACAAGGTGTAAGGTGTAATTATCATGGGACATTGGGTCATCAGGAGGAACAGAGTTTGTACCCTATACCAAAGCTTTTTACATTTGCTCTTTGGCCACTGTGCAGTTCCTCTCTGAGCTGTTAGTCAAAGTCATAGTTAGCTCAGTGAACCTCTGTAGATCACCCTGCAGCCACACAGATAATGGCCTCATTAACATCCTCATTAAAACCACAGCAGCAACATAAAGCCATGGATGACTGCCAGCGCCACCAACCCAGACTGGATCCCGGGGAGGAAATCAGGCCACACTTAAAGAATTGATACCCATTTTAGCAATTTATAAATAGCAAATATTCATAAGAGGAGTCAGGGAGCAGGTGGCAGGTTTGGCTACGGAGAACGGATCAAATCTGTGACTGATAAATTGCTCCACCAACGCTCCACTAGCTTCAAAAATGCAAACGCATGGATCAGGGAGAATTGTTTCCACTTGCACACATACACCACCTGACACCAAGGCTGTTATTTCAGGAGAAAATAAAACCCCAAGAGCCCGACCAGGTCCAAAAACATCAAAATTGACCCACACGATTATAGCACTCTCAGCAGATTCTCTGCAGATTACATTTAGCTGACCTTAAAAGCTTTGCTAAAAATTATAATTGCCTAGTTTGAACAGCATCTTTCATTTACTGGAAGAAGTACTGGTTCTGTCCTTTATCCTTCTACATCAGTTCAGCATTTAGTACATTTAGAAGTTTACACGTCAATCTAACTCTTCAACAAGTACTGGCACTATTCCTGCCATTATTATTTTAATGTCTGCTACTCCTACCACCACCACCCGGTCAAGGCAGATGGCCACCCACCTTGAGCCTTGTTCTGCTGGAGGTTTTTTCCCTCTCCACTGTTGCCTAGTGTTGGCTCATGGGAGATTTGTTGGGTTTTCTCTATACAACCTTTATTGGTCTTGATTTTATTGTCTAAAGTGCCTTGAGATGACTTTGTTATGAGTTGGTGCTATATAAATGAAGTTGAATTTAATTAATCTTTTAATTGGTTTTCATTTTATGTTTCTGCTACATACATAGGTTTTGTTGAACAAGAATAATAATACGTTTTTACAGAAAACTCAGGTTTTAGGAGACTGTTTTCAAAGGGAATCTTAGGTCTTAATGGGTTCATGTGTCAAGATTTTCACTAAGGGAGCTGCAATCCTGTGACAGCCAGATGTGTTAAAAAGGGTACAAAAACCTTTAGCTCTAACTCTCAAAGTGCACATAACAGAAACTAAAATAATTATTTCATAAATAAACAGAAGATAGTACTGTATGACATTCAACAAATTGTATTGTATATGTAGTGATATATTGCATTTAAATATTTTTTGCAGAAGAAGAATCTGGTGATGTCTGATCTCCAAACCCTACATGTACTTTGGGATCAATGTGAACATGGCGAGCAAACTTAAACTGTGTTGAACACATGAATGTCCAAATCCAAAGTGTGAGGGAATAAGGGGGAGAACTGCTATCAGCCTTAAGTGATTAAAAAGGAATTATTCAAGTTATTGTTGCACCCTAAAGTGTGAAGATTGCTCTGTACCTGGTGGTGTGTAGGCATCCATGGAGGTCTGGACCACCAGCGACCGCCGCTTTGAAGGCATTGGCACCGCCATCTTCCTCTCTTTGTGCTTGGCCAGGGCTGCCTGCACTGCCTCAGTGTGCACATCTGCAGATAGACATACAGAAGTTTCATACAGAAGTGGACGGACATTTTTTTTTTCCTCAGAGCCTTTTCATTCATAGTGGTCCCAAAAAAGTTAACTAGCGAACTACATCTTAACTCCACAATATCTGCTCAGTTAAATGCTGCTTATCCAAGAATGCATCAGTATTTTTTTATGTATTAAAATGACATTAAAAAAAAAATCAGTTTCCTGCACGACAAATGATTAATGCGATTACGTACATTAAGCTGCAGGATTGTACTTGTGATTGAGTAGTTTGCACTGTGATGCTGATGCTTTTGAAGTGTTTTGAGTGCTGAGCATCCAGAATTGCTAACTATAAATGGCAGAACAACAGAAATAAGATGATGTTTTGGATTGTGACATCTAATGTAAACACATTAGACACGGTCCATGGAGCCAAAGATCCAGCAGAGAAATGGCAGCAGGACCATCAGCTCTTTGTGCTGCAGTCTTCCCATTTGTTCACATTCACGGTCTTAGAGCAGCTCCCATGAGGCCCTGTGGTTCCAGCTAAATTAGGTTGAGAAAGTGTCTGTAAAGATGTTTTGTAAATGAGCAAGATAAAGAACTGACACAGCAACAGCTGGGTTTGTTTGAAAGGTGTCTGTTGCCCGCAGAAGGCAAACACACACACACACACACACACACACACACACACACACACAGAGCGCCTGACGATGCAGAGACAGCAGCCTGTTGGCCCAATAATGACATAAGTGAGACATTTGTCAGAATGAATGAAACTCACAGATGAACATTTGTTTAGTTTGTGTGCGCTTGCACAGGGGGAACAGAGTTCATTTAAATATCAAGTGCATGTTCACTGTCTTACTACACAGTGTGTGAAAACAAGTGTGCATTTGGCATTTTAAAAGGTGCTGACACAGCTTTTCTTCTCCAGTGTAACAAGTTAAAAGGATTAAGAGATTTATTTTCTGTCAGACAAACCTCAAATAAATGCAAACTTCCATCCAACTGCGTGTGGGAATAATTTGTAATAAGTAATCCAGGTTTTCCAAATTATCCCAGGATTCACGCCTTGAATTAACAGCGTGCTTCTGTTATTACTGTTCTACCCTTTTTACTGCTAAACATAAATGTCACCAGAACAAATTCCCACAGATTCATTTTGAATGAGGCTACATTCATGTTTAATAGACCAGATGGAACAAAAACTAACAGCGCATGTTGCAAGAGCTACAACAGATTCTCAAAAGCTTTGTCAAACACTGGACTTGCTGTAGCCCACTGTGCACAAAAAGACCACTGTTGTAAGCCATTACATGATCTGCATTAACCTAATGAAACGACGACGTCGTTTATCCTGCTCAGTGCCTTTTTTTTTCCCCTCCCATGTCACAACCTGTAAAGCCATTGATATGATCTCTGGTTAAGTAACCAGACTGCTCAAGATTTTGTTTTAAAGATATTTTAAGTCAAAATTGAAGCTCTAATGACCTCAGGTCATTGTACAACTCTTTTTAGAGACAGCGAGGGACCTTGTATGAAAGAGTTCAATTCATTGTGACGGTCCCTTTAAGTTACCTATTAAACAAAGTACGAGGAGTTTTAGCAGTTTTTATTCATATGTACATGTAGAAACATAAGGGAGTGTTAGGGGGAAATGATGATATTAAAAGAACATTTTTAAAAACCAAGGGTGGCATACATACAATGTGATGTTGAGGGACAATCCTACCTGATCTGTAGCGTTCGTCTCTGGACCCAGAAGACCGCCGGCGGTGGTAGCGCGAGGACGAAGATGGGGTGACTGGTGTTCTCTTCTCTTGGCCCATGGGTGCATCCATCCCTGAGACAACAGTTCAGATTTACACAGTAGCATTTAGTCATTTCTGATCTATAATCCATTAAATCAGTCGAACCCTAGACACTTTGTGTTTTTCTACATTTGTATGGACTTTGTTTGCCTTGAAAACAAAAGCATTTTGAGACAGCAGTGAAACTGTAACAAATAGTTTTTTTAATAAAACACCGCTGCCATGTGAGAAGCAGCCATTCAGACAAATACAAACATGATTATTCGCCTGCACACAGACACGCACACACACACACACACAAAAAAGAGCAACCAACCTCCCAACACAGCAATCAATAAGTCTGATGATAATAACCACCCTGTTGCTGACAGCTACGACCGCTGCGGAGCAGCTGATCTATGAGCTTCCATCTCAGCAGCCTCACACTTCCACCCTCGTCCATCTTCATTAGAGCTCTCAACGCGGCTCAGTGCATCGCTGTTGCTCGGGAGAAAAGCTAAAAGTTGATTAGCCGACCATATAACGACTACTAGACGGCGCAGGACTATACGACGGGTCTGGGAAATACGTTGCTAGTCTGGATGGATTCCCCTCTGCGTGCTGTTGGTTGTCTCTCTTTTCTCAGCTTCTTTTTCCCACAGACTGCTCTATTTGTTTAATGTATTACAGAAGCACTGTGAAGTATGTTAAGACATACTTAATGCAGATTGGCTCCCTGCACTGGATATCTACAGCAAAACCAGCACGTTTCTGAAGTTTTACATTTTGTAAACCAAATAGAAACCTGAAGACCTATATTATTAAAGGAAATGGATGGTTATAATAACGCCAATGCTTTCAAAAGCTCAGACAGTGTGAAGTGAGATCTTAAATACCACCTTAACAAATATGAACAAGTAAAATTGCAACTCTCTAAAACACACAAATCTACCTTCTAATTTTTCACCATTTAACTGCATGGATACACATTTAAACAAGCAGCGTGGGTCTCAAGTCCTGCGTCTACTCCATCCATCATCAGGGGGAAAAGAGGATGAGGGCAAGCTGCCGGTTTTGTAATGTGGTTTTCTAACAGAAACACAACAGCAACTATATGTCTATATTTTCACAGATGTCACCGTGACTTAATTAATTTTTTTTCCATTTTTAAGTGACACAAATATACGGCAGCATGTTTCTTAATGCTGCGCCTGTGTTGTCAATCTGATGTTTTATTAATTTGCTTGTGTTTTGTCTTGGTCAATTTACAGTGCTGCGAGCTCTCAGGACCTACGTACAAACATCCTAAACTGACTTTAACTCATGTTGTAGTATATTTTTCCACCTACAACACATATGATCCTTGGGTCGCTCCCGAATAACATATACACCTGGGCTTAAATAAGCATAATTGGTATATACAGTAACCGTTTTTTTTAAACGAATTAACGCCGAATAAACGCCGTGATCTAAAGATTGATAGAAAATGGGGCTGACATCACTGGTGTCAGAGGAGTGTTTAATGTACCAGTACAGCAACTGCTGGGGAAATACCAGGAAGTAGTGACACAAAATGCTATAAATAACCTGATGTCATTTCCCACTTGGGAAGTCCCTTTCGTGTGTTTACCTTAAACCAAACCAAGAATTTAAATCATGACAGCATTTGCCATTCTGCTTAGACATGCTGGCATAATGCCAGCTATCATTTGAACATGTTCAATGTAAGATTATATCCAGCCTTTGGTATCAAAACAATTTTGTATTTCTATACCAAGTTTCTATCACTTTTTACAATCATCAAGGCTTAAAACGTGTGTGTGTGTGTGTGTGTGTGTGTGTGTGTGTGTGTGTGTGTGTGTGTGTGTGTGTGTGTGTGTGTGTGTGTGTGTGTGTGTGTGTGTGTGTGTGTGTGTGTGTGTGTGATATCTCTATCTATCTGTGGCGACCCTGAACTCACGGGATACGCCGAAAGGACCAAAAAAAAAAATAAAATATTTTTCTGAATATAAAAAGATAAATAACTAAATACATTAGTTTAGAAGAAGCTTTTAATTCCTATAACTAGTACCCAAAGGGCACATCCCACATCCCAATTCCCCTGAGTCCATCCACATTTCCTGTCATGGTGCCTTCATGCCCTCCACCAATGGAGCAAGGAGAGAGGAAACTAAGGCATTTGTTTTTTAAAAACAGACATTTTAGAGTTTATCACTTTATTTTAAAGTGTTACCCAAGTAGATACTGTGAAACTGTAGAAAAGCATCAAATATAAAACTCCTTTTTTTTTTGACGTGAATCTTAATTACCATGAAGAATACATACATACATACATACATAGTTCATAAGATATATTTCTTCCCAGTAGAAGACTGTTAGATCTTCACCAACAGTTACACAACAATTTTCTAAATCTTACATTGTTCTTTTACCTACTTTCCTTTTTATACACATTTTTCATCATAAAACTGTTTGATTGACAGGAGGCCTCCTGCGGGTGCATATAAACAAACCTAAACAAAGAGCTCTTGAAATCCTAAATTGTTATTCAATGTATCTACTTGAGTTTGCACAACTCAGCAGTAGCTCCATCTGAAAGCCAAAGTCCGGCGTAAAGAGGCTGAGTGAATGTGGTCTGGACTCTGTGGAGTAGAGTCATGGTGTCAGAGACGCTGTAGAAGGACAGAACACCTGCTCTGTGATCCAGGTACACTCCAACTCTTGAAGACCATGTGCCTGGTATGGGAGTTTTTTTGTTGTTGTGCCTGAATTCGTAGCTATTTTTGTAACAATCTAAGGCCCAGGACTTCTCATTTTGTCCAAATGCACACTCACTGAAGTTCCCAGCTCTGCTGATATCCTTGTAGGACACTGCTACTAAAACACCTCTCCAGCTCTTCTCTACCTCCCAGTAGCAGCGTTCAGTTAAACACTCCTTACTCAGAACCTGCCAGGCGTATGCGAACCTTTCTGGTTGAAAGGAACAGCAATGTTCTTCTTGCGTATATGTTGCCTTTCTGTCCTCAAAAATTGACACGTGTGTGTTTGCAGTGTTTGGATCCAGTGTGACTTGGCATGCATGACAAAGGAAGTCTGCTCTGGTCCGAGGTTCCACTTCTACATTTAATAGAACTTCTACTTCACGTAATGCCATTGTGATCTTTGCATATTCTTCACCGAGTACCTCCTCTAGTTTATCTCTGGCCTCCAAAAGAGCCACTGTAACCTTCACAAAGTGCTGCAGACGATGGACATTGACACTGGGTGCATCTGCAAATTTGAGATGCGTGAACGAGTGATAGTTTATTAGAAAATAGGTGTGATCCTCTGTCAGTGACAACTTCTCCAGCTCCATATCCTTTCGCCTCAGCTCGGCGATCTCCTGTTCCACCTTCTGCCGAACCTTTTCGAACCGATCCAATTCAGTGTTCTTCCGAGATTTTATCTTCTCCTTAATGTCAGAGGCCATTTTGTCAATGACACGGACCCATTCGTTGAGGATTGTCTCGGTGTTACTCAGCGCTTTTGCAGCAGAGTGATTAATAGCATCTTCTTCCTGTTGAAACATCTTTGCATCTCGCTCTCGGTCCCGGATTCTCTGCTGGATTTTTTGTCGAGTCAACCCAAGTTCACTCTGCCTCACCGTCCTTTCTGCTGCAGCTGAGACTTTGTTGTGGCCTTTATGATTATCCTTGGAGCAGAGATAGCAGATGCACTGCTGATCGGTACGGCAGAACAACTTCATTACTTCTTGATGTTTGGAACACACGCTCTCCTGAAGTTTTGGAGATGGGTCCACCAGCTTGTGCAACTTCAATGGTCCTACGTCATAGTGCTGCTGGAGATGTTCCTCGCAGTACGAGGCCAAACACTGCAGACAGGATTTTAAGGCTTTCAACCTTTTGCCAGTGCAGAGATCACAGGCCACATCTTCAGGTCCAGCATAGCAGTGATCAGCAGGGGCAGCTTGGAGTCCAGTCTTCTTCAGCTCCTCTACTACAACTTCTAACATGTTATTTCTCAACAATTCCGGCCTCGATATGAACCTCCTCCTGCACTGAGGGCAACAGTAGAGCCTCTTCGGTTCCTTTTTATCCCAGTGTTCCTTGATGCAGCTCATGCAGTAGCTGTGACTACAAGGGATGGTCACCGGCTCATGCAGTAGATCCAAACATATCGAGCAGCAGAATTTCTCTCTTTCAAGTTGGATTCCTTGCGCCATGTTACTTACTGTTGAGAGTCTGTGATAAGTACGCTGAAAGTCATAGGTGTTATGGTTTACCTGAGCATATAAGAGAGTCTCATTCGGTAAAGAGGAGTGGCTTTGAGGCGGAAGGCTTTGTTGTTTCCAGTAAAATCTGATTAGTCATGTTTTTGAAACAGTGAGAAGGAACCGGAAGATTAGCTCCAGAACCTCAAGTTATACAGTCTGCATTACACAGTTGCATGTAGGTGTACAATGATAAAAAAAAAAAAAAAAGTGTCAGTTTTAGATTATAAGGTAGCTAAAGTTAGTTCTTGTCTGGGTGCATTTAATGTCAGAATAAAACTTGCAATCCAGGCTGACATACTGCTAGGAAATTCTGCACAAATCTTCTGCACCACAACCGGTTTTTCTACATACTTGGCACATGAGGTAGAAATGTTGCCTGGGAAGGATCTTTGATAGTGGAAATTACATTTGGGGATTTCTGAAACTGCTCTGGCAATGACAGAACTATTCATTCTCCTGTTCATCATATCAAGGTGCAGCTACTTTATTTACCTTATTTATCAATAACTGCAATCAAAATAAAGCCTTTTTTAGAGTGGCTTAAATCAATTTCATGTTTCTCTCTCTCTCTCTCTCTCTCTGGGGGAATATATTACTCTAAACACTGTAAAAGCTTTAATCAACCGTAACAGTGTACAAGCAGCTTATATTAACAGGCCATTTAAAATCAAACACAAGGAAACAAGGAGAGTATTGTGTTGTTAGTGTGTCCCTGAGTCTGAAAACAAGAAAGGTACACATGCGCTAAATGTGTGTTACTGTAGCACAGAGTGAACAGTGTTGGGTTGGGATGTTGCAGCTCTTTGTGTTTGTGTGCGTCATCCGGTCCCCAAACTTAAACTAGGGATGCCCCCCACCAGGCTTCAATATGAATACCACACATTTTCTCCATCCCACACCCCTCATTCCATCCCACATTGCACTTCCTGACATTTCCCCACCCTAACACACACACACAGCTTATTCCAGTAATAGCTTTGGCAGTGCCAGTGTGTCTGCTGGTCTGTGCCACACCAGTCAGACTGATATGGTGTGTTAGCTGCTGTCCTCAACAAGTCTTACTGCAAAATTAACTTCCACCATTTGCGATTAAACTCACTAAAAAACTTCCAACTGTGCCAATATGACCAACAGCTTAGCTGGTGATGATTTATTAAATGGACTAAGATCACAATCAAAACATCCACAACTTCCTTAAAACAGAAAACTCCAGCAGTGTATAATGAATAAAAGTCAAAAAGAACAAAACCCATTTGAATTAATAAATGTATGCTCTTGTAATATAACAACTGCCTGTAGGAAGTCCAGCATTGAGAGTTAAAAAATGTAAAAACAGAAGTGGAAAAAGTATTTTACATGTAGCTGGAGTCAGTGCTCAGAATGTGCAGAAAATCACTTCCATGTTTATCCGATTTTTCTTCTAAATCCACATTTTAAAACCAACAGCATATAACTGGAATTTTTATGATAGAAATATGTTCCAAAAGTGATCTTACAGTGGGGAGGTGCTGTGGAACAGAACTGCCAGCGAAACTCAACTTTCTAAACAATCAGAGAGTTTCAACTGTTTCTGCTTGATTAGAAATGTTTTGCAGCTTCTTATTCAATGTAATTTCATAATGACTTATATGTGAAGGGCTGTGCAAAGCATGAGGGACCATAGCAGATGGTAGAAGAGCACAGTGGGACAGGTAGAGGTCTTCGGCAGTGGACTGTTTGAATAGCACTAAATTAGGTACAATGGTGTACATTACATTTTCATTAATCAATAAACTCTATAAGGGCTACTACAAGACAAACAGGTGAAAGCATATATGGATTTTACAGATGCACTGGCTGAAAATATTTTCATGTCTGCAGGATGATTGGGAGAAGGTCCACCCCTCTGGCATAACCCAAGCAAAAAATGTGCTCTACATTTGACAAACAGATTAACTTGAGCATAACCCCAGAGTTACCTTGTGCTTGAGGGAAGTAGGCTCCAATCAGTTTGGATCTCTTCTTCTCATAGCCCTTCTGTGTGATATCACCTAGCAAACAGAGAGAGGAGGAGGCATTTAAATGTCATATTCTTTTAAAACAATATTCACTAGTATTACTGCGGTCACATCCATTGTTAGAAGTGCATGCTCCCAAATATCTGAAGCTAGAAATAAACATAAAATGCTGCAAAGTATATGTAGCATGTTCCATCTCTATTCTGTGTCCACACGTAAGAGTTTTCCTCCAAGAATTACCAGCTGAATTAATAGGTAATGACAGAATAACACATTTACAATGTTTATATTCCACAAAAAAAAGATGCAATCCAAGACATCAGTGACACTAAGCAGCCAAAAGTCGAAAGCAGTCTGACTTATCACATTCTGCTTAGTCATTGCCTCTACTAGACCAAGACCAGATGGTGCAGTTTGGCTCTGTGTGTGTGCGTGTGTGTTTAGCCCCAAGTACTGCAGGTGCACTTAATTCACCTTTCATGGTGCGATGAACCACCACAAAAACATGCTGACCAAGCTCCCAGAGGGAAGTGAATAAAGAAAAATCCAACCTACCTAAGGTGCCATCAGCAGATTTCTACGTAGCACAAAGCAAATCCCAATCTGACAGCTCTTTTATAAATGCTTCTTGGTGCCACGTTTTAACCTCTGGGGAAAACCAGACAAGATGGATTTGCCACGATTTTACAGCGAGGTCTGAGCAATGAAAAACTTTTAGGATAATAAGTGACTGACAGTGTGTCGGTGTGTTGAGCACCACCCTGTGTTTGTACACCAAAAGAAGCAACTTTGGCACAAAGAAATGGGGCAATGGAGATACAAGAGTCAACAGAAGAAACAGAGGCCTTCTCTTTGATTGGCAAAGACCCAAAAGTATTGGAGGTTGTGTCTATCAACAAGAACTCAGCTTTTATAACTGTTACAACCGCTACGACCTTAAAGCTCAACTCCAATTTAAAAGGTCTGATCCGATCTTTTTATGTCGTCAGTCCACATCCATGTTTGTACGTGACAGGTATCACACTTGGATGTGAAAGTCACTGTTGTCCCTAAAGAGTAATGTAACAAAAACTTGAGCAGTGTGTGTTTTAACAACAGCAGCAGCATCAGCACGAGGGGTTTTTTTTTTAAATAAATAAATCAATCACACCTTGTCTTTTGTTAACTTTTAAGTTAAGTGTTAATTTTTCAGTACTAAATGTACTTTTAACTTTCATGATACATTTTTGCCCGGCATGTTTTCAAAAACATGTTTCTTCACATGTACTGTACTTTTGTACAATTTCTAAACTACTGATTTAACCTGGACTAATTTTTATAAATGCATGAACTATTGTACATGGTTAGACAAAGACAAAAACATACACAGATGAATTATCGCAATAGCATTACATCATAAAGGTTTCTATCTTAGAAGGGGTTTGTACAGAAGTTTATTCTCTTTTATCCATTTGCAAACACAGAAACAGCGTAATGTGCTTTCTGACACAGTAGGAAACGTTGCCACGACTGTGACACCGCAGACAATAACTGATGAGCTGTGGAACAATTTCAGGAAGTCAAACTGGAGGATGACTCAGCAGAAAGAATAGAAAATTAGAGAGAAAAGCGTTGCCTGACTCGAGCAGTGAGCGACGCACAGAACAGACCTGAGTGACGCTAAATCCGCAGCGGATTTGTCCAACACGGAAAAAAGCTGTTTGTGTGTTTAAGGAGGATTTGTCAAGTCAGCCGCACAAACATGTGACTAACTGGCTCGGATCAAGAAACCGACAGCGGGCACAGTCGTCATGGGTGTCAGCGTGTGTGCGTTCGTTTCTGGTAGCATGGGACATGGCAGAGAGAGAGAGAGAAGCTGGGGAATTCTGGGGAGAGAAAGTGGCTTTGTGGGAGGTTAGAACACACTTGCTAAATGGAGGGAGGGCACGCACACACACACACTCTCTCCAAGATTCCCTGGACTACCATCCAAACAGTAACCACCACACCAAACCCTGACTCTTTAAGGATAAGGATGGTGATTTACTATATTTTTGCCGTTGTTAGCTCATCCCACAGAGAAACATCTACGCATATTCTCTGTTACTCCAGAACATCCACAGAGTTCCATTGTTGTCTGAAAGCTATTAAAAACACATCAGCAAGCCACACCGCTGCACCGAATGATGTTTCTTTATTATCCCGACCCACCCCCCCAAAAAAAACACATATGCAGTGTAGTTTATCAACAAGCCAACAGCCATGAACCTTGGCTTTAACTCTCAGACTGATCAAAATGTCAGAGCAGTGGTGCTAAAAGTAAAACGGCGTCCACACAAACACGCCGACAGTCTGCTCGACTTCATTTGAATTTTATCAGGAACTCGGAGTCTGGGTAAAATGAACGTGTCACTCAAGGAAGAGATTCGGTTAAATACAGTAACCAATCTGTGCTAACAATCTCCATCCAGTCAGACCGTGGAGACAGGCAGGCAGTCAGCGTCTGTCAAACTCACTCAGTCTGACTGGTGAGGAGCTACTGCAGAGAAACCAACACCACAGAAATGACAGCGGTTGTTTGTCGGGCCTCAATTTGATCTTTATTTGTAATTTACATACTAAACATGTATGTGTTTTTCTGTCCATCCAGAGTTATTTACTGAGACGTGGTTACAGCCACCCTGCACTTCTCCTGTAATGCCCTCTCCAATCCACGTTCTTTAATTAGTTTCCATGTGGACAACACCACAACTGCAACTCTTCAGACCTCTGAATGTGCTTTAAATGACAGATTTCAAATGTCTGTAAATTAGTACCAAAATAATAAACTTTAAAAAAAGATCTTTTGCTTCTCAGGTATAAAGCGATATACATTTTGGAGCTAAATTTAAAAATGAGAGCTTTCCAAAACTGGTAATCTCAAGCCAGACAGAGACGTCCCGATACCACCCTTTCCCAGACTAAGTACAAGTGCATAGAGATATTATGTCCAGCACTTAACTTTTTCCACATTTGTTTGAAATCTTTGCAATTTATCACAGCCGAGTTTGTATTCAGCTTTACGTTTGTCCTCATCAATTATCTTCATCAATTATCTAAAACGACATTTTTCCACCTCTACCTACCTTCACAGGTTAACGTTTTACGAGTGCTTAAGCTTTACGAGCAAGAGTACAAGTACACAAAAGCAGAAACAAATCACCTGTAGCCTAACCAGACAGAAGACATTTCAAATTACAAAACGTGAAACCAACAGAATTTTAAGAACCTGCTGGGTGCAACCATCAAATTACTGTCCTTAGCCGAACCACTAGTTGGCTACAAATCTGTAAAACATTAATATAAACATTTATCATTTCTCTAAAGATTTGCTTTAATAAGAAAAACGGATCGGTGGAGAGGACCTGCTCTGGCTCTGCTCTTCTATGCTGGACACAGAACCAGAGAACAATGTGGATACATGAAACAGAAAAGGGACCCCCAATGTGTCCAACTGATTTGCCTTGGTGATGCTCACTTCCTGGCTTATTTTAGGATGAGGGTTAGGACAGGAATGAAGAAACAGCTGATGATGATGATGATGCAGTGATGACTATCTATAAATGGAACCGGAGGTCAGTAGGATGAGTCAGGCTCTGCCTCTTCCAGTAAAAAAAAAACAAACATTCTGCATGACTTTGCTACAGGACTTTACACACAGTTAAGGGTGTGTTGGTTTAAGTTCTGGCTTCTTCTTCCTCCAAACACACAGACAACAGCGACTGACATCATGTTTCAAGTCAAGTAGTTTAGCTGGACAGACTAAAGAAACTCCCTAAATCACAAGTGCAAACGTAACATTTCTGTGTTTGAGCCGAGCAGCAGATAAGAACTTACAATTCTGTCAGTAAGAAATCAATTCAGAGCAAACATGAGCTGCAACAGTGCTTGACCTGCTCACTAATCTGTAGCTATGCTTTAAAACCCTATCATCTCCACCTTTCTGAGGTCAGATTGGTGGCAACTTTCAGAAACCATCCAACATGTTATCAACGGGCAATTTCTTTAGCCACTCTTTCCCAAACCAAACACTCTTCATGTCCTGTCCTCTACATGACAGCGCTCCCAGAGGAATTCACAAAAGAGCACAATTACTAAAAACAAAAACGAAAACCTAAATGTTAAAGGGCAACTTCACCAATTTCCAACTTGCTTTCTATGGCTATAGTTTAGGGTGTAAATGTACATAAATGCTTTTAAACTTTCCTATGTTAAATTAATTCTCTGCTTCTGGCTGAAAAAAAAAAACTATCTCTGGAGATTATTAACTGATTATAAACGCTATAGTGTGAGCAAAGAAATTAAACAATCTGAACTGAAGGTTCCTCCAAGTGATGCCATCTGAAGCCATTTTTCAGCTAGAAGTAGAGATATTTTAATATACAAAGTAGGCGGGAAGTTTAATCTACAAGATCTGTTTTTGTATTTACAAGTTATGTATGATAAGGTCTCAAATTTTGTTTTCCTTTGGGGAATGCAATGTGCCACCGTACAAACTAGAACCCAAAGAACCAAGTTAAATATCAGTGAACGCGCCCTTTAAGCCAAGTTCTCCATCTGAAAAGCAGTTTGAGCATTTTAACCGTCACGTCTAACGGACAGTTAAAAAGAGCACGAACACTTTAAGATAGATCCTGCTCCACATTCACAGTCAGTGGGTGAAAAATGTCTGTCCAAATTGTGTCTTCCTAACCTCTAGTCCAAAACCCACATAAGGTTGGAGTAAAGTAAATGCTGCAGATTAAAGTAAAGACAAAGTAACAGCTGTAAATTAACGTGTGTGATTTAGTTCTCGAAATTCTTAGAGACAGCCAGCACTGCTTAAGGCACATTTCCAACTTCAGCCTGGTATTTCTCCCCGAGCAGAGTGTATTAGATCACTCTGAAATATGCACGCTGCAGCCTGATGACAGCTGTGTAACCTCACTATAAACTGCCTATGAATTATTGACAATCACACATATACATACTGCAGGCTGCACCCTCTGTGACTCTATGCATTGACGTCAACCTCTTATTCTTGTCCTTGAAGTCAAGTACTGTGGGCAGCTGAGGGATAAATCCCCCCCTCAGTGCACCCACAGTGCACTGTGGCACCCACAGATGTCGCTATAGCAACTGTTGATGAAATGACCAGATTATGTAATAAGAGCAGAAATCTGCTCATCAGACAGCAATTCTAATTTATGCAACACCAGTTACACTATTTGGCCAAACGTAGGCCAACACCCACACGTTTAAACCGCTTTTCCTGACTTTTACTCTACTGCTTTTAGACAACAACATGCTTTCAACATTGTGTCAACAGTTTTTAGTTCCAGTTCCCTTCCTGTGTCATCCTGGCTCCATAAAGACACAGCTTTCCCAGCTTGGTGTGGAAGAAAGAGCCCTGCTCCAAGCTTGGCCAACACCTTTGAGATAAATTGAAAAACCAGAGCTAGAGCTTATCATCCAACACATGCATTGGATCTCACTGATGCTTTTGAAAGACAAAAGACAGAGGATGTTACAGCAGATTTGTTAATCATCTCAATTTAGATCGAGACGATTAACAAATCACATCAGTAAAATACTTACGCCCATTAAATGCACAAGTCAGACAATCCTTTGGATTCAACTGCTGTATCATGACTGCGCACACTGCACATCCCTCTGAGGGAAGGTGACTTGGCAGCGCAGAGCGCAGAGTCAGTTTGTACAGAAACAGCAGGGCTGAGCCATCATGACCATATACAGTATGAGAGAGAGAGAGCGAACAAAAGACTGAGCGGGAGCCAAGGGACAAGAGTGAGAGGGAAGTGAAAAATAACCAATAAAAGACTGGAGTGGGAAGCATAAGGAAAGAAAAGGGACAACAACAATGCACAGACAGAGTGTCATTGATTTAAAAAAAAACACGGTAGGAGAGTGTTGCATTTACTCAAAACCTAAAAAGGAAACGGTTGATTTCGTTTCCACACTGCAACAACAGGGACAGAAAAAGAGGACAAAGATGGAGAATCACAAGCACAAAAAGGAGTGTTTGAGATGGAGAGGTCGAACAAGAGAAAAACCAAAAAACAAAAAGATGGTGGAAACAGGAGGGAGAAAAAAGGGGAGTATGCCATGTGACTCTGGGCCACTGAAAGATAAACACACCAAGTGAGCAAAACAAAACACACCCCTCTTTCTCCCTCGCCGTCAGTGTTATTCTCTCCAACGGAAACAGAAATGTGAGTGAATGTAACCAATCTTACAGTCATTGTGCAGACACTTTTTTTTTCCACCACTGATTCAGTAACAAAGACAGGAGAAAAAAAAAATAAGTAGCGTATTTAGAGGCTGAAAACACTAATACCAACAAGCCTGATAGACTATGGCAATGCCAGTGGCTGTGTGAGGCTGGGACAGCTACGTGACTATGGCTGCCATTCCCTTAACACATCTCCAGGGATATGTAGGCAGCTGACATTACTGTTGTTCGGTGGACAAATCGCCAGGTGCTGGAGGTCCGAGTGACACGAGAAGAAGTCCCGGTATCCATTTTGTGATTTAGAACTTCATATAATTCATAAACACATTCAAAATATTAAAATCAGTTTCATATGTTGTTCAGCTCCACATTGGAAAATGATTCAAAACACTCATAACCAAGGGAAAGATCATCCACAAAAACACACAAACCCACATTGACAGTTGAGCCAAGAGGAAACGCCCAAGAACTCCCCAGGAAATGAGGGAAAGGAACACACACACACACACACAACCCCCAAGTGCCTGCAGGTGATGTGTGCAGATAGAGGCAACAGGTGTTTACAGCAACAACATGCTGAGTCAGGAAATAAACTCATCTCATGTACAGGTACATTAAACCTGTGGGTCACTAGGCCTGTAAACAAATATTCAATTCAAATTCAATTAAACCACTGAATAGCTTGGATTTCATTTGTGGTCAGTAGACCGCAAAATATTATGAACCTCAAGGTAAAGTCAGATGCAAGTTACAGCGTCACCATTACAGCGTGTCTCCAAAATGTTTCCCATTTCAGGGAGAAGAAAATTGGGTCATGGTTATCACAGTACAGTGCCTGTTCTATAACATACCCCATTAATCAAGCAGTTTACTTTTTAAGGTGTAGGGATGTCATTTTAAAAAGCCATGGTTACTCTCATGTGAACAAATGTACTGACATCACATTGTAATATTTTATCCTTTCATGTACATAAAAAACTTGTTTTTTGAGAAAGAATTCGGAAAACGTTTGGTCCAGTTTGACAGCACTGCAACATTTAGTTTCATTGCTGTCAGATTGGTGCTTTTCTACCTTCACTGTGCATAAAAAATGGTTTTGACTCCCGAGCAGAGCACATTCCAGATTTCTAACATTGCTCCTGGACAAAATCATTTTGGTCAACTGTCTCCTTTTGCCTAGTTGATGATTAGCAGCACCAACTCCAACAGTAGAAGAAAGAGGAAGAAATGGTGACGCTAACACCATCTACCATCTGAGTGATGGACAAAGTACACGACTAGACAGGAGCACACTGCTTAGCCAAGGTGACTTAACGCTCTCCGACTGCTGTAAACTTTGAGCGGACCGTGCAACGTTTTTCCTCATGGCACATGCATTACATACCAATTATATATGCTGAATTTCAACACGCAGTTGAGATGATTTATGGCCATCCAGTGCACTTGTGGAAAAACCGAGCTAACCGAGCTGGCTTCAGCTCCTGTACAACCCTTACATGCACAATAAAGAAGTGTGGGTGGAAAGTCCCCCCAAACACATGAAACGAGCGAGGAAATTAACTTGTCTGCAACTAGCGGCTTCATTAGTGCAGTCAATTCGTTAAAGAGCCGACCTGAAATGAGTCCGTAAAGAAATAGTAAAGTAGCATGATCAACGCTGCTGAGGCTACTACATTGGTGTATTTCTTTATCATCACCTACTGTTAAAGTAGTAGTTACCCACATTTGTCCTGTAGCCATGCTATTGTTGCTGTTTGCAGTATTCTTCAAACTACTACCGCTGCTTTTATTACTTAAACCAGCGTTGGAAGAAGTACGGTGATGCTAAAGTATATTTGTGTTAGAATTAAAATACGCATAGCATGAAAAGTAAAAGTACTATGCATTTGAAATGGCACAATTAATAATGCATTAACATCACTTTTTATTCAAACTTCTTTAGGAAATACTGGCCATCTTAAAGTGTGAGGTAGTAAAATAGCTTATCTTAATGATACCACATCATTAGCCTGAATCTGTAAACAAAAACTGTCAAAAAAATAAAAAAGTAGTGTAGTAACTGGTACACTTGAAAATATTTTCTTTCAAGCACTAACTAATGCTGTGACCCTCACTCCCAGTAATTACATCAACAATACTGCTGCAAATATTTTATGCTGCTTTTTACACCTGCAACTACCTACTACTGTGAACCATTCTAACTGTATCTACGTGTGGAGCAGCTATACACAATAAACAGTAGTACAAACATTACCAGAAAATGAATAGCTCAGGTTTTTTGAAGTTCATCCTCTTACAATAGTAATGTCCTAATAAGTACTTGGCAGACTCTTACTCGCTACCATCTTTGATAAACACGCTCCATCAATCTTCACTCTGAACGTGATTAAACTTTAAGTGGTCGGGGCCAAAGAGCAAAGCCCCGTCAGGTGCTAAAACACCTTCCAATGTTCTGTTGAAACACACGAAACTTTAACAGTGCCTCCAAGCTAAGCGCCATCTATTAAAGGCTGTTTATTACAAATTTCACTCTTTACGTTCCCCTTTAGTTTCAGCTTACTTTGAAGTGCACACTTGCAGAAAAGGGCTCCCACGGCTTGCAGGGTAACGACATTCTGGGTGAATGCAAGTAGCTTGTAAAAAGGAGATTCACACACAAATAAGAAAATCAGGGGTGTTTAAGACCATCTTTGGCTTTAATATATATATATATATGCACACACCAAAGTCGAGTCACACCTGCAACATCAGGTTTCAGGTAATAAATGATGAGTGATTCCCATTTTTCCCACAACCGCAGGCACAGTGAATATCCCACAAATCACGCTGAGCATCACAAATGACTGACAAAACCTTACATTTGTCGTAGATGTGTAGAGCAAACGGTACGCAGATTTATCGATGTACACACAATTCACATTTTGATCATCTCACCAACAGAAAAAGTCTAAACTCACTTTAAAGGTGTTACCGGCTGTTTGATTGTGCATTTCCAATCGGTTAATGTGCAAATGCAACACGACCTTAAGCTGTATTTGTTTGGAGGCTTATAACCAGACTCACATAATTTCAATGGCCATGTGATTACAGAGCTGCCTGTGTGAGGACAAAAACACAGTGCACTGACAGTAAAACATCTAAATTTGGGCCTAAGCAAGTGTCCTTAAAAAAAACATAAAAAAGAAAGAAAGAAAAAGAAAATAACTACAGCAATATACAATGTGATCTCTGAAGAAGCTCTGCAACTAAACTCTATTAAACTGTAAAGTTTAATAACCCTGCCAACATCATTTAGGATTCGTGCTGCTGTACTTTAGCAGCTCAAAGGCCGCAAAAAGTTCTACTTTAGAAAATAACGGACTGGGAAAAGCTCTGCATGCTCAGCTGCAACGCATGAACAATCACACCGGTACAAATACCTAAGCAGGACTCACTGTTTGACCTCTACGGCCACAGAACCAGGGTCAGCAAACACATCCTGAGCTACGGTCTGAAGTAACATATGGTGTACAACTACTACTACTACTACTACTACTACTACTACTACTACTACAACTACAACTACATATCTAGTCAGGTTAGTAATAGTTCAAATGTGGCGTGTAAAACGTTTAAAACAATCAAAGAGTTCAAACGTGCCCGACCACCGAGCAAACCGAGATAAGTGTGTCAACAATTAAGTTAATTAGACCCAGAAATTCAGCTTGCGCGCGCGCCAACACACCCCTGACGGCCACCAGCCAACGCGAAACACGCAGATACTCACCGAGCATGATGCAGCGACAGGCAGCAGGACCAAGCTCAGAGCCACAATCACAACTCAGACGACCCTCCGCATCCTCCTCTGTGTGGAAACACTGGCCGCTTCACCCCACATTGCCAGCGCACTCACGCACCGCGTCAATTAGCGCGCGCGCACAAAGACAAGCAGCTTATTAGTTTCAAACGGAGCAGGTCGACCTCCACCCCGCAGTCAAAGGGCTGCTGGTGTCTGCCGATGGTAACGCACGCGCAATTACTTCACACTTACTTCCTGTTTATGGTCTGAGAAGGAACCTCAGGTCACTCTGTGTGTGTCTTTACCCTATATACAAACAACGACCCCCCCCCCCCCCCCCCCCCCCACATTTCCCCTGAGTTGGTACAGTCCAACCTGCCCGAGCACCTGCCCGGCAGGAAAACAAACACGTTGGTTTGTCGACCAACTTCACGGTGAGTTTATAGAGGGAGGGGCAGCACACACCTAATCAACTCTCCCATAACGTCAAACCAAGTGTTCAGTTTCAAATGTACCCACCCCCACCTACACACATCCTCACAACAAAAGTAACACAAGTACACAAACACTTCCCTGAAGAGTTTTCCATTGCCTCCCCAGACTCACCCCCACGATGCTGCTATGGTGACAGCTGCCAACAACGCAGGATAAATTGAATATTGTTAGAGATTTCTCTGAAGCATGCAAATATTACAATACAATATAATAATACAAACAGTATACACACTTACCCCCCCCCCCCCCTTTTTACATACAGACTACCCTGCACTCTAACCACTTACTAGAAAACCTGTTTCCCACAGACTGTGTACAGATGTGTTTGCATTCAGTTTGCCTGCAAAGAAATTGGCCCTGTACAGAAAATACTCACCTACACTTGCTTTGCTTTGTTCTTGACAACATGCAACCGTTAGATCGGTTTTCTTCCCCTTTATTTTGAAACCTGCTCTTATTTTGACACTTCCTGGTTTTGGAGGAAGCTGGCCACCTATGTGTCCAGCCCTCATTGGATAATTAAATTTGAATGTGCCTTCTTACAAAGTAAATGCAGGTCCCCTGTTTACATAACCTGTAAATAAACCTGACGAAGGCCCTGTGCAGAAATGCAAACGACAATCATTCCATTAATGCATGAACACAGTTGTTAGCATTTCCTGCAAAATTTGCGCACAAATCACCACACGATCAAACGCAATGTCGCCGTTTGCCGTTTTCCTCGAGTTTCACCAAATGACCTGAATTGTGCAAACACAGAAGCTCACAACGAAGAGACTTTGTGAGGATTAGTTCGTTCTCTGTGACCTAATGTACAAATCCTCCAGCCAAATGTTTGCACACAAAGCAAGTATATGATGAATCCGGTTTCTGGATTTCCTCCCTTTGAGCACCTTTGTTGAGCGGTGAAGTGGCAACTGCACAGCTCAGAAAGTAAAAGCTCTTTATCACCTCAGGACAAAGTCAAACTTCTAGTTAAATTCTGCCTTCAAACTGAACTAATTACGTTTTTACTTGGAGAGAAAAGACACAATAAACTTAACATTTAAGTGCTGTTGAGTCATAAGTCACATGTCCTTGCTTCCGTTTCTGAAAAATTGCATTTTCATTCATGTTTAGGGATCAACAAACAGCAGAAGTCAAAAACCAGCTAAATGTAACTTCGGTGAGCTCAGATAAAACCTCAGCTCTGAAGTACTACATCACTGGGTTATTCTCTTTAACAAGTCCATCTGCACAGTTAGCTCAAATAAATCATCTCCTACAGTTTGACACACATATACGAGTTTTCAATTTTGTCATATCAGAAAAAAATCTTTGCAGATTTCTTTGAATTCTTTTCAACCAAGGGGATGTTGTTGTGCCACTGGCTGTAATGACAATCACTTGTAACACAGCCAAAAATTCCCACACTCCGAGAAAAAGAAGAAAATAAAAAACTCAATTCCAAGTGCAATTCCTCTAAAAGTGGATATCATCATGTCTAATTATCCAAGCATCACGCGCCGTGTTCAAAACACATCTAGACCCCACTGCAGCGATGTCTTGTTGAAACTGTACACCGAAGACAACCTTCAGAAACCAAATCCTCCAGATTTATTTGAAGCAAAAACACATAGTGAGAGTTCTGCAGCCCTCGAGAGGCCATTTTCTCACGACGTCCAGCTTCAGCAAACTGACCCACAGGTCAGTGGAAAGTCCCCGGTCTAGTTGGCTGTCATGTGATGAGAGGTGACTGACTCGCTGGGGAGAATTTGGGCCACGGGCTCAGATTTTACAGCAGATCACTCAGGCTGAGCGACAGGTGTCAGATTCTGACACAGTTTAGATTAATTTCCTCTGGAAATCGGAAAAATTTTTATGGATGTTTATATTAACGTGCCACAGTATAATTGGTTCATCACTGAAGATCAGCTAAAAATAGGGCTGCACCAATGTTGAAACAAACGCACCGTTTCCATTTACGGAAGATGAGACTGTCCTGTAAAACATGACTCTGTAGGTCGTTTGCACCAGCGACACAGGTATGTTTTACCAATTGGCGACATCTAGCACCTGTAGGTAACTTAGGAACGTCAAACCTTCAGGAGTTTGTCAGGAAAAGGTTGACGTGGTTGGATGGGTCACAAAACACTAGAGTTTCCCACAGGAAACAGTTGCTATTGCTGTAGTTACCTCTAGTCACATGGAGCAAAAATGTGACATTAAGGAAGCAGTGATTTTTTTTAAGGCTAATCACAACTTTTTACTGAGCATCACCATCTTGACTTTGTGCTTACACACAACCCTGCGTGGGTTTCGACACACAACGCTTTTCCCGTGGTTGTTGTAGCAAGCAGTCGCGTGATGCACATCATGTGACACGTTTTAAGGCAAATTGTACAAACCTTAACCATCTTTATTCAGTGTCCACATAGCCCTGAAGTTTCTGTGCCCAACCCCAACCAAGTTGAAATCCTGCAA
This sequence comes from Channa argus, assembly GCF_033026475.1. NCBI lineage: Eukaryota > Metazoa > Chordata > Actinopteri > Anabantiformes > Channidae > Channa > Channa argus. The sequence continues at coordinate 22,351,872 of NC_090210.1, forward strand.
ATCTGAGTCTTCGTGGATCGTATGAGAGGGACAAACGACCTTCGGGTGTTAAGCTTGAAGCACTTGTTGAGGAAGAAATCAGTGGCTGCATAGCTTCCAGTGCTTGCTCCGGGCTGAACCACCAACTGTTGCCGTGTTGACGGACATAAAAAGTCAAACTGCTGAATCACTGTGGCTGTGCTGCCAGGATTCGGGACAAGCAATGCTCGAATAAACGTATTTCAAACATACTCAGCAATATAGAGTTAAAGCAGATGAACTCCTGATTTGAGTTTACAGTCAAATTTGGCAGTGAGAGTAAATGTGTGATGGTATTTGTGTGTGGCTGGAACATCTGCCCCCTCTGAGCAGGTGTTTGCAGCAGCTGCACAACGCACAAGTCACTGTTATCTCTTAGATAAGATATATTGTTTTATATGAAACCAGTCAAACTGGTGGCTGCTGTTGTTCACACTGGGGTAACCTGTTTTTTTATGCTTATCCAATACCTTAACTGGTTATTTGAAGACGTTACGCCTTTTTGGTAACAACAAAACCTGGCTGCACATGTGCAACAGTCTAATCTAATGTTTGCAGAGCTGTTGGTTCTTTTTTATTAGTTGCATATGAATCCAGATTTTGTGCTCTAGCAGAATGATCCAAAATAAACCGCAGTGTGTGCTCACAATGACGAAGGAGCATGTCAATAAGTGCACGAGTGCGTGTCGATGGGAAGTATCATGAACGCATTTTAACAAGCACAAACTGTAACGTACTGAGCATGAATTCCCAAAGTGAGAACAGGAAAACTTTTAATACTCAACAAGGACAGAACGTGTAAAAAGCAAAGTCTACGATGGCAAATATTTCAAGTTAAATTCTCGTCGTTTATACAACACAAACACAAAGGTGAAGACCGGAGAGTGTTTTGAATGAAACGTGACAGTTTGTGTGCGTGTGTGTGTGTGTGTGTGTGTGTGTGTGACCAGAAGATCTGTATCCTGCAGCCAGTAAAAAAATTTGCCTAGAGAGAGGTTCCCAAAATAGAAGTGAACAAGCTTTGATGCACGTGATACTTCTGGGCTCTCACTGACACACACACACACACACACACACACACACTCACATGTAAAGCTGGCACCTGTGCTTCAGGTTCTGGCTGTCAGTCAGACAATATTTACCTTGAGGGCTGAGTCAGTACCAGTTACACTTCTGGCAAACACATAAATCACACAAACAAACCTGTTCTTTTACAACAGTACCTTCATCTCATGTTTACCTAGATGATGCTTGTCCCCGACTGAACCTGACCTTTGACCTCCGTGTGAAGTGAAAACACTAAATGTCTCCTTACGGGATCTAAAATGTTATTTGTGGTTAAACACAAATGCTTTTCTGTGTTCTCCCTTATGAACAGGCACAGAAAATCTTTCAGACTGTGTTTGATGATGACAATCGCCTGCTTTTCAATTGCAATCAACATGCAGCCGACCGTGCAGCTACTTGCCACAATGTCTTTGAACATGCCCAAATTGATGTAAAACCACAGACCTTCTGAGAAAAAAAAGCTGTCGACCGAGCATTTCTACTATGAAAGCATGGCATGAAAAAAAGAAGAGAAGAGGAACAAAAACAGTGAACTAGAGTAGTGCTGACAGGGCAAAAGAGCTCCAGGTCGTCTATTATGGAGTCTAAACAGAGACCTCCTCAGTCACACTCAGTCCGCACTTAATGGGCTGTAAAAACACGGTTCTGTAGAACAACTGAAAGACTTAAGGGAAGCTGTTGTCGTGGCAATGAGTGAGTTGGGATGAATGAAAGAGCAGCTGAAGACAAACATGTTATAGCCAGGCTGGGAGTCTGTGGGCTTCACTGATGAATTTCATTTTTAACATAGTTAAAGACTGAATATTGAGCAGATCACGTAATAAATCGGCCCCGAATTGATCCATGAAAAAACCACACGTGAGTCGCTTAAAGATCCAAAAAGATCCGGTTTGTGGCGAATTTGACACATACAGTAATGAGAATGCAGCCTAATTTACATCTATGCAACAGGAAGTCAATTCACAGCATAGAACATATAACACTTTACTCCGCAGGCATCCATTAAGTACTGCGTGTACAGACAGTTAATGTCCATGTATGTCCAAAGACGGGTTGGCACTAGAGAGGCTGCTAAAAAAAAAAAAAGAAAGAAAGAAAATTTAAACGCAATTTAAAACACAAAAGCAGAAGGTGTTTTTACTGCTACTTGGCATAATGAAACTTTAACTTGGAGATTACGTCACAAACTGTGCCAATGAAAACATTGGGCACTAAGACGCTGATTGAGAATTCAACTATAAAAAGTTGGAAAATGTTTCCAAAATGTCTGCTACGCAGAATTATGATGCAGTGTTTTTATTCATAACTGTGCATCGCGCTGTGAAGTAGTCGTTCGCTTTTGTTTGTTTGTCTGTTTGTTCTATTGCGGACTCCACAGCGAGGTTAGAGGTCAGAAACCGTTTGCAGCTCATTTGATGGTTTGGTACGGCCAGTATTGGCAGAAAAGTGGGCAAACATCCATCTTGTCCAGTTAAAAGCCAACCTCTCTCTTCTCTCCCAACCTCCCCCGTGCTGCCCTCACTCCTTTTTCTTTAGTCCAAATGATGACAAATTATCTGCAAACCCATCAGCAGCCGTGTACAATGAAGAAAGAACACACTTGAAAGCTCTTTCAGTGAAACAAAGATTAAAGATATAACTCAATATGAGCTGGCATGCGAGAAACCGCGCACCCTATCGCAGTAAAGATCCGAATAGATCACTGCAGTCGATAGCTTACAAAGTGCTGCGATATCAGGGGAGCCCAGCGCTTTTCACACGCCTTCAGACTAAAGCTGCTTTAGTGAAAATGAAAATGGGACTTTAATGCCCTGTAAGGCTATTGGTTTTAAGTGTGTGTGTGTGTGTGTGTGTGTGTTTGAACCTTATTAAACCCTGCACAAAGCTACTTAGAAGGAACCCACAGGAGTGACTGCACAGGCTTGAAAAGGAAGCGAACTGCCTCAAACACAAACGTATGAACGGATGCCACAGCAAACACCCATGTTGGAAAATGGGGACATTTGGCAGCTGTAGTAAACATTGCAGTCACCAGAGTGACTTCTGATTTAAATCGGGTTTTAAAACTTTAGTAGGGGGAGGGTCAGGGTGTGTGGATGGGTGACAAAACACCGGACTATGAATTTAGACACAATTTATGTCCTAAACATTAGAGCCACAACACAGCAAACAGAAGAACTAGAGATGATGACAAACTGCTGTGTTGACCCTTAGATTGGGCTGATAAATGACCTTTGAACACACTGGAAATAAAGCATTAGGTCACAATTTGTTCCAGCATTGTTAATACTGTGCTCTCTGTGTCTTTGCATGATACATAAACCAATGAGCAAACAAGCCATTTTAGGTATTTATGTAAAAAGGAGTTTTTTTAATGGTTTCCGTAACACAAACATCCTTACAGTTTTTTTTTTTCAATGCAGAAAACATTAAGCTCCATCACCTCAGAAGCGTTTTCATAACCACCTCTCAGATGGGAGCAGGTGTGGTAAGAGGATAATAAAACAGAACCTACGCAGCAAGCACAAACCAACAGAACCAACAGCTTTCTACTGAAGGGACAGGATGTGTTTGGTTGGGACGTCAGTGACTTAGAAGAGCTTGACATAATTGGACAGAGGGGTTGAAAAAGAAGCACTTACTGCCAGAAAAATAAGGAAAAAAGATCAACCAAACAACCACATGAACACTGAGAAGAATAAATCAAGACATGAGAAATGAATTATTTCTGAAATTCTACAATTCCCAACATTCATTATCAGCACCAGAAACGAACTAAACACCAACAGGTGCATGAATGTACCTACAGTATCAATCCGGATCCGGCACCAACAGCCAAAAGAAAAGGGCGTCTTTGTTAATTCGATTACATCCGCCAGCTGCAACCTGGAGCAAAGGAGGAGGAGGAGGAGGAGGAAGGGGAATTGTTGAGCTGACTGTGATCTCCCGTGGAAACGGAGAAGCTTAGGAACTGTGCTGACCAGGAAATGTCCAGCACCGCACAGAGAGGGGCAGAGCAGAGGACAGCAACAACATCCCCCCCAGTTCTATTGTTTGGCTGTGAAGGTGTCAACCACAACCCAAAGATCTACAATATATGAATGGATGGAGGAGAGTATCTCCCGAAGGAGACGTGTAGAAAACCTACCCAGAGCTGATATGTATCTGTTTATTATTCAAAAATGAAGATTCAAAAAGTGAGCAGACAAAACAGTTTACACACTGATACTGATATTGTACCATCACTTAGTGGAGATGCTCAGGGCAGCACAAACATTTCTCTCCATATGAAGACATGCAGCCAATTAGGACCAACGTTAGCATAAGTAAATGACCTGTTTGCTTTTTAACTATTTAAATGATGTTTTCATCCAACGTGAAATCTAAAGAAATTACATTTTACAAAAATGCAATTTTTGTAATTTCATCAAAATAAAAATACATTTTTTTCAACTTGACTATTTTGAGTGTCTGACCAGTCTGACCACCCCAATAAAATAAACATGGGTCTGCCCCTGTACAGCGGGACCGTGAGGCTCTAAAAGACAATACAAACACAAATAAATTGACCCTGTTTCCTCCTATTTACTTAAGACAGCATAATTACCTTTAATAAGGGGGAAACAATGAGGAGAGCAGAAAGAAGAATCCGGCACACAGCTCTCACCGTCAATCGCCGTTAAGTGAAAGTATGTCTCCCCTTACAGGAGCCCTGAGGTAACAGGCAGTACTAGCTGATCAGTACACACAGAAGATTTTTTTTTTTTTTGGCTTTTTCTTGTCTCAACATTGAACAGTCCAAATACATAATAATATATTAAAAATACTATTTTATATATTATATAGGATACTTCAATACATGCATCTTTGCTCAACATCAATGCAGTACACAAGGAAATATCGGCGTTAAGTTCAAGTTTAAAGCTGGTGACACTGGCACTAAATGGACATGGTAGCAAACGTAAATACGACTCCGACGTGAAATAAGACCTATTTTTAAGGCAGCTACCGTCCCTTTATGCAGCCCTTTAACAATAAACAGGGCCGTCAGCTCAATGACCAGCAGCAGACAACTAGTCATTTATACGTGGAAGCAGCGCTTTGCGTTCAGCGGATAAGAAATGGGGATAAATAAAGCTTCAGTAAGTACAGGTTAAAGTGCACTGAAACCACGTGGTGTTAGCACTATTTTGCTTTTGGAAAACCAAAGTTCTCAAAATCTCTTTGTGGTGGCTGTAATCTTAATTCCAGCAGAATATTAACAACACACACACCCACACACACAGTAAATAATCCAGCGGCTGTGTAAAACCATCACACTGTATTAGCTTCTTACTCTCACATCCCAGATATGCCAGGCTTGACCTCAGTGGTCATGGGAAATAAAGTACTCGAAGCCAGAAATCACCGCTCACTGCCAAGTGGCATTCTGGGTAGTAACATGAGCCACGAGGATTCAGTCACTTTAAGCCATTGAAGGAGACATTTGTATCGTGTTTTCCTGTTTTCTGATGAGTTGGTTTATTGCCCCTGAACATTACCCTCCATATGATGCTCCATTTATCACAATTAGAGGTGGAAAATCTGCCACATAGATTGAAGTCAGTATTATGTTTTGGGTTTGATGAATGAGCTGCTGGTTCCGCTTGAGAGGACGCGGTGGACACCACACGACTGCACTGTCTCTGCACTGTTGTGGAAGTCCGTCCCTCGGCATTTGTCCTTTCTCTCATCCTGCTGAATAATAACAAAGATGCTTGTGTAATTTTGATACATACCTTTATTTTATTTTATTTTTTTTTTTTACACTCGGTGCAGTCGTGGCACTGCTGAAGCCATTTTTTTCACAGCTCTGCCTTGAACTGTGACCTGCCTGTGTTTCAGAGCTGCTCACAAGCCTGTCATTGCCAAACCGTCACTTGCCATTTTATCCCGGTCGACACGCGGAGCCTGGGAACGACAACCACAGCACCTCTCAGCCCTCCAGGACCTAATCAGTAGTGACGACTTCCCCTTTAAAATAGTCGTGGCCCTGTCTTTGCCTGGCATAATAAGAGCAGCAGAGGTATTTCCATGTGCTGCCAGGAGTCAGCTGCAGTGCTGTTGGCAAGGTGCTCGCGTTCCCCCGGGTGCTCCACCCAGCGGCCCCGAGCACTCCGACCGAGAGGAAATACCAGCGTGTGCTGCTAAAACAATGCGGTTTTAATCTGAGAGCAGTGCGGACCTTTAAAACTACAACTCAGTCCTCTCGCTCAGGCTGTTTTTTTCTCTGCTTTGCTCAGGAAAACACTGTCACTCCTGAGGTTTACTGTCTCTTTCCCTCTCTCACTTTTGATCTTCTGTTCTTGATTATCTCCTCGTTTCTCTTCTTTCTCATCTCCCTCCCTGTCACTTCGGTGCTTTTGATAGTCTTCCGTGACTGTCGCTGCCGGGCTCCCACACAGTGCGAGCGATGAAGTGTGGGAACACAGAAACTCTGATGCCTCGATATTTGCCCTCTGGGCCTTGACCCAAATCAAACACACATTATTAATACACATAGGTTAAAACCAGATGTTTACACATACTGTTAAAAAAGACAAATAACCTTTTATTTCTATCTGCTAAATGCCATAATACTGAGAGAGAGGATTTTGTATTACTTTATTCAGGAAGAGAATTGTTGACCTCCACAAGTCTAGTTCAACCTTGGGAACAATTTCCCAAGGTGCCACATTCATCTGTTCAAACTATTAGACGCAGGTATAAACACCATGGGAATGTCCAGCCATCATACCGCTTCAGGAAGGAGATGGGCTCTGCCTCCCAGAGATGAACGTGCTTTGGTGCAAAATGTGTGCATCAACCCCGGAACGAAGGCAAAGCAACTTGTGAAGATGCTGCGTGATGCTGCTAAGAGAGCGTCATTATCCGCGGCGAACGAGTTCTGTACCGAAACGGGCAGCAAGAAGCCATTATTCCAAAAGCCAGATTACTGTTTGCAAATGCAGGAGGGACTGGTGCACTTCATTGGCATCATGAGGAAAGAACATTATCCAGACATCTTGAAGCAACATCTCAAGACATCACATGGAGTGGGAGCATCACAAAGCCCTGATCTGAATCCTGTAGAACATTTGCGGGCAGAGCTGAAAAGGCGCGTGCGAGCAGGACGGCCCACAAACCTGAGCCAGTTACACCAGTTCTGCCGAGAGTACTGGGCAAAGATTTTAGCAAACTATTGTGAGAAGCTTGTAAAAAGGATTTGACTCATGTCAGACAGTTCAAGGGCAACGCTACCAAACACTACAGAAGTGTATGTAAACATCTGGTTTCAACTGTATATTATATGTAATACTAATATTAGACGGGGGAAGAAACAGTCGCATCAAACTCTGAATGTGGATCATTAGATTTGTGCTGAATAACCGGGCTACTGACATGTCACATCGGCCCTTCTGAGACTTGAGAGCCTTCTGTAAGGTGGAATCTGAGCTTTGCTTTTAAAAGCAGAGTTTTATTTTCCATTTTTCACCACAGGCTGATGAGCGAGGGTGGTGGCTGAGCTCTCCATCATTTTACGGCTGAAGGAGACGCTGGGTGGAAGACTTTTCCTCCAAATGTCATCTTCCATAAACAGACGCAGAGAACGCAGCGAAATGTACTGCGACTCCCACATATTTCTGTCAACAACTCAACCCTACACTTGTATGTCCCGCTTAATACTCGGGCCATGAAAGCACAGTACTCTCATTTCTAACAGATCAGGGCACAGTTAAAGCCGTGTGGCAGCACGAATGTGAAATCCAAGACCGGAACTGGGTGTGAAATACTGTCACAGCTTAGGTGAAGAGAAAGTCATGGGGTTGATCCTACAGCCCAGAATGTGTCATTCAAATTGTCACAAACTAGGAAAGAGATTCATTCCGTGTCATTGAAATGTGTGAAATTTGTTGGTGCAGAATAAGAACAATGAGCATAGAAAACTTGCCACTATTTGCCAAGTTTTAGACGGTGTTTCACTCATAAGTGAGAAATTTGACTTTGTTAGATCACTAAAGTTTTGAAGAAAAGTAAAACAAAGTCAAAGAGGACTTTGCTTCATTCACCCATCATCTTATTCTCTTCACATAATTTAAGGTTTTTTTTTTTTATTATTTTATTTGGCAACTGCCAAAGGAAAAATGGGGAAACCTGCAGGAGAACGTTTTGAGCACAGTCTATTTATTGTATTTTGGAAAAAGAAACTCTCTGTTCATTGCATAAATCAAAAGGTCACGAGATTCAACGTGTAGCTTTCTAAAAAAATGAAATGAGACAAATGAAGGCATGTAGATGAGCAAAAAGTCATCACAATCAAACTTTATGTGATGACAGATACAGCAGTGACTCAAGTAGAGCATGAAACAAATGTCTGCTACGACTCCCAAAGTGATCAGTCAGTTAATAAAGAAAATAACATTTGGTCTTAGTGTAACTTGTTATAACCCATTTGCTCATCTGGATCAAATCAAGAAAAACCTTCAAAGAGTTAAACATAGTTTGAATGTTTAAGGAGTTGTGGAATTTTAAGTCGTGCAAAAAACAAAGCTCAGTTTCCCTGTAATTTCCCTAAAACAACAGCAATTCACGTTGGACGTCATCCTGCAGCCATGAACTCCTCACATTGGGCCCTGGCCATGATATTGGGAGCTAAGAAGCCCTAGTTAAACCAACAGGGTTTAAACCCACGTACACACACGCGCACACACACACACACACACACACACACAGCTGGTGGTTAACCGCCTCTGGTGACCCAAATCCTTCCAACTGTACAGATTGACTTTCCATGGCATCTGTGCCCCAGCCACATGTGTGTATCTAACATGGCTAATATGGCTAATCCCCGAGCCCACAGACACACACGTGTACACGCAAACACACACACACACACACTTATCCACACCATGGATGGTCACGGCCACAGTGGTGGGTGGATATCAAACTAAATCTCTGGTTGACCTGCTAACACAGCAGCTGGTTACTGCACTCTCTCATTTGAGGAAATACTCCAAACATTTATTTTATTTTTTAATGGGACAGATTCTGCAGAGCAATAACACGACAGAACCCATCAGTCAGTCAGTCAGTCAGACATGCTGCTGAACTGGGGGACATTTTAAAAAAGGCTGAGACGGTAGTGGGCAGTATAACTACTCAAAGGCAGGATCAGGCCTGATGCCTGATACAAATGATCCATATTGCCAATAATTCTTCGAAGTTGTGTGAATGCACAGTTCGTGCCGCTCTATAACTCGGGCCAAGCTTTGTAAAAAGATTCTCACCCAAGGGTTTTGGCAAGAATGAAAATGTCACTGGCTGATGTGTTTTTAATAGTTCTTGGACGATGATGGACATTTACGGTACAGACAAAGCAGCTAATCCAGGCTGCAGACTGAGAGAAACTAAACAGGAGCAGAAACACTTGATGTTGGTTTTAGTGTCTGTGTGGGGACTGTTCAAAACACAGCTAAAGTGATAAATAATCAAAGTTATAATTAAGAATTCAGGACTGACTTTCCACTTATGACACTGATGTCCATTCTGTGCTCCATTAGAAATAAGAAAACTCTTGTTTTGTGCCTTAAATCAACCAGCATTCCCTCAATTTCCTTCGTATTTGTTTTTCTGTTTCTGTTTCTGTCAGGTATGTTGTTTTCTAAAGTGTAATTTCACTAGTGTCTCCAAAACACCTTAGCTTGAACCTTAATACACTTTACTTTCACGCCAATAGAGCAAACAGGAACTAAACTCCTTCAACGCAAAAACACAATTTGCCTTTTCCGCAACATGTTGCTTCTCCAGCAGCAGACAGACAGACAGACACCCACACTGTCTCCACCTCAGGCTCATTTACATTTAGATGAGACTATTAGGATCCATAAACCAACACGGTCACCAGCATTACCCCCCTCTGCCTCGCTGGATTTCCACAACCTTCTCGGTTTTTCTTTTGGAAGCTAAAAAAAAATAATAAAGTCCAACAGATGATTTGGGGATTTGGTGTGGTGAAAGGAAACGAGTGTGGAAGAGAGGAGGTGTTCTCGTCCTCCTCTCCTATCAAAGCATCAGCTCCATCACAGCTGAAAGAAACACTGACTGAGGCTGAACAAAACTAATAATGTACATTACCACAGACCAAAGACAGAGGTCAAAATAAACTTACTCTGGTTTAAGTAAGAACTTGAATTATGTAAAAGCATCGATGTAAACACACTCTGCCAGCTTCAGTTATCAAGCCAAGTGGATTTCGAGGGAACGCAGACTCCCAGAGATTGATTAGCTCTGTATACACAGCGTTTATTGTTGGAAACATAAGAGGCTCTGAAAGACTGAGAGTAAAAATGATGAAATGAAACCAAAAAAGTGCTGTTACAAACATCGTGTTTATGCCTTCTGATCAATGTGTTTGTTAAAAACTCCAATTTAATCCACCATAGGGAGAGAAAAAACCCAAAAAAACCACCTCCACCTTGTCAGTACAACAAATTCCCAACCCGGCGTCTGTTTATAAGTGAGAGAAAAGTTGACAGAACATAGGTAGTAAAGAGAAAAAGAAGCCTATTTGTACTAAAATACCAATATTCATGTAGCTCTTACCTCTGGCTCTCCTGGTTAATCTGGGTGAGAAATGTACTTCAGTTCAGTTTTGTTGTTGCTGATTTTGCATTGAGTGTGAGACGCGTGTGCACGTACCGTAGCCCACCCATACATGCACTATATGTACTGAAGATACTGCATTGGCCGCTTCAGCCCATTGCTGCAATAACACAAAGCCGCCGCCATAATGGGGAAGTCAGGTCTGACTGTAAACAAGCACAAGTGCATGAGGGAGCTCAGCTCATGTATAGTACGCAGTATAGTTAGGAGTGTGTATCTACACCCACCAGGCAGTACATAAGGACCACCTGTGCAATTTAATGCTTAAGTGATGAATTATGAGGAATTCTACCTTTACTGGGTTTTCATTTCTCAGTTTTTTAAGTTGAAAACACCCCATTTGAAATGAAGTGGCCAAAACTTTAGAACCAGCTCTTCTTAAAATCTAGCCTAGTACAACTCCACCAACCCACTTTGACCTCAATAATAAGCGGTAGTATCACCTTCCTGACAGTTTCAACATTGTAAAAGTAGAAGTCATGACAGGGCAGCTGTATTAGTTTGCATTCAGTTGCACAGGTGGTCGTGTTATGTCTGCATTGTAGTATTGTTTTTTTTTTTATTAAACTGAAGTTGAAATGTAACTTTATACTGTTGCTTTTAAATAACTATAGTGAAGTAGAAGTTTCATATGCTTCCGAAATGTTCAAAGGTTAAACAAGCATAAAATGGAAGAGTAGAAATACCTAATGCAGTACTAAGCCTTAGTTTAGGGTGTAAATGCACATTAATGCTTTCAAACTTACTATTATTTCCCTGCTTCTAGCTGAAACACTCCTTCAGATGACATCAGCTGGAGGAGTTTTTCATCATTAGGAGTTCAGATAAGGTCATCGGGGGGAGCTCTGGAAAAGCAGGTTGACCATGATTACAAACTCCATAGTGTGAGCAATTACATAATCTGAACGGAAGGTTCCTCCAAACGTCGTCATCTGGAGGCATTTTTCCATGAAAGTATAGTTTGATATAGCGAAGTCAATGAGAAGTTTAAGGGCTTCTATGTACATGTACTAACCAAACTAGTACCATAAGTAGCAAGTTCAAAATCAGTGAAGGTCCTTTAAGTAAATGTACTTAGTTCAAAGTTTACACCACTAATAAAATGAATGAAATTTACAATATATTAATAAACAGACACAAAATGAACCCGGAGATGAAGAAAAAGACCCAAAATAGACACAAACTGACCAAACAGAGACACATGACAACTGAAAATACAAACACAAAGTGAATCCAGAGCCAAAAAATAAGCAATGAGAAAGAGAAAACGACAATAAACCATGCAATGCTCTCATCTGTAGCCGTTTTGTGTCTTTCGCTGTGTGGGGCCTAAAGTACCTTCTCTAAACTGTGAAATAAATGTGCAGTCAAATGGTCATTTCCCAACTTTCAGTTGCCAACAAAGTATAGTGGAGGGGTTGGTACCAGTTTGGAGTTCAGCGAAAAAAATTAACACACCAGAGAAAGCGGTAAAGTAACCCTGGAGAAAGCAGTCAACAGGTGGAGCTCTCCTCTCCGGAGGATTCCAAAAGGTAAAAGGCAGCAAATGTTAAACACGTTTCTGCCGAACTTTAACCAACAATTGGTTTCTAGTGCATAACAGAGAAAACAATATTTAGTTAAAAATCCAGGTCTGTCCCTGTTCTGCTGTCATTTCAATGCCACATATGTGTGTGTGGGGGGGGAGGAGGGGGAGGGGGAGGAGAGGGGAGGAAGAGTGGCTCAGATTTCATTACATTCTCTACATGAGTAAAATGCCTGGGAGGCTCCTGTCTGCTTTTCTGCCTGCTCCCTGCTGAGAAAGTGTGTGTGTGTGTGTGTGTGTGTGTGTGTGTGTGTGTGTGTGTGTGTGTGTGTGTGTCTGAACTCACACACACACACACACACACACACACACACACCTTACCCTCCCTCTCTCCCTCTTTCTATCTGTCAAGATTTCAGGTTTCTAAAATGGATTTATCCCACAGGGTCGCTCAGGGCTGCTCCCATAAGCCACTGCTGCTCTGAGGGATGGAGAGCTGTAGAGGAGAATAAAAAAAAAAAGAGAGAAAGGAGGAGAGAAGCTCTGCAACCCAGCGTCTCATATTTACATCATCATCATTTCTTTGTGCCGTTTTCCTATCGTGAAAAGCTGCTGCTACACCAAGGATCTTTTAGCAGCTCGGCTCATGTAACATTCATCCCAATAATCACTAATGAATTCAATTCAGTTGAGAGGGGAGGCGGCGACTGATGCAGCAAAAGATAGCAACACAAACACACACACACACACACGTGGACTCACACACCGTGACTCCCCACCTTAACAACTCGCCTCACAGCAGCTGGTCCATTTCATGCTTAGGCCAAAAAAAAAAAAAATCAGACCGATCGATTTAGGCGAGAAGAAAAGAAAAAGGAAAGACAGACAGAGACAGAGACAGAGACAGAGGGGGGATTTGTGCTGCGTTCACCACAGCAAGTGTTCCAGTCTCTTCTACTACACACTGAGCCATGGCCACAAACTGTCTCCATCTGGGAGGCTCAAGCTTTCTATTAACACACACACACACACACACACATACAAAGTGCAGCGTGAGAAGCCGACGTCGTCGTCATCACTGCCGCGTCACACGGATGAGGCGAGGAAAACCCCAGCGGAGAGATCAGGGATTTCGTTTAAAATCTGAATCACTTCACTCCTTTCACTTCGTCCCCGTCCGCTTCTAGGTGCTGATGTTGTTCGAAGGTTATGCAAAAAGCCTCATATGAAGAGACAGTCTCAACACCAACCTGTTCCTTTGTGACCGTCTGCGAAGGCGTGAATAGCAAATACACTTTAATCCTCCTGTCGGATCAGACTTCTGTCATTTAAAACCCTAAATGGTGCAGGGCTCCTGTCTGTACCCACATTTAAAACAAACTCCGGGCCTTTTCCTATCGTGCCCCTTTCCTTTGGAAAACCCCACCTGCTGACTTAGCAGAGATTGGTACATCCAAACTTAAACCCAACCTTTAATTAGTGCCTTACTTAGAGGCTTTGTACCTGCTACCAGTTCCTAGTGCTGCTTTCGGACAATCGGAAAATAAATCAAGACAGTCTGATCAACTTTACATTGTCATTTTTGCTATTAGAGTTTGACTCGCTTTGTTTTGTTGGTGCCACCGCTAAGGCAAACGATCTCCTTTTAGAAACTAAATGAGCTTTTTCTTACAAATGGCTGAAATCAGTAATTGCTGGTGGTTTGTGGATGGTGGGATGAGGGGACACCCGTTTAATTCATATGGCATGTGGGTTTTCCTGAGGCCGCAGATTTGAATGCAAAGAAACTATATGCGGCACGAGCCCTCTGCAAAACACTTTTTACAACAACACACTCAAACAAATGCATAAAGGGGAAGTTTGTGGCAGTGATATAATAAGGACATCAAGCTGAACATAAGTGGAGTAAAAGTAGACTGAACACTGAGGCCTCAATCGAACATCTTTGGTGTTGCCAGGCAACCACAGAATCGCCAGAAGTAAAGATGGCTAAACATCTGTAAACACTGGCATAAACATTTGTCCTTTATGCAAACATCTGCCTTAATAAAAGGACAGGTGGTGCCTGTTGTGGCTCTGACTGGATGCGAGAGGCTGCTCTCAAATAGGGTAAAACATGAGCACACATGAAAATCACGGAGGGAACCACCAGCTCGTCCAGGATCTGTGGCTGGAAAACAATGAGAGAAAGCCCCCCAGGATGCAGAAACCTGACTCCGTTCTTCATTAGAGTTTACAGCTCACACCACTGGTCTAAACCGGGTCAAATGTTTTAAGAATGTAAGTAGTTTGAAAGGCAACAATGGGCTCATGTTTGAAGTTGGTTCGTGTGATTGCTCCAAGTGAGATTTGTTAAACTCTAAACTCCACAAATATGTTTTAAATAACTTGTTTTAGATGTTCGTGCATGTTCCTGGAATTTCACACTGCAGAGCTACAAGTCCATCAGAAAGCAGCCAACAAAAACTAATTTAGCCAAAGTCAGTATTTGCAAACCTGAAACAAGGAAAAATCTTACTGGGACAGACATAAAGACTAAAAAGGACAATACCTGAGAGATTAGAGCAGAGACTATTGGACACACACTTGAGCCAAGACCCCGAGGCAGTGACAGAATAGGGGCAAGTTTTCTACTTAACAACAGAAATAAAATGTGCTGATAAAATTTGAACATCTAAAATACTAAGTAGAGTTGCCATTATGATAATACAGTGATCAGAAGATTAATTTAATATAATGTTTGTTTATCTGTCTTAAAACAGCAGTTCAGTGCCCATGTTGTAATTAGAACTTCTGGGTTCTACAGTAGATGGATCTGGGACGTGTGTGTGTGTGTGTGTGTGTTAAGAGTTAGTAGCAGCATGCTACTACTAAATTATTGCAATTGCAGCTCAATAGGCAAATACATCCAGGAAAGAAAGATAATCTTTGTTTGTTTGTATTAACTAATGTAGTTCAGGGTCTCAGGGGGTTGGAACTGATCCCAGCTGTCAAATTCCACGCAGCCGGATGTGGAATCAAACCGGGGACGTTTTAACAGTGAGGCAGCAGCACTAACCACTCCGCCACCATGCCGCAAATTCCCCTATTTCTCTTGTTTGTGCCATTTAGGAAGGAATCCCTTGGTTTGAGTGGTTCTTGCATGGGGCCAAATGTGCATTATGTGACACGGTGGTCGCTGTGTTTCTGGTGACTTCAGGGGAATGAGGACCCAGGTGTGTGTTTGTGTGCCAGTGTGTGTAACAGACAAACAGTATGTGTGAAAACAGGATGTTGGAAACAGGCAGAAGGGAACTGAGAGGCCAACCCAGTCAGGACACAGACATCCTGAAGAGATACGACACACACACCCAGGTTCCAACACGAATCCTCATGTGAACACAAACACACACACGATTCTCCATCAAGGTGATGAGCACAGAGAACACACACACACACACGGAGGACAGGAAACCCCGTCACACACTGACCTCAGCCCTCCTAGGAAGCTAAATGCTAGTTGAACAGCTTTAATAATAGGCCTTCAATTCCCATAATCCCACAGGGAGATGGACAATTTTACACTGGACATAGCAGAGCAACAGAGCAGCTGCTTATAAAGCTTTTATTTTGACGTGCTGGGGCAGGATGTCCAAAAAATGCGCCAAATCAGGCTCGAGCTCCAGCGTTTTTAGCGAGTCTAACCTATTGTTGGATCTATTACAAGCTCTTTTCTTCTTCCTCCTCCTCAGATTTCTATTTGTCTGGTTTCACATTTCCTATTGTTGTTCTGCTTGATAATTGCGTTTGGTCTTAAACTGAAAGTTTAATTTCTTTGATTTCTTTGTTCCTGCTTTGCATATGTTAAAATGTTCTGCTGCACGAGAAAATACAAAAATATAAAAGACACAACAAGCTCTTATCCAATAGCTTTCATTTAACTTCAGTTTACATGAGTGTTGTTATGGACCAATTCCCTCGACGTTGAATTCATTTCAGGATACGGAGATGTGTCGAAGTTCAACCTGACATGCAGTCAAAAGGCTCCACTGGTGGATTATTATTGAGGCATTAGCAGCCGATTTACAATTTGTCTGTCTTTATGTTAAACATCTTTCCAGGTGACCAGGTGAGACCCACTCAGGTGACACTGAGCAGGGGCTGTGTGCACATGTTGGGAACCAGCAGGTTACAGGCATTGGTGTGATTTTAGATGGAACTCAAACTAAATGACTTTGAAAGAACCTTTTCTTTTATCCTCCTGACTGTTTCAGTTGTCATAATGTTAAAGACAAACATGCATTTATGAGAGTTCTTGTCTTCCTTGACTCTAGCCCTGACTCTGGAGCGGCTGTAACTCTGTTGGTAAGGCAGTCATCCCCAGAACACAGGGGTCAGGGGCTCGATCTCCGGTCCCGGCTACGGGTCCAAGTGTCCTTCGACACTGAAGCCAAAGTTGCTCCCAGTGGGTCAGGTGAGCACGTTGCATGGCAGCCGCCACCATCAGTGTAAATGGCCACTTATATAGTTTGTGTGAATGGGAATCAATATTGTAAAGCTTTGGATAAACGCTATATAAGTGGGCATTTAAACAACGTTTCTCGGATTTTAAAGAAGACTGAATGTCTGTTGGGCTCTGCTCTGCAGCTGCAATCACATCTCGGTGTTTTTCCCATTTCCTACGCTTCTGTGTTGTGACCTTTTGGTACGCGCTTCCTTTCCCGTACAGGAACAACTATGAATCTGGATCGAACTGCACAGATTTGGGGCATAAATACACTCCATCATCTTTCTGCTCCCAGAAAAAAAAACATTCAAGATGTAGCCATTTAGTGTCTGAGACGCACAGCAAAGAGCGTCATCATCAGCATAACAGCTGTGCCCTCTGGTTGCCCTCTCAGCATATCTGACCCCACCCCCAGCAAGAAAACGGGGGGAACACGGCAAAATAAATCATTGTTCAGCCACATATGCAGCTGGACTCCAGGGACAGTGAAGTGATCTGTAGTACATGTACACAGTAGTAGAAATCTGCTATACAGTACACGTATCCATTACACTTAAGTATTGAAAAGTACAGCTTGTTGTAGCTGAAGCTTAAATAAACACATGTATGCTCAGGCTTCTAAAACCAGCTGGTTAAGTCCCGAGAATCGTGATCTGGTTTATTAAGGCAAAGACAAACATTTAAGCAAAACTACAGCCTTTGCCTAAACCTGTCGTCCAGATCTTTGTCCAACGTGGACACATTTTCAGTTTCACCTGTTGGCCATTCTGAGACCTGAGACATGTTTATGCCACGTATGTGTACAATGGATTTAAAAAATCCACGTTACTTTTCAGCTTTTATTAAGATGATGATGTCTTTATTTGTGTCCTGTTTTTTTCCTGCAACCAATCAACTCTGAAGTCAAAAAGAAACTCGGCTGTCAGCGTGTCCACCATTAGCGAAGCCATATTTGCAGTACCTAAATTAATCCGTATCTTACTGGACTATCAGTACACAAACTACAGTAATATCTGTTTTCATATAGCAGCATTTAAAATCTACGTTTGCAGTGTTCTATTCTGACAGACCGGGTCTACTTACAGTCCAGGAAGCACCGCCATGACACCGCTGTTTACAGAGGGTTTCCTCCTCTGAAGTCTGAGCCTCCTGTCGTGTCAGTGGCGTTTTGACAAATTAAGGTGATGCGTCGCACATCAGCAGATGCAACAAGGCAGAAAGGCAAAGTGCTTAGACAGGAATTGGAATAAAACTAAGACGTCCTCTGCAGCCATAGTTTAACAACCAGGTTCCCTCTCTGTTCCTCATCATCAACAATAATCACACTCTCTCATTTACCCATAGCAGCATTAATTGTTCTTTCCTTTACTGAGGACGACACGTCGGCTGCTCTGTCACAGTAAAAGTCGTAACGAGTCTTGTAATATGACACACGTCCACCAACAACAGTCAGCTTGTTCAAAGATCGACGGGTCGCCACAGCGGAACGGGATCTGCAGGTTGATTGGACTTTTTACGCCGGATGCTCTTCTGACATAAACCTCCCGTTTTATGTTTTTTTTTAATCCGGGCTTGGGACCGAAACCAAGGTGGCCCTTGGTGGCTGGGCGGGGCCACATCTGTTGGGGTGGGACTTGAACCCACAGCCTTCCGCATCCTAACCCAATGCTCTAACACTGAGCAACCGGCCCACTACCGAACCTCTCAGCTCACGGAAAGATAAAAAAAATTATACAATCTGAGCTGACAAACTGCTATTAAGAACATATTGAATTTGGATTTCTGTTATCGGTTATAGTGTGTGATGATTTTCCTGCCTTTGTGTGATTTGTATAATCAACAAACAGGAAAGAAAGCAGCTCTTAAGTGATAAAATGCAGTACCAATGCAGCAAACGCGCCACAGAAACACTTTATTCATCCCTAGAGACACATTAGACTTTCTGACCATGTGGCTCCTGCAAATAAAAAAGGTCAATAAATTAAAGTTAAATGCTGTAAAAGAAATTCCCCGTTTCTCAAATTCCAACCGGTTGCACTGCAGCAGTGTGACACAGCACAACCAGCAGACAGAGCCAGAATGTCTGCTGCATACTGATGACTGCTAGCCATCGCCATCGGCTGAATCCGTCTGTCTAACGCCGCCCGCTACCACATGGGGAAGGGAGCCGAACAGGAAAGGAAATTTACATGCTGGTGGTAAGGTCACCTGCTGGAATCCCCAGTGAGAACGCACCTGAAGGATGAAGCACTTTGCAAGAATGAGTACGGAGGCCGTCAGAGCTCCTGACGGGAACGAAACAATGTCTCCGGGAGCAACGAGAAACACAACTAAAACTTCTTAGCAAATACGCCGACGTGTTCCCACTGTGCCCCTTTGATGGAGGATGCTTTGGGAGCAGACCTGTGTGGACATTCGCTGGCCAGGCTTCCCACAGCGCCTTGCCCCTTGGTGGAGGGTTTCAGCTCAGAGCTGCTAAAAAATGAATCGTAGTATTACTGCACCACTTTATCAAGTTTTAATATGTCTTCATGGCAGAAAGTACCCTTTAGGTTTATACTATGTGGACAGTAAAAAGTGAAAGACACAAGTGGCGCACTTGTTGCCATAATTTCTTACCGGAGCCCCCTCCCCTGCAGTGGGTTGTGAAATGAGCTGGGAAACATGTTGCTGACGACTTAGCACTTTGCTAATTATTGTCCTTTGACTTAATTCATTTGACATGTACATGCGTATAGTTGATGGGGTTGACAGGTGCTTTTCAGTGTCTCCTGGTCTGTGGCCCCTTGCAACACGTTTCCCCTTTTGGTTGTTGTTTTTCCTTTTTTCGAGATGCTTTTTTCAGTCCCTCCAGGATTTAGCAGACATTTTAGCCTGAAATAACTGATTTCAAGAGAGCTTTTCTGAAGAAATTGTGATGCACGTTTCCATGTTTTGATAAGGTTTGAATTGCTAGGTCTAACAGAATTCACTGGGAATTAGTTGCATTAATTGTTGCCGTCCTGATGCCGGTGATCCTGAAAGAGTGAGCTGGCGACTGCTGCTCAACCAGATACGACGAGGAGCCGGCCAGAAGTGAAGACCTTATCACTGGAGGAGGAAGCCTAATCAACAGGAGCCGTAGCTCCTCTGCCAGCTGCTAGCGCTCCGTCACACCAAACAAGATTAGCAACCAGTGCAGCACCGAAGCCAATAGAGATAACAAAGAGTATGACGGAGCTAGAACACAAAGTACGTACGCCTCAGAAGTATGTGGACACTTTAGAGTTGGTGTGACTGTTGAACTTGTCCCTCATCTTTCCCAGCTTCACACCTGATGTTGAACTAGCTACAGGGATTTGCTTCCATTTCCGTTCACCCTAAAGGTGTTGGAGGAGTTTCTGACTCTAGGGCCTGTGCCCACTACTCACACTGGACTAGGAAAAATACTTCTTGTGCTGAAAAGTAAAGACAGCAGGGACACAGAAAGCAGGAAGGTCTCTCTGCATTCGTTGTCACTCTGGACTAATGTTGATCTCAACAGCAACAACCGCATGAAGCGCCCCACTGAAAGATGGATGGGTGAAACCATAGACGGAGGACTCAGTGGGGTTTCTCCCCTCAGCAGGTGGTCCTGTGGAGGGAATGTGATGACGGACGGACCGAGGAACCTCTGGCATGTTACTTATGCAGCGCTGTGCTTACTACTGTAAACCATTGGCACAAATCCTCCGCTGACATCCACCACGAGGAGCAGCTGCTGTTCCCCACACCCCCCCAATGCATGAGCGAGCCCATTTAACACCTTCACACCTGACCGCCATCCCATTGTCTCATGGTTCCAGTGTGTCCCCAGAGCTAAAGAGAAGCCATCTGGGTACAGGGCCTTTTCCTACAATTTCCTTCCTCCAGAGAAGCTTTAGGTCCAAATGTAAAAAGTACCTTTTTTCCTAATTACTTCATCCCTTGTACTCTCACGAGTAGCTCGGTCTCAGCCGTCAGGCTTCTCTCCCGCTCTTCGGAGTCTCATTCCAGATGGGTTGGATCCAGACCTTAGTCTCCAAGGATGACCAGTGTCTTCCTTGTCTCGCGTTCTATCCCTTGTGCCCATGTTGCCCATTCCTCCCTTTTTTGTGCAGTGGTGGAAGAAGTAATCCTGATGTTCTTTTTTTCAGATTTCAGTTGTTTTTTCCCCCCATTAAAACTGTTTTGGTGAGACTTTACAGTCTGCCGAACAGATTGTGACCCCCTCCCTTTTTTATCCTTCAGGCAAATTTGAGAAATTAAAATTTGAGAAAACAATTACCTGCGATTATCCAAATGTTGATGCTACGATAGAAAACTGGCTAATGCACAGTTAAAACCAAAGCACAAGGCAATAAAATGTCTAGCTGCCATCACCAGCCGCTCGGAGCTGTTTATTCACTCTGCACAGAGCTGCAGCAGATTTACATCAACATCACAAAAAAAATTAACAGCAACCGGCTCTGAAACTGTGTCCGATTTAATTGGTATGTGAGCGGCTCAGCATAATGACAAATAATTGCTTGTGTTCTCACAACACCTTCCCTACGCCAAGTTAAATCGGAGGGGGCTCAGACATAATTATGGTGACAAAAAGAAATCAACATGGCGCCGTTACCCAAACTTTGCTTTTTAGCACAGAAATTGTGAAATCTTTTAATTCTTTAGGGCTCAGAAAAGTGAAAAATAACACATTTATCAGTGCAAAGCCAGTTTTTTTTAGGAGCTTTCATTGTCGCTGCCTGCTACATTTCATGGCACGAAATCCTGGATTGTGTGAACGACGCGCACGAGAGCTAGTGGAGCACGAGACTAAAACTGAACCGTTTAATTAAACGTTGCTCTTTAGCACCACTAGTGGTGATAACACTGATGCTTTCAATCGCTCGTGGTTATTATAAATAAAGGTTTAACAATTTCTACGCAGGGTCCATCAAAGAATGAGATTAGAAACTAACTTTCCAGCCCAGACATTCAGCCATCGTTTTTCATCTCTAGCCATCTTTGGTCCAAAGCAGCACTAACATCCACTGGAATCAATCTCGTCCACAGACACCTCCCCTCCTTCTCTTGCTGGGGAAACTGGTGCGTCTCACACCGGGGGGGGGGGGGGTGTTTATCAGTACTCTCTGACAGCCCAACCCACTGTGTCTCCCGCGTTTCTACCTTTATGCCGCCGTCTCTTTCATCCTTCATTTGATCTCCAGAGTATTTTCTTCTCTCTGCTTCTCTGTCTGACCTCAATATCTGACAGAATCTGTCCACATCCATTCAGGCCACACACAAGTTATGACAGCCAGGACATAGAGGCAGCAACACACACACACACACACACACACACTGAACAAAAGTGGGTGTGTGTCTGTTTACTGTAATTCATATGTGTTACAGTTTTGTGTCTATTTCCGATCATTTATTGCCTGCATTTGTTGTTTTGCGTTTGATTTTTGTTCATTTTACCTCAGATGTCAGGTCAATCATTATCTTTGAGTCATTTTCTCATTTAGTTTTCTCTTACCAGTGGTCTTTCAAACACAAAGTATGAACAGTAGCTTCAGAGGCCTGTCCACCTCTTAGGCCTCGGTGCTTCACGTTTAAATTCATCAAGTAAACTCTAACCACAACTGACTGTACTTCTCTTCTCACATGATTTTCAGTGGCAGTGAATGAGAAATTATTATTATTATTATTTGCAGATAAACCAATGTGACACTGAAAAGGATCTTGAAACCCAGAACTGGAAGTCTGCACTTCTCAAATCAGGTGTCAGCTGAAATAACTCAGTGTGTGACTCCCCCCCCCCCCCCCCCCCACACACACACACACACACACACACACTCCCATAAGACCTTTAAGTGTTCTTATCTGTGAATGTCAGTATGTGAATGTGTAAGGGAAGAAAAGAGCAGCCAAAATCTCAGCTGCAGGTGCTGTGTGTGTGTGTGTTTCCTTCCTGTTTTCCTGCAGTCTACAGTAAATACCAGCCTTTATTACTGTGAAGGAGCAGGTCATCTACTGTAATTACACACTGTACTGCATCACCCACTGTATAGCATGTTATTGCACTGAGCATGTTGAGTTTAAGATGTTATCAGATGTTACCCTATGCTGAAACTATCTGCTCCATTAGTGCTAAATATTCTGAAGAGAAGAAAAACTTTCCATGTGTTTATTTAGCTAAATGACATGAAATTAATGTTTTGCCTATAAAAGTGGGAGAAAACATTTTAAAGCACTGAAGAGTAAATCTACATAAACCCATAAAGAAAATCAGAGCTTTAATAGCCATCAACCACACGACTTCCTGAGAAAGACAATGAATCAGTAGACTAAAATCAACCATAGATCATTTTGAGTTGTGTAAAAAAAAAACTGCAACTGGGACACTTCCACCTACAGATGTGATGTAGTTTTGTGTTGATAAAAAAAAAACAATCTGCACTAAGGCAACATTATCAAGAGCAACAATGCTCTGTAAGGTAAAATGATTCCATGAGTTTACCTGCAGAGTCTTCGTCAGCTCTTGTTGTCTCTCCCTGACTGACCTCCAGACTGAGTGAAGGGCTGCTGTCTCTGCTGGGCGTCTGGCCTGGACGTCCTCAGACACAAAGAGTATCGAAAGAAAAACACTCTCTAGAAACACACAGTCGGTCTGCCTCCATAATTCAGGTGTATGAATTAGATCTGCTACATTATTTAACGGCGGCACAGTCGCAGGGGCTGCTTTCCCTGCTGAACCAAATCTGTCACTTCACCTCACACTCGGGTCAGGGTGACAAGGCCCTTCTGGCTGGACACACACACACACACACACACACACACACACACACACACTGCACGAAATGTCCCCAAGCACAATTATGTGTCCATATGCACAAAAACACACAAAGATGCAGCTCGTGCAATCATTTATGAGCACACACAGAGGAACAGAAGGAGCCTGCAGCATATTATTTGCACACACACAGCTCTATGTACCTGTAATAAACACAATACTGTACTTGTGCTTTCTAGGGCACTGTTCCACCTCCTTGCAGGTTATTGAACCCATTTAAATAAAATTGTTAAAGGCTCTATTAAAACACTGAACCTCAAATGACCTGCGCTCAGTGTTTGAAGAGTAAATACCGTGTATTTAATAAGTGTTTCTACTGTTTAGGCCATCACCTAGTAACTTAACTGCCTGCGAGTTGAGACGTGAGCCCTGGTTAAACAATACCCTGGAGGAGGCCTGTTTTATTCCTGTGTGACAATGTCTTAGAGGGCGATTCCCGGGTTTATTTTTTATGTACAAATGTTTTAGTTTAGGGAAGCGGACACCTCATTTGGCCAAAGTGTGATGGGAACGTAACGGGACTCACCAAACTTTGACATTGTCCCCACATAAAAAAAGTTTTCCATACGACATTTCTTCAACCAACATTTAATGACCCTTAGTTATGTTTGGTGGTTATATGAGACAGCATCAGTTCTACACGACCCACTGGAGCATCTTTTCGTGCCAGCAGGCGTCTGTTGCAATAGCAGCACAATAGCGCCTTCTCTTGAAAAATGGGGAAACAGCGCCCCTACGCCAGCAGGCGTCTTTTGATATTGCACCATGTGCAGCGGACCTTCCTTGTCCTTGTCATGAACATTTACATAAACACCAGGTCACATAAACCCCAAGGTAGTAGGACATTTGAGAACCTTGCACGGCAGCCGCCTTCATCGTGCGCGAGTGAATAAGAAGATGATTTACCCCATTTATGTGACTGTTGATCGTAAATTCCTGTTCGCAAAATTCCTAATTAGTTGTAAAGCTGCAATGTTGATGCATTTCCAGGATGAAAAAGACAAGATCTCCGACCTGCTGCATTGATTTGGACCCTAATTTTAAGCCGTTACTCAAACGTTGCGCAGAATTAATAAGAATCTGCCATCGGTTAAGTCGAAGATGCTGTTCGCAGGCTGGCAGTTTCTCCCAGAGAGTCAGGGGATCTCAATCCATCCTTGTCAGTCTATGCTGTATTTGAGTTGGCCAACAGTTCGTTTTCCCCCTTTATTCACGTTCTTTGAGATTCCTTCCTTTTTCTATTTTTGTCTCTTCCCCTGCTTTTCATTCTTTCATTTCATGTTTCTTTGGCTTGTTCTCCATCCTCCTCTTGCCCTGTCGTTCTTATCTCCCCCCCCCCTCCATCCCCTCTCTTCAGTGCGTACTGTGGCCATTTATGGGCAGGGTGCTCACAGCTAAACCTCCGTCTGGCAGCCCAACACAGAGTCAATGTTTCCCTGGATTTAAGGTGGAATGCACTCCTGCTGGCTTTGTCACCAGAGAGCAACAGGTTTGATCATTACTGCAGATATAATTTGATGTCTGTCAAAACTCTTAAAAAAATACTTGTTTGTTTCTAGAATAACCTAATAATAATTTCTTGCTAGTTTTCTAGACTACAAATGCTCAGATTTAGTCCTTGACATCCTAAATTTAACTTTAGTTGACTTTAGCAAATGTTGGTGTGTTGGTCGGAAGACGCCTCACATTGTCCTTGTGGTCACATAATCACAGCATCCATGGTTCAACAATGGAGGTTTGTTGCCTGAACCAGCTTTTTGTCACAATCCACGACTTTTGAAAAACAAGGAACAGAGAAGGGTGAAGTGGAGCTGGTACTATGTTGGTGAAAAGTGCCCTTTTCCTTTTACACCAGGGTGAGACGTTGTGGTTAAACCTTCCCAGTCCTCTGTTGAACACTCAACAAGCTGATTACATTTGTCAATTCGAAAAAAGAAAACAGACATCCAATCTAATCAGTTCATTCATGGGTCGTAGTGGAAGTTAGTGTTAGATGGAATGAAATTCCCTAAATAATTTCATGAAATTGGGACGCACAGACGGGCGGACGGACAACCGCAAAAGCATAATTTGACTGGGTGACACTAGCACGAAGGCTTAAAAAAAAAAAGCCAGAATCTCTTCTAAAACTGCTGGAAGTGTTATTACATTGTACATAATTTAAATACATCAGGAAATTAGAAACATCAGATGGCAACACTTCAAATCCCCATCAACATTTAAATATCAGTCAGATAAGGTTCAGATGCATCAGGGGATAGTTAGGACGCATATGTTGCTGAGAGCACACAATAAATAATGCAGCGTTTTCTTTTTTGTGCACGAGCAAATGTTCTCAGTGTGCATGTGCGCTTGTGAAACGAGGTCCTTGGGGGATATTTCGGAAATCTGTCGCAACACGTACCCAACTTGCATGCTTGATTAGCTCAATGTGCCTTCGCTGGACCATCCAACTCGTGTTAGTGTTGAGGTCTGTGGGACTTGATGGTTTAAATATCTGCTCAGTAGAAATGCAGCCACAACAACTTGCCAGTAATCAGGTCATTTTGCAGGCCTCAACATTTCCATTTGAGCCATTTAGCGGCTGTGTTCCTCCATAACGAGCCGCGGTGGCTGAGCAGGTAGAAAGGTGTTTATCTTCTTGCTCGAGCGAACGCTGGCAGCTGCAAGGATGCACATCTATCTGCCCACACTCTCAGTGTCAGCGACCTCTGAGAACGACCTCCGAGTTCTTCCAACAAACTTCTTTAAATTATTTCTTTTAAGTATTGACTCATCTAGGAAGTTTTCACATTTTACTGTTTTACAGCGTTGAACCAACAGGAAACTCACCCTTTGATGTCAAAGGGAACTAAACAAAATCTCTCTTTAAAAAGTCTGATTTATCTCCAGTGTAGTCTCATCACTAGTTTACCTCCTTGTCCTCTGTTCTGTGGAGCTGGGAACTAAGTACATTTACATGTACAAGTACTGTTTGACCTCAAACTACAATTTGAGTATTTCATGTTATGCTACTTCGCTCATCTACTCTACTACAACTTATAGGGAAACTACTGTCCCACCTCTACAACAATTTGTCAGCTGTCGTTATTTTGTACATTCATTCCTCAATAAAAAAAAATGATAAAGTCAATGATAAAATATTGTTAAACCTTAACTTGTGATGAACAACATACTTAGTTTTGTAATTTCCCATATAAATTTCAGATAGTTAAATGTCAATTTTTCATAGAAAAGAAACATTATAAAAAAGCTCAAAAAGTGAAAAGGGTTTTTTTCTTTACTTCTTTCCCGTCCAAGCAGTATTTGAATGCAGTTGTGGGTAGTCGGTCAGTTGATCAGTTGATGGACAGAAACTATTTAGACCATTGACTTTTACTTTTCACTTTTTGCTGATTTTCTTTGTTTTGTATGAGCTTTATTAAATATTTTCAGACATTTGAATTTTTTAGTGTAACAAAAGAAAAATCTTATGATCTCAGGTGCAAAACTGTGACGAGGATTATGTGGCTTTTTTTTTTTTTTCGAAAAATGAATGGATTACTGAATGGGCCAACAAGGCACCCGAGACGCCCGAGGGTCCGAGATGTCCCTCTCCCCATGGGCCACAGTCTGCAAAATGAAATACAATGCCCTTAAACTATCCAAAATAAATGCAAATGCCATAAAACATTCACAAAACAAGCCAAAATAGACACAAATGCTAATTTAAAAAAAATTCCAAAAATAAATGTAAAATGACTCCAAACAGACTCATAATGACAAAGTGTGACGGGTCTTTCCGCTGTCCGTGCTCAGGGCCATATCTCCTTGGAATTGGTCCACAGAGATGGGCAAAAGTACTGTAGCTCAACATTCTCAGATGTAATATAATGTGTCAAAAAGAATAATCTACCATTAGTTTTGATCCTTTAAGATCATCCTGCAGATCCCACTTTTGCATGTTTACTTTAATTTTGAATGCAGACTAAATTCTTCTTGTGGCTTCCTTCTGCCATCAGTGCAGCTCAAATACACAAGGACTAGTTGTAATTAGGTCTAGTGTCTCGTAGCTCTTCTCACCTGCTGCCTCACTAAGCACTGCTGACACTGAGGCTGACCAATACTTCATTATGGCTAAAGTGAAAAAGAATCAATAGCAGCTGGCTGAGCAGTCAGTGCTGTACAGCCTCCGTCTGGCTTCTCTGTCAGGCATCAATCACAGGTGGAGAGAAACCCAGAAAAAAGAGCTGAGCGGCAAAGTTGCTGCAGAGTGCTGAGAGGAGCGATGTGCAGCTGGCACGTTTTGTGATGACATTAACAAAAGCAGAGTTTCATTGCAAGATGAGACAGATGGCATGTGCAACAATGCTTCATATGGCATAGAGATAAAACCATCAATCTGTCTCTGACAGCAAAATTCTGGCAAGTCTGCCGCAGGAAAGAGGAGCAAAACATAATTATGTTGAGAGTTTTCACGTGCAGACGCTGTGCAAAACTCTGCATGGTTACTAGAAAATACTCTAAAAAGTGTTGGTCGTCACTGGTGATGTTTTAGTACAATACAAATAGTGACAGTATTCATTCAAGGTTAAGAAAAGGTTCAGAAAACAAACCTACGTCTCTTCCGTTTCTACATTTTAAACATTAAAAGCAAATATTGCTGCATGGGCGTAGTGCAATTACGTTCCAGGGGCCCAAGGGGTCAGGGGGTCCTTGGAGAGACAAAAAGGATAAGCCCCTTTTCCACTGCACAGTACCAGCTTAACTCAGCTCTACTCTACTTTACTCTACTCTACTCTACTCTACTCCCCTTTTTGCTTTTCATTGGAAAGAAGTCGTGGAGCACTGGACCTGCTGCATGGTACGTTTTTGGTATCAGCTCTGACAAAGTTCCAATTAAACTGAGGTGATACTACAAGGTGACATGAAAAACCTCCTCAATACCAACTGCTCAAAGAGAAGCATCCTCAGCATCTCATTGTCGAAGCAAAACTCTGACAGAATATTTCCTTAGTAATTTTCAGCTTCTTCTGAAAAAAAAAGAAAAAAAAAAAGGTCTCTTTGCCGTTACAAGCAGCCACAGCTGAGAACCAGTCAGTCTCATCTGTGTGTGAACCATCAAGAACAAGAAGGTTTTAAAACGCTGAGCTACAAAAACAGGATTTCATATCAAGTGATGATGATTTTGCCCAAGGGAAGAACTGAGGGGATGCATGTGGAGACATGGAATCATAGTTCCACCATGGTCCTTTTGCACCTACTTCCAGATTCGAACAGGCAGAGGAGCAATGTGAAGGGGGACATCAACCCAGAACAGAGCCTGTTCACGTGTCTGAGGTAAATTATTTTAATTCAATTCAACTTCAAATTAACTTTATTTATATAGCGCCAATTCACAACAAAGTCGTCTCAGGGCACTTTACAGAATAAAGTCAAGATTATAAAGATGTATAGAGAGAAGCCAACGATTCCCCCTTGAACAAGTCCTAAGCAACAGTGAAGAGGAAAAACTCCCTTTAATGGAAGAAACCTCCAGCAGAACCAGGCTCAGGGTGGACGGCCGTCTGCCTCGACCGGCAAGTGTTGTGTTGTTGAAAAAGTGCTCATAGGTGCTCGTAAGTTGGAGAAATTGACTTGAGGGACAAAAACAACAACAACAAAAAAACAACTGTTTTGCACAATGAAATCCATCCTGGAAATGGCTCACTCACAGGTTATTCAGGAAATTCCTCTCTAGAGTGTAAAGACTCTAAGACACTAAGAAAGAAACAAGACGCTTAAAAAAATACAAACACGCAAAGACGCACAAACAACGACGAAGCTGCAGTTCACCAAGAGGTACAAAAAGACCACAGAGACCCTGAACAACACACATATTGACAGTATGTGTCTGTCAGTTTGTGGGTCTTCTTTCTGTATAGGAGAGCTGGGGGACTTGTCCAGGGGCCTGTTGTCTCCTCATGTCTTGATACCTGTTCATATTGATGCCTAGAAGTGGCTGAAAGATCGACATCACCGAGTCAAGAAGACACATGGGACCTTTCAAAGAGAACTGTCAAACAGAAGCCACACACCTACTAACACACAGGGAGCAAAGACAGAGTTTTACACACGTGTCCAACATAAAAACAAGTAGAATAACTGAAGCATGTGAGACTGAGACCACATGGGAAAATTGTGATACTTTCCTATAAAATCTACATCTTGTGAGGCTTATGGCCATTGTTGGTCTTGGTTATAAGGACTGTAAGGCTGTGCCTCAAGGTTCCAGCAGAACATTGCTGACTAAGAAGCCTTGTGACCGTGAGAAACATGGCATCAGAACGAAATGAAAGTGTCAGCCCCCCCAGATTGTTAATAAAAAGCCAAGGAGGGGCTCTCTGAGCTTGACCGACAGTTTCAGACAGTTTCATCTGTAGCACGATCAGGCACGACAAACGTTAAGGCGCCATCCGAAGATTGAAGAAGACGGAAAAGCAACTTCAAGGAGACAGAATTTGTTGAATAAATAACACAAGCCTACGCTCAGCGAAGGTTCTGTCAAAAAGCTCAAACTCTAATTTCAACTTGTTGCCCTTCCTAAAAATGGGTTTAGATGCTAAAAAACAGAAACCAAAACATTGTTAGTTTCCATGCATATATGATTTACACAAGAAGGAATCGGCCCAGACCTACAGAAAACACAAAAGCGAGAAGAGATGCACGAAGATGCATCAACGGGCCCCGTTCATATTGTTTGGTTCCTCTGATTCAGAGTAAACATCCCACTGTAATGACTTCATCACACAGAAAAACCACAAGTAAAAACCCTCCCAGCAGTAAAAAAAAAGTAATCCTTTCACTGGTTCTTCATTTCTACTGCAGGACCTGGACCACTCCCTGTCCATTGTCAGAAGGTAATACCTCTCTTTGTGGACAACACTGCCCTTTCAGGCACTAGGTTTCTCTCTTAAAAGGCTATGGTTATGAATGGGTTGAGGGACAAAGCGGAGCATAAAAAGCTATTTCCCTAAGGAGAGTAGACTTTGAGCTTCTTGGTCTGGACAGAGGATGGTGTATTGCAGGTGGGCGCTGCAACTCCACCCTCCACATAAAGGAAAGCAGAACCCCGTTGAATGGATCGGAGCGCAGGTGAAGGTAGATGATGAGCACAGGGAGTGTGAATGTGTTTAACATTAAACGAAACCAAGTGTGAGGCCACATGTGGATGGAAAAGTTACTATGAACATGTTTCAGTACAGAACTCTGGACAGGGAGGTATTTAAAAACTGTAGAAGTCACAGGTCAAAGATCCACGGCTTTCGGCTTGTTCCTTCAAGGGTCAAATCCTTCAAGGGTCAAATAGACATGTTGTAGTAAATGCAGTGAGTAAATGAGTAATACAAGTCACATGATTAAAGCTCAGCCAAGAAAGAGAAGGGTTGGAAAATACAGTCTCTATACAGGACAGCTGGGTAACAAGCAGTGGGTTCGGAGCAGTACTCTGGCAACGAGCATGCAGTCCTCAATATTTCCAGCACAATGTGAGAAAATCCTCCCAGACAACAGCCCACAATCCCACGGAACCTATTGAAGTCTCGGTGCATTTAAAACCACTGATAAACTACAGAAAAACGTGGGAATTTACAAAAGTTTCAAAATCTCAAGCTGCTTCTTTTTTCTTTGACTGAGCAGCTGCCAGAGTCTCAGTCAGAGAAAACACAATCTCGCCCCTTCACTTTCTAATGTAATTACCTGAGCAGACGTTGAGGTTTTTATGTGTATGAGGCCCCGCCACGCTTAAGCCATCCTGATCCAGATTAACGCCGGGTCGGGGCTTTTTCCACACACCGGTCATTCGCTGTGATGGAAATCCAATTAATGCAGCAGTTTGGCTTAAGCACAGAACATTGGTCATCTTAAACCGTTCAACTGAAATGAGATGACTGAGACGTAAAGACCCCTAATCTGAGGGGAAGTGGCGACATTATGGAGAAAAATCACGTACTATGGTGGATGTTTATTTTTACATATACAGTGCATATGATAATACTGTACTAATTAAAGATTGTTTAGGCTGCTGCTACATTACACCTTCCAAATTATACTCGAGTGATTTCACAGCTCTGCTATTTTGACATTCTCAACATGTTTGCGTCCATCTGATGGACACGTGTTTCTCATTTTTTGGATTTGCCACAGATGCTGGCGAACACAAATCCATACGTTTGGTGAGGATTCCCTGCAGGTGTGTCAGTACCTGAGGGTCGATAAATTCATTGGATTTCTGCAGCATTGTTGCATCATTATTTTGACTAGCTAAAGTTTCCAGAGTGGTAGAAGTCAGTTTCACGCTGTTACACAACAGGCAGCAGAGACTCTCAAGACAGGCTATAAAGCAGCTGACGCTAGAGTCCAGAAATTGCTGCCCAGTAATGGAGAAAAGCAACATTCCTTAAATACTAAAGTACACTTGGCACAGTAATGCACGGGTCCAAAGATAGCCCTGCTGCGGCGGCCTTGGAATCCACTAGTGTCTGAGTGTATTGTTACTGCTGTTGGGTTTATGAAAGAGCGTTCAGAAATAAAGGTCAGGATCAGATGGACGTACTCACGGACTTGTCTTTGTGACGCCGTCGACACAGTGATGCCCAGCAGTGGCAGCGGTGGCAGAATACTTACTCTAATGGCCATAAATCAGCGCACAAACATCCCTACAAGCAGCGACTGAGGCCGCATTAATTAAAAACAGGGATTTGAAGTACATTTTTCACTGCTCTGGGACACTGTAACCCATGTAGCGCACACGCAAACGCCACCAAAGAGGGAATTAGTGCTCAGTTAATTATGATACACTGATACGCATGTTTCCCGCGGGGGGGGATGAAAATCAACAAAGTGCGCAAACAGACTGCAGTCGAACATCCCTCGGGGTCTTTGAGCTTTACACGGTTCTTTAAAATGGCCGAAAAACGTTCTGGTGTCAATGTGAAACACATTTCATAACAACACATTCTCGGCCATTTACATCCAGGTAATTTGAGTTTTAAGCCTTTTTTTTTTTTTTTTAAGTGTGTTTGTGTTGGGCATATAGTTTTACTGGTTTGAATCAGGGGGGGGTTTACTGCAGCTCGTGCATGTTTAAAATCATGTAAGACGCCATATGGGAACAATTATGACAGGTCTGACGTGATTATAGCGCAGAGTCATTTTTCCATTAGCTGCACAGATCCCTGGGACAACATGACAGACTTTATCATAAAGAATCACCGTCCTGCTCCGAACAATTTGCATTAAAACAACATTGTACTAAAAAAAGAGGCCTCTGTGTGCATTCGTGATGTATCTGTGCTAACAGGAACACGGCGTCCCTGCACGGAGGCTGCAGCTGCAGCTCTTTCTTATATATCCTTTTTCCAAATCTTTGCAAATAAGTTTTCTTTCATTTTCCTTTCATGGCTCCTGCAGTGGTGACACTGGGAGATGCTTTTCACTCGTTGTCGGTGTTATTTCCCTCGTGTAACATGAGCCACTGGAAACAAAAGTTGAACTGGGCTTAGTGTGCAGAAAAATAGAGCCATTTACATTCAGTGTTGCACACAAACAGAGAACAGATTCTTTCTAATTACCTTTAATTCTTTGTTTCAGGGTTGATTTTGGGATTTGGAGCCGTGTTCTTACCCAAATGTTGGTTTGACCTTTTAAACCAAATGGATGCACAGCATTATCTGTGTTTTCTTACTCGTCCACTCATGATTACTCACTCAGTCAGACATAGTTTTTTTAATCTTTAAAATGAGGTTGAATTATATTTTGTGAATTAATAACTGGATTTTCCAATGTATTCAGCATTGTTGCATTATTTGCAGCCTTATTTTTCCTATAGGCTTGCGAGTAAATCCTAGTTTTGTTTTGTTTTTTTTAGTTAGTGAGCCCTAAAAGTGTTTGGTCTTCACCGTTTAAAGCTGCCAATGCCAAAGCCTGACAGGACTGAAAAACCTCTAGACACTCGGACGCTAATTCTGCTTTTAGCTCTTATCATGACGGTCATCTAATACTCAGTCTGCGAAAAACATGACCAACAATAACCATGTACAGTGTGGAGCCTCTTAACCTCTTTGTATCTGTAGTTACACAGTAATTACACTCCAAGAGTTCACACATATCATGCATATTTAATTAGTAACCGTTAGTAACACTGTAGATATTTTTCTTCTTCTCGTCTTGTTCCCCTGCTATTCCCCAAAGTTTGCTTGTTATTAAGTAACAACAAATATGTATCTATAGCTACTGCGAAGCTACACCGTTCTTGTTGATAAGTACACAGTAAGTTCACCGTACTAACACTGTAAGTCGTGGGCTGGAATCTAAAGCCTTATCAAATATCCCCACTAATTATGGTCTGCAGGATATTCTGCACACATAGTGAATGCAGTAAACCTCCAGCAGCCACACTGCAGGCAGACTAAAAACAACTAATTATACAACACTGAAGCGGAAGGATCATGACTTTCACACAGAGCGCATCTGCTGTTGTGATGATGTGAGTATTTAACCGTCCAATTCAGTCTTTCTGAAACAATGAAAGCCATTTACTGAAGCCACTGCAGCAGTATGCAGGTTGTGGCTTTCCTCTCCCTGTGGCTCCATCCAAACTCAGCCACACACACACAAACATACACACACACATACATTAAATGAAACACAAAGACACACACTCACTATAAAACCATGCCAATGAACAACTGGTCCTCTCGGCAGTGCACACATGGGAGCACGGGTGCAGAGAGAGGAGCATGTCAGCAGAAGCCACAAACACGAGTGTCATTGTGTTGCAAGAGTGAATGTCGAACATGTTTTGAACTTTATCGACTGAAGTAGTTCCAAGTGCAGAAACACAAAAATCTGCTGTAAATCTGAAATGCAAAATGCTCCAATTCTTCCTGTTTGAAGGCAAATTTTTATTCCACCCAAAGACAAACAAAGAAACCAGCAACTATTTGTTTAGATATGAATTCATTTTTGAATAGTTGCTTGTGTTAAGCGGGGACCTTCTTCCCGTTGCACTGAAACCCAGTGTGTGATATTCAAGTGCTGGCTGTGAAATGTGTTGCTCCCCGAGGCTGTTGGGAGGAACAGAGAGTCGGCTCTGACGAGTCAGCGAGTCACATGTTTCAGTCTGTGCCAGTGTCCTGAGGACGGCCAGGACCCTGCAGCTTTACACTGCACTGGTCCCAAGAACAGTCAGGAGTCCTGTCCCATGAATGTGTGTGTGTGTGTGTGTTTCTGGACATCACAGCTTGCTGTCCCAGATAAACAGCTTTTACTCATTTGACTTGGCCTACAGATTCATTTATGAACACGCAGTGTGACAAACCAGTCTGACTGTAAACCAGTGAAGCAGCCGAGCACTCGGTCAACAAAGAATTATTTTGGGTTTCCAAGGTACGTGAAAATACACTGGTCAGCCATTTCATTAACACCACCTCATGGTCAGCTCCACCTTTACCAACAGTGACCTTTGACCCTTATTTCTGATTACATACTGTACATGTGTTGACATAATAAAACCAAAATCAGAATTGTTTGAAATACATTGTTTTCTTAGTGAAGTACTTTTACTTTTTGACTCCAAGTAAAATGCAGAGAATCTGCTTAGTACTTAGTACTTTTAGTTGAGTTAAAGGCTTCTTGTTGTGGCTCATCTGTCTACATTTCGATTTTTCAGCAGGGGCACTTTAAGGCTTGTACGCATCACCTCCGGTTCCGAGTATAAAAAGGAACTGTATTATAAGAGATGCCATCAGAACGCAGCAGCTTGTGCACATTGAAACCCGGACAACCTTTGCTTCCAAACAGCAGGGAGGACAAACATTCCTGCATGAACACTGTTTATTTAAATCTTCAGCCACAATCATCTAAATGACAGAATGTTTGATTAATAAAGATCGTGTGTTTAACTTAACATACACACGATACCAGAGAGGAATAATAGCTCTGTCACGTGGGATTACTGTGTCACCCTGACACTTCTATTAATAACACAACACTCAGCCTGTGTATGTGTGTGTGTGTGTGTGTGTGTGTGTGTGTGTGTGGTTCTGTACCCTACAAGTGGACCACAAACAGACTTGGAGCCACAAATGTTGACTCAGTGGATTCTGTGAATTCCCTCTCTTTGCAAACTACTGTCCACATGCCTTTGAGCAAGGCATCAAACCCCCAGCTGCCAGTACAGATGCCCAGTGGCAGCTTTACGAAAAGATGATTATTTTTGCCTAAAAAACTGTAAAGCAGAACGCGCGTGTGTGTGTGTGTGTGTGTGTGTGTGTGTGTGTGTGTGGGGGGGGGGGGGGGGGGGGGGGGGGGGGGAATTGGATTCTCTCCCCTTGAGTGACATTACCCCAACCAATGACTGCAACACCACACACACACACGCACACACACAAACACACACACGGGAAAAGTGATGTGATCCAGTTCACCTCTCGTCACCTACTGCAAAGTCACTTCTGTTCAAAGCTTTGCAGCTTCATTTCCACCTCCAACCAGCATTTCTAGGACCTTTCTATCCAGAAGGAAGAAAAGAAGGATATGTAGTTTAAGAAAGTATCTTGTGTCAGAAGGTGGAAACTGCACATACAGTAACTATGACGATGACATTCGTGATGTTTCAGATCTTATCATCCCATTCAATGGCCTTTGTCAGTTGTTTTCTGAATCATAGTGTGGATACGGATTAAGAGGGTCCTACTCCTCCTACCAGTCGGCCCAGTACACCGATATACTGCACTGGGAAATTCACATAGTTTTGGGCCCAAAGAATGGTGACAATAGCTCTGTTTGAAAAGTTATCAATACTCCCATAGTTATGGCTCAGTAGGTCACCTGCTACCTCCCGGCATTATTACGATCACCGTGATGTGAGTTTTGAGTTGGTTGACATCTAGTGGCACATTTTCCTCCCTCGTCAGGTATACCAGCTCGGCTCAGTCGCAGCAAATGATCGTTCTAGCTGGATAACAGCAGCAGCCCTCTATATGCCCAAATGTCACATGTGATTATACTGTGCTGCCTTTAATGTGGCATCCACGGTCTCTGACACACACTGACATTTCCAGTGTCGGCTAAGCTGGTGGAGAGCAGCAGAGTCTGTAAATAGCCCCCCCCCGAACCAGAGTGTAGAAGGATCGGGAAGACTGAGGGGTGTGTGAGGGGTTAATCGGCAGTTCATTAATTAATGAAGATAATTAGGTAACTGTGAAGACAAGTGCTGCATGTGCTGCAGAGGAGGCAGAAAATAAAAGCTCCCATTAGCAAATGTGTACAACAGTATGAACTCTGCTAATAACCAAACACTCGTGTCAACATAGAGAAGCTCTAATCATCTCTAATGATCTTTCTCACTTTAGGTAATTTCTTACAAAATGAATAATTAATCATAAAACATAACCAGTTAATAACGTAACCGTATAATTGAAAATAAAAAGGTATTTGTTTGTTTCTTTTGACCTAAAGTGAAGCTCGGTGACTTTACTCACTATGTTGTGTGTAATGTTTGGTGACATTTGATGATTTGGTTTTGGCATGTACAGCTTGGGGTATGGTGGCCCAGAGGTGCAAAATAAACAGCAAAAAAAAACATTTGAATATTGCACAGTCTGCAGGAAAAATTATCAGTAACCATAGTATCAAGCTTAGACGGAAAATCAGTGATTTTCTACCCTCAGAATTTACTATTAATAAAGGAAACGGGGTGATTATATTTAATATCATGGAGCAAACAGCCCAGAAGTGACATGCAGTTTGTTAAAAGTGGACGAAAACTTGTTTTAGGTTTTTGTTTACTGGAATTTGAGGACGATATTTCCAGCTCGAGCCCACTGGAGAGATTCCCTGGTTTAAAAAAACATGTCACATCCTTTATAAACATTACAGCATCAAGTGCACATTTACAAATGATTGATGACGACCTCGACTTCAGTAACTTTTCAAGCCCATAAACATAAGAATATGGTTTATTGGTGTACGTTTTACACAAATACTGATTTTTATTTATCTAACAAGAAGTCAATTAACCTGACGTCATGTCAAGTCAAACTAAAAGGAGTTATTTAATAAAGCTACAGAGTAAAATTCTTCCTTCCAGTCATCTGCTGCAGAACTAATTAGCATATGTGCTTTCTGGGCTATTAGCCAGTGCCCAGTCTGACTGGAAATAAATGAGGCTGGAAGGGTTTAGTGTATTGGGGATTGAACCCATGACCCTTCCCTTTAGCAGCTTTTCTAAACTCAAAGCAATCTAGACCATCCTACCATCCAAAGCTGGCTGCGTGGATGGAGCTGGAAACAAATTCCCAGCTCAGTTGTTGATTTTACACAGAGCATGTCCTAATGACGGCGGATGTCTCCTGAGACGTCTTCGCCCTGAAGCTATATATTCATTTATACGATGAGCAGTCAAACTGAGCTGCCAGTGTCAGGGCACTATAGAAATCCGCTTCACTTGCAGGCTCACACTTCTGTCGCCTGCAGGGATTTCGTCTCGCGTTCCCTCTCACCTTGTTAGCAGAGAGTGCAGGTGACACCAGGACTTTGTGTTAATGTTGGAGGCAAACGCAAGAGAAATGGATCAGTATAAACCCTGAAGCTGATGAACACTGAATGAATCAATCTCAAGTTATTGACTGTAAATTCACATTTTAAGTGCTTTTAAATCTTTCGCACAAGTTGTTTGTTTTTTTGCAGGGGAGGGGGGGGGGTTATGATAGAAAAACCCACCAGGAGGCAGCATAGAGGATTATAGAGAGAAAAATTATTGCTTTAATCATTTTGAATCATCAGCCTCATTATGACAACGATTACTTAAATATCTCTTCCATCACCTATTAATGAGAGGAGATGCTCACAATTTAAAAAATGACTCGCTTAACCGACGGGTTAAGGTGTTGGACTTAAGATCCAATGGGTAGATGCCTGCATGGTTTCGAACCTGATTCCTCTGTGTGTAAAATACAGATGAACCTGAGGGCCGGTCGTAGCTCAGGTAGTAACGGACCACAGGGTCAGTGGTCCTGGCTATGTGTCGGTGTCCTTGGTCAACACGCTGAACCCCAGGTTTCTCCTCTAGGGTCAGGTGTGAGTGTGAATGGGTGAACGAGGAGCAACGTTGTAAAGCACTTTGGATAAAAGTGCTATATAAGTGGCCATTTACCATCATTGTACTGAGAAACATTAGTGCGATAAAAGAAATGTTGAAGCTCATCAGCTTTCTATTGTTAAACAAGATGATATCAATGTACTGCAGCCGAACTTGTGTTAAGTGTTGTGGATAAACCAAGCAGGGACTGAAGCACCTCCACCGCCTCACCTGCAGCCTCCATATTAATGAGCTGCTCAATGAAGATGTTTGAGGTTAGGAAAAAATGTTCAATCCATGGGAGCATCTCCTGATTTAGTTCCCACAGGCATCACAGATAAAAAAAATCTCCCTGTGCTTGATGTGCGTTTGCTTCTCCACTGACACTTGTTGTGTTAGCTAAGCTCTACGCACAGTAACGATCTGTTTGAAACCACCTGATGCTAAACGGTAATAGTAACACTAGGGTTGTGAGTTTGATACCCGAGTTAGACACTGTTTGTACTATGAATGTACACAAATTCACTTCGTAAGAAGGTTTGGATGAAAGCATCCCGAAACAGCTCCGACATCAAATCAGCTGCTCTGATTGATGGGTCAGATAGGTCTTTAGCGAGTGTGAGAGCCCAGGTAATACTCTCAATTTCATTTCAGTCTTCGACGAAGCACAAGGCAGCTGTGAGTGTGTTTGATCGATTTATTAATCATTTATTAAGGTGTATTCTTCCCATAAGTCTTTCCCATTGTCTGTGCCATAAAAGTAGCACTGCTGCATGACAAGGGATGATCACAGCAGGGGTGTCTCATGCAACTGTTCTGCAAGTTTAAGGCGCTACAGTAAAAGTAATGTGAGGATGTTGAGGATGAAAATATATATTTTTTAAATTCAATAACCTTGTACAAAGTGCAGTAAACAGAAAAAAAAGAATCATAAATCAAATAAGTAATTAGTGTGATGTGAAGTGTAGCTGGAAACCTGGGGCCATTTTGTAGGTACAGATATATCCAAATACCTCCAGCAGCTCAAATGACAACTGATGGAAAAAATCTCTAAAGCATCATCATTGAACCTTTGTTGACAACGCCTTCAGTCACATGTATGTCGTTGGTTAAACCTGGGCATCGTGTGATCAGAGGCTTCAAACATGCATTCTCATTCAGGTTAAACCCAAACTGAGGCCGGAATTTTCTCCACCACACACTTTGAATCTTTGTTCTTTTTTTCCTCCATTTAATATTTTATGCCTGTGCATCTTTCATACAAAATTATCCCCAGCACAAAAAAAGGCGAGAACGTCAACTCTGCTGTTTCAAACCTCCTGCTTTGTCGATTCATCCTGCAATGTGAAGTACCCGGAAATAATTTCCAGCCCGAAGCTGCATTATGAGACTCTGAAAAAGTCTGGTCAAAGAGATGAAGACAAACGGTCTGATAGGAGAGCGGTTCTGGTAAACACTCAGGACATCCAGCCTACGGGACGAGCAGTGATTGGAAAATCACTCTTAATTGTCAAATTGAATCAAGAAGTAACAAGCCACATAATGAGATTAAATACCTCGACAGCTCCAGTTAAACTCAGTCAGGAGAGACACAGCCTGAAAAATCCATCAGGGTTTGTCTGCATGTTTCTGCAAGCAAATCCTGCAAATTTCAGGCATTTATTTTAGGTACAGCTGACTGCAAAGTCTGCGTCAATTAATCGTCGGAGGTTTACGTTCTGCACTAGTTCCACAGCCTGCAACACAGCCCTCGTTCTGTCCGTGTCAATCATCTCCTGAACAGAAATAACAAATGTGACGACTCTCTCCCCGTTATTGCAAGCAAACCATGAGCAGCTTGGAGCAGAAGAGGCCGACCTGGAGCCAGAAGGTCTCAGGTTCAAATCCTACGCCAGCCAGAGACGTCCACCATCAGCCACAGAGTCTCTTTCCTTCTCACTGCAAGTCAACCAGGATCAGGCTGTCACCTAAAAGCCTAAAATATAAATGACCCACGAGCTGCAGTGCTTCCACGTCCAATCTGAGCCGTGTATCATGTCATCTCATCCTAAATACTTCATTGGTATGAGTGCAATGATGCCAAACAAGCCCGCCAACGAGAAAGTTCAACAACGGTTAAGTCGTAAGACCATAAATTATATAAAACCATCAAGTGCTCTACTTCTCTGTTTGCCTTGAGTCTGCAGGAATTAACTGACTGAGGGCAAAAAAAAAATCCACATGGCATCATCAGTCATGTCACACACGAATGTAAATGACGCCTGAACCAACTGGTATAAACACACTCAACATGTGCATCAGTGTAGGTGATCGATTTCAGTCCTCAAGGAGCAGAGTTAAGCTCAAAGCTCTTCCATAAACACAGCATTAAACAAATACGGTATTTACGGAAATGGGTGTACTGCAGTACTTTGTACACGGTGGAGACACACAGTTTCTGGTGCTTCGGCATATTGCTGAACTCTGCAATTCTGCTCCCAGTTGGAAACCAGCTCCAAATCGTCCGATTCACTGGAATGGTATGTTTCCGAGGGTTATTAATTTGGTTATTAGTATGTTATTCAAAGCGACTTACAAGTGAGGTACAAAGCAAGCGAAAGAATCAGGGAAAAATCATTAAAGCAAAGAGCTCTGAGAACAAAAGTTTCAGTTTAATAAGATAAGGACAGACAGGAAACGTTTACGTGCTCAAACTCTGTCCCTGTGCAGCTGTAAACCTGGAGAAGGTCTCATGGTGCCGCAGGGAAAACCTGTATGGGCCTATATATGCTAAGCTGATCGGGCATCAGTAAGGATGAATTCTCCAATAAGCAGAACGTGTGATGGCACTGACACCCGTAAAACCTCTTTCCCATTTTCCCATTTCCTGCCAAGGACGATCTAAAAATGTGCAAAAAGTAGCAAAAGAACATCATGTCTGATTGCACTGTGATTTTCTACACGACATGTTACATCATAACCTCATCAAAATTGCTCCTCTCGACCCCCAAACCGCAGAGCAGCAGGTACACAAAGACTGGGACTAACTGAAGAGCTGTATGTCTGCTTGGATAAGAGCTGGACTGAAATAACCGCAGCAGCGAGGTGTCAGAGGTCAGATGGAGGGTCCAGTGTCAGGAGTCTCTGCTGACCCACCTAAAAAAAGATCAATGAGCTGAAGGATGAGGTGAGGCTGGGGTCACACACACACACACACCACAACCACAAACAAACTACCTTTCATTCCTCTGCTGTCCAATCAAACGTGTTCAGGATAGTGACGTTTCTCTTGCCCACGCGTCATATTTAACACAGCAGGAGGTCAAAGGTCACCTATATGAGGCGTCTGGAGGTCATGGGAAGCAGCAGAGGGCGGCTAAATAAACCTGTGACAGCTGGTTGCGCACACCTCTCTTTCCTTCCGGTCCACGAAGAGTAAAGGTTCCAAATCCAAATGCAGAAAGTGTGCAGAAAGGACACAAACTGAAGCAGCCGATGGCAGAGAATGTGATCTGCAGCACCTGAATTCACACAATGTGTGACTGGTCTAAACTCCTCGTTGTAGATTTCAGGCATGTGTCACAAGTTGGGTTTTTTTTGTCCTGATCCTGATGCGGTCATTGCTTGGTTACAGTGTGAGTGTCAGTGTTGTTAATAGTCAAAACAGATTAGTTTGTTACACAATGTTTCAGATGCGCACAAATAAAGACGCATAAAGTGAAGCAGGTACAGTAGACTCCCAGAAAGAGGGAGTCAATCAGTAGGAGTCAATCTCTATCCCTCAAGGTACAATGGACACGTATTTACCCCTTAGGGCTAATTATTGCCTATTTATAGCTTTTGAGGCCTAAAAAAGTTTCATATATGTTCAATTACTTTCATTATTCAGTTAAAGTACAATTTCAGGAGAGTGTTTTTTTAATAAGTAGATTTGTGGATATGTAAATTTGCTATCACACATAATGTCATTATCATCGACTAAGTTAAATGTAAAGCAATGACATACATGCAGTGAAGTAGTAAGGTGAAGCCGTCGTCCCCCTAAAGATCCAATGACGTCACTCATGTTCGGAGAGTGCAGCTACAGTCTTGAGCTACAAATCCTCACATCCCACTGAGATGCATCTGAGGGTGGGTGTTTCAATACAAACACAGGCTCCACTCCAAACGTCCTGCTTCAATCACACACCTGGCACTTTTGCGGAGACAGGAAATCAAAGAAATCAAAAGAACAACACTTGTTCACATGTGATCGTAACTTGTGGAAATGACACAGTGTGAGGCCACGAGGACGACATCCCGGGACACAGTTGCTTATTTATGGCAGAGAAAACACGGACAATCTGATATTTGTGTTGCTGCTGGATTCCAAGCTGACTACAGCTACTTGAAGGCACAAGGTCCAGACTTTTCTTGAAGCATATTTTCATCGTCTCTCAGAAGCCCCCACCAGACCACCAAACGCCCACGAAGAAAGCCACAGGGCAGATTTCAGGCTCCAGCCCAGTCTGTGTGTGAATGTGTCCTGGATCTGTATTGTTCTAAACCACACACACACACACACACACACACACACACGCACACGCGCACACTACGTGACACAGTAACCTGTTTCACATGGTTTCAGCCCCCAAACAAACACATTAAAGTGACCCAGTTACAGTGAAGAAACCAACCGTGAGCATGAGAGAGAGTGTGTGTTTTACTGTTTTCTACAGCAAAGGTGTGTGTCTGCGAGTGTGTGTGTGTGTGTGTTCATATTGACGTTCGGGCACAGCTGAGGGTCTGATTGCCAGGACTGCTTTTCGCATAACTTGTGTGCATAGCGTGTGTGTCCAGCATACTATGTGATAGACAATGCCCACTGTGTGGAAGTACAAAGAAAGCTATGTTCATCACCCCCCAACACACACACACCAACTGCTGGTGGCCT
The DNA here is from genome assembly GCF_033026475.1 of Channa argus. Taxonomy (NCBI): domain Eukaryota; kingdom Metazoa; phylum Chordata; class Actinopteri; order Anabantiformes; family Channidae; genus Channa; species Channa argus. The sequence continues at coordinate 22,395,500 of NC_090210.1, forward strand.
TATGCTCTTGTCTCATGCATCATGTAGTGAGTCCATCCTCACCACACAAAGTGCACAGACAACTGTTTGTGCTCCACAGCAAACTTGCCCTTGAGCAAGGCACTGGAATTTCAGCTCATAGTTCAGTTTAAGCTGTGACCAGATAAAAAAAGGAAGCAATGTGTCCTCACGTTTATTTACATGCTCTGCTTCGGACTGGTTGTGTTTGTCAGAGTTTCACCTCTGACATTTTGTGATGTTAATTTTAACTGATGGATTGATCGAGCGATTGATCTGTTTTTAATGCCACTGTGAGGCACCTTGGACTGATGTGTCTTCTTACTGGCTCTTGCCCGACTGATGCTGAACCCTGTCACAGTTCGGCTTTGTTCGCTCTGTCCCTGTGGTGTCACTGGGGTCCTTTTGTCTCTGTATCACACAGAGACAGAGCCAGGTGGACAGAGCTGGACAAATGCAGTAGACAGTGGAGTTCAGCTGTCATCACAGACCTGCAGTTACTTTACCCACGTGAGCTTTAGTTGTTTAGTTGACACATTAACTTGAATTGTCTTAATGTAGAAAATTAGGGTTTTGGAAAAGCTTGAACTGAACATAATCCAGGGTTTTTCTGGACTTAATACTGACCTTCTCCTTCAGCTAGTAAACTTGCAGAGGTTTGTCTTCTCTGCCAATTGAAAACTGACTTGGATCTAAACTCAAAGTCTTCAGTAGCTCAGGAGGGAGAGTAAGTTGTCTCCCAGCCTCAGGGTCAGCGGTCCAATCCCGAGCTCCACAAATCCACACCAAGAAAATTGCTTTCAAGTCAGAAGCTTAAACATAGCTTTGGTGGGTGAATGTTGTCTTTTTTAATAACTGGGAATAACGGAGAAACTAACATTTAAACCATTTTGAGACTTATCAGATACCAAAAGGGCTTTGGAAAACAATGAGGCAGGAACCGACCGTTCATCACATAAACTGAGAAGCAACACTTGTCTCCTCAGAAACTACCAGAAATGCCCGCTTCCGCATTTGAGTATGGGAACACGGTGCACATTGAGATGATAAGGCAGGTATCGGGGCGGCCTGGGGAGGGAGCCCTGAGTGAGTAGGCTGGGATTTGAACGTGGAGCCTTCTCAGACTGATGCTCTATCCACTAAGCAACGATGGATAAACTGAACCTTGCAAAACCCCATGAAATCTGAGAATCTGAGTGACCTGATCAAATCCTGAGAGTTTCTGAGAACAATCTAAAGCTATAAGAAACTCCCATCAGTCCTGCCTTGAGCAAGGCACGCTGACGGCCTATAAGACATCAGAATGACTGAGAGCTCAGTCTGTCCTTCGTCTCAAGGCACAGAGATGAAGGCTTTTTATGTAATTTCCCCATGAGTCAATTCCATCCGGTTTAAAAGGGGCTGAGCTTTGTGTTTCATCCCACAGTCACACTGCAGCACATTTTTATTCATAAACACCACGGCATTCAGCCTGAGCCGAGGACAATAGAATTACACCGCTCAGAAGAAGACAATTACACCATATCAATGAGCGCGGACCGCTCGGCCATTCAAAGCCACGGGAAGCTCGTCCATCTCCGCACCTAAAATCAAACTCTCAAGGGCCAGACGGGGCTGATGGCTGATAATTCAGATAGTCTCAGTAGAGAGAAAAGGGGAGGAGGACAGACAGACAATGGAGGACCAGGTATGAACTGAGACAAAACTATTTCTGTTGGTGAAGTGATCAGATGATAACAAGACGACCATGGGGAGGAAGTGATGTGGGAACTGCACACGCTTATATCAGTGTATTGTACTATTTTCTTTTTGACCAGTGCAATTATGATCACTGCTTTAAGGCAAACTGCTCAAACATTTTGGTGATGTGTAGCAACTATAGTCAACATAACACGTTCACATAGTACAGTTGTAGTACTGTACACTGTACAGTCTCTCACAGGATGAGGTCGGAGTCGGTGGTTGGCTTTACTGTACAAAGGAGGGAACCTTTCCCCAGGAGAGTAAGTCCAGTTTAAAACAATCCACTTTATCTGTACTAAGACTACGAGGACATTACACGATGCTGCGTAACATCAGTCGTTTTAAGCCTTAAACTCCACAAAACCGATGCTTGCGCAGCCTTAATTCAAAATTCTTAGGAGTTTGGGGCCTAAAACTTTCAACAGGCGCCTGCAATGTGTAGGTGGGACAACTGTTGTCATCTCCGCTGCTAAATTACAGTAAAACAATACAATCCATTGGCCGTTTGTCCACAATCCCATTAGTGTCAATTTTCGTTTTTCAAACATTTGACAAAACAAAAAATTCTCGTATAACATAGCAGATTAATAGACAACGAACTGATCGAGCACATTTTCCTGTACTGACTGAGAAACAGACCAAAGGAGATGATGCATGTTGAAAGCTACCAGCATGTAACACACACACACACACACACACACACACACACGACGGCCCCACCTGAAGCAGAGCATCTGTCACTGGTCATCAGAGGAAGCGAGAGCGAACATTCCTCCTGTAGCAACTCACACACACATAATACAAAAATAATATTATCCATTTGCAGTTGCATTTTTGTGTTGCTATTACACAATGTCACAATTTCCACATGCCCTGTATCCACAGCAGAAATGGCCCCTCTTTGTCTTTACACACACACACACGCACACACAGCCATAAAGAAAATTGAAACCAGCCTGAATACCAGATGTTGTATTACTCTTTTTTTCCCAGCTTTGGAATTTCTGCAGTTTGTTGTGCTGTGAGGAAACCGAAAGGGAAAATCCATTTAGTGTGACTTCTCATGTACCTGGATCAGATTGGGGACTACGCCGTCCAACATGGCCTCCTCCTTACACTTCATTATCCCCTTTCATTTTTATTTCTAGTCTTTAGTTTTCCCATTCAATAGTCTCAGGACAGAGGTAAGAGTTTTTCACACTATGAAACCTTCTGAATTCATCAGTTTCTCCAGGAATTTACAGCAGCAATGGAGTCGACCAATCCCTGTTCAAATCTGCGCGGCCTTGCAATTTAAAACTATTTCAAAATCACAGTTTTTTGAAAAAATAAAAATCAAATTGGGCATTTTGAGCTGTACAAATCACAAAAGCTTCCACAAAATCCTAAAGGATGTATACAGTATATCTGGCATGTACTTTTTTTAATTATAATTTTCTATATAACTGAAAGGTGCAATATAAAAATATATCTAACAGGTGCAAGAGGGTTGCACTCCTTCAGCTTCCCAGATGTTAGAACACGTTGTTGGTCTGAAACTTCAGGATTTCCAGCCATGTTTCCTCCTCAGTCTGAGGGAGGAAACGACCAGGACGACACACACCACACAGACCCACAAAAAGTGGGTTTCCTTCAGTACAGTATTAAAGAAGACACGTGTCCGTGACACGTATCCAGTAGCCACTGGCCTACTTCAGTGTTAGGAGACAGGAATCAAACCCACGAGCCTGTGGTTAGTCTGTATTAAAACACACCACAGACAACACTTAACTCTTAAAGGTCAAGAACACTTAAAGATGTGTAAGCTGCTCGATATATAATGTGAACATGCTGCGGTTTAAATAAAACAGTCAAAGCAAACTCTAACTTTTCTTTATTGTCTTACTCATAATTTCTCTCCACTCACCAGTCTAATTTCTGGCAGGTTGTATACAAGCTAAACCGTATCTCACCCGCTTCATTTAAAGGTTCAAAAGAAAGTGAGCACACCTGATCTGTGAGTAAGGGTCCCTCAGTTGCTCTGCAAAGTGATGAATCTCATTTTTATTTTTACTGCAAGTTCATCCACAAACTTTTAGTTGCAGTCATTTATTCGTGAGCGAAGTGGTTTTTAAACCAGCGGAAATGAAAACCTATGAGCTTGTAATGTTACAAATGGCACAATTCTAACGAGCTTCCTGACAAAGTGATGCTAGTTTTGGTCACTTTAAGTGTTTTTTTGAAATGGCAAAAAAAACAAAACTGCTGAATGTGCAATCCAATACAGTTTAGAGTTAAGTCTGCATCCTCTTACATTGAAACAGCATGTAGGGGGATGCAGACATCACCCAGAGGAGTTTTTCATCATTAGCGTCCTTTAACTCTAAGCCTAGTACAATAACAATGTACAACGAGGTGGTACAAATGAAGAAAGAATAAATGATTAATAAAGTATAAAGTTATTGTAAAATAATGACAAAATGTAAATGTGCAAAATTAACTCTTTGCAATAGCCAATGGTGCATTACATTTAATGTTGATATAAAAAAATACTAACTTTTACACACGACCAAACTTTACACCACATTTGTTTTTTCCACGTGCATTTCTAGAAACTACTGCCACCACTGTAACACACTTCATCCACCCTCAGGAAATAGGCCTTTTCTTTCTTTGTCCTCCAGAAACAAAAGCAGCTCTGTACATTGTCAGATGACCACACAAGGTTTCTTTCATGGCAACAGAGCCACAAGCGTTCAATACAATGAGCATGAGATTCAGGAACAGCTGGACAATTAACTCTGTCACATTTACAGTCTTTCTCGGCCTTTTGAAGGCCGATTCTGTGGGTTTGGATTCTAGCAATGCCTTTTTTCCATTACAGAGGTAAACACCATGTGTGGAGACGAGTGTGTGTTTGTGTTACCGCGTGTGTGAGAAGGCGATAAAGACTGGTGTGTGTGTGTGTGTGTGTGAGAGTGAAAGAATGTGTGTGTTTGGTTGGAGGAGTCCAGAGCACATGACTGCATTACTGACAGAGAGAGGAGGGAAAAGAGAGGAAAGAGAGAGGGACATGAAGGAGGGACAGAAGAGAAGACGAGGGAACAATGAAGAAGGGAAATCAGCAAGGCCCTACAGGTACAGAGCAGTGAGAAAAGCAAGGACAGACAAATGGACAGTGAGGTGAAGAGCAACACAGCTAATGGATAAACTAAGGCCAAGAGTGATGAAGGAGGGAAGCTGGTTAGAAAGTGAGGGGAGAAGAGGGAGACACAGAGATGGAGAAAGAGGTCAAAGGACAGAGGAGGGGAGAAAGGAGAAAGAGGGGCTGAAAGGAGGAGCATAGAAGAAAGGAATGAAAGAGAAAACAGTGATCAGAAAGAGAGGAGAGAGAAAGATGGAGTGAAAACACACACAACCTTACTGAGGAAGGAGAGGAAAACGATGGAAGACAGGTGAGAGAATGCAAAAGTAAAGAGTAATATAAAGGAGAAAAAGGTGAAGAGGCACGAAAAAGAGCGGAGGACGCAATGAAAAGGAAGGAGGGAGGAAAAGAAAAGACGGGAAAAAGGAGGAGACGATAAGAGAAGACACTAAACGAAAGGTCAGAAAAGGAGACATCATCACCCAAATGGACCCAAACCTTTGACCTGTGCATTTAAAGACACATAAAAACTCCTGTCAGGAACAAGCAGCACGTGAACTTCATTAAAATGAACAATTCTTGGAGAAAATGCGGCACCTAGTGAGAGTTAAAGAGTTAAAGACGGCGTCATTTCAGAATTTTACCAAAGGTTTCATCTAACACTGCGTCAGATTGGAATGAAGTCTCAGAGCACCAGGACGATTTTGTTGAAAAGAGGGAATTTTGAACATTGCTTGGGGTAAATATCTGACAAAATGTCACAGGAAATATTAAAGACAACACTGCGGAAAGTAGACCTGCCCCATGTCTTCATGTAGCTTGATGTGGGGTATTTTTACGTTTTTACCAGAAACTGGGCGTGACGACGTGCAAAAAACCAAACAAAATGGAGGATAAAAACAACAATAATAATAAAGACAATTTATTTCGCTCGATAATAACAACATATTGCATTTTGCACAGCAATGGCAATGCATTTTAATTTCGACTTTTCATCCTGTGGAAAACTTATTTCAGAACTGCAACAAACACTTAACTGGTCGACAGAAAAATAATCAACAACTACTCTGATAATGAACCGAGTAACTTTTCGAGCAGAAATAAAATGTGATTGATGGTTCCTACTTCTCAAAGATGACAATCTGCCCGACAATGAAGTAAACTAAACACCTCAGGGTTTGGATAAAAACAGAACCTCTCAACACAATAACTTAAGCTGATTTTTAATGTTTTTTGTTAATCAATAAATCAAGAAAACAATCAGCCAATTGTCCAATAAGGAAAACAAATGTCAGTTGCAGCATTAAATTCTATTATCTTGTTTTTTCCCCCCGAAAGTAACATGCAAAACCTCAACAGAAAAGGATCCGTTATCGCGACAACATCCGTTCTACAGTTTATATGAAATATTAGCACAGGCGAAAACTCTGGATTATTAAAGGCAAAAACCAAACCAAAACTCCCCACACAGACTGTAAATGGGTATAAAATGATGCATGCAGAATACTCACATCTGGTGGAATGGTTCAGTCACAATTAAATAGTCTTGGGTTTGAACATTCGACTCCGTATTACTACAGTATTTTGGTAATGAAGGACGCAGAAAAACCATTACAGAATGCGTGCAGTTTTTGGACAGTTAAGAAAACAGGTGTCTTAAAGCTGCTTTTGAGTTCTGCAATTCCAACCTTTTTTCCTTTTTCTTTTTTTTAAATGTAGAAGATCCTAATCAACCACCCATTGTTGGATAATTTCTAACAGGCTCTAAATGATCTGTGGGCTGCTGAGTGTTTGCAGCTGATGGAGAAGTACAAATCACATGGCTGCACATGCAACCCTCCAGCTTTTTAACTTGATTCAGGGCAAAGAGTTCAGACAGCCAAGTGTCACTGTCTGCATAAGAATGATTAATAAAAAAAATGTTTAAGGACTTAATGACCCAAAGCGAACACACCCTGCTACTGTAGATGGTTTAGAAAATCGTGTTATCGGCATAGAAAATTCACAAGGAATCCTACGGTCCAACACTTTCTGACCTCAACAAGAGGACCGGGAATCATGGGCCACATAGGCCGTTGGTGGGGGTGGGGTAGCCTGCAGAGCAAGCATGACAGTCATAAGATGTGTGTGCATGAGTGTGTTGACTTGTGTCTGGAGCCAATTCAAGAGGAGAAGTTCAGAAATTCTGGGTAAAATGTGCAGCTTGTTGAGCGTAAAGTTCTTTCAAACATCACTGTTTACCCACCTTAATATAAAACAACAACAAAACATCAGATTCATAAGCACTGACATCCTAATTATATTTATATTTGTATTATCATCATTAAGTTTTTCTCATAATTGCGAGATCCTAATTATGAAGAGTTTGCCTATAAAGATATTACATTGTCTTTGTGAGATGCTCATTGCAGCTGTGGGTTGTAGTTTTTGTAATTACAATACTAAACTATACTTTTTCAATGGACACAAAAACCCACACATAGTTTCACACCAGTCAGTATTAAAAACTATAGAAACCATAAATTCATCTTTATGGTGATGTGTTATCACATTTCTACCTCAACTATTCTCATTCCCAACAAGAGGCACTGTGATGAACTTTGTGTATTTTTATAAGACTAAATTTATTCCATAAAGCCCAATTGTGCCAACAGTGAATTGAGTCAAATGCATGTTCTGAAATAGAAACTGGCAGAATGTGTGTGTGTGTGTGTGTGTGTGTGTGTGTGTGTGTGTTGGGACTGGTGAGCAGCCCATGGTGATTACAATGCTTCAAACAACTACAACACACATTTTGGGTTTTGGGCTCTGTTCAAAAATTCATTAGGAGGAACATTTGCATAGTAAAGCTGGAGCTTGACCGAGTTCCACCCTCCAAACCCTGAGGCAAACCGGCGCATTGTTAACAAATGCATCTACTACAAATAACCAACTGAAATATCTCCGTCGGACGGTGGGAAAATTCTGAACCCATTGAGCAACGTCCCCGATGTCAATTCACACATGAATTGTATGTTTATGCCGCCTCAGCAGAAAGACCACATGGATCAAAACACTACTGTTTACAGGTCTGCGAGTTCCTGCATGAAAGAGGTTTGGGCAACAATTCGGTGTTTTCTTTTTTGGACTAATCTGACATTTGTTTGGTTGTTCAATCGATTGTTTGGTCATGAAATGTCGGCATGTACAGCAACGCCCAAGAAAACGGCTTAAATCTGTTGGATTTGTCTGTCCACGAGTCCACGTTTGAGAATTGAATACTGTAGTCTACTCATAAGTTTACACTAATGATTGACACATTTTCTAAGCTTTGTCACTTTTTTAGTGGATTATTAGTTTGTCTTTAAGTTACTAAAATGTTCAGGCAAAGAAGAAAAACAACATCCCTTGGTTGATCTTGTCATAAGGGATTTTGTGGATCCAAAAAGTCCAAAAGCAATGATTCAATAGATGAAATGTCAAAGGGTAACTTTGGTCTCTTTCTAAATGAATTGTCTTTTCAACAATCCACTGGCAGAGGATGACGCTTCCTAAGGCGTCAAATTGTCCCCCTTTTTTTTTTAAACACATCCTTTGGTGGATTCTACCGACGCCTTTGGCCTTAATACTGGATCCTCCATGAGTCAATCTGTTTGATGCTACAGGAACAATTACTTAAAACTGCACAGTATCTGGCACTAGAGTGCAGCCCTGGTCTCCTGCGGAAAAGTCCTGTGTCTTGTTGCCGCCTCGTCCCCGACCCTATGACACTTTTTCAGTACATATAGATACAGTGATAGCTCCGGGCGTTGAGCACAAACGCAGGCAGCTACACAGCACGTAACGCACAAAGACGCACGACCTTCTGTAGAATTATTTGGTAGTTGCTCAAGTCCAAAGTGATGCAGACATAAACTACAATCCAAAGCCAGAGCTCAGTATATTTGTGCATTTTATTCAACAAGAGCACTTGGATCTAGGTGACCAATTGTCCTTTACACTGCTGTATTCTTACTCAGAGAATCAGTCCTGGTTGGTGGCAGAGCTGATATTTAAATTGATGAAGGAAGTTGCAGTTCATTCAGACGCCTAACAAAAGATTTCTCCGCCTGTCCCGTTTTTTCTCTGTAATCAGCAGCTCGATTATTATTATTATTATCACCCGTCTCTGCTTGAGGCTGCAACTCAAACAACAAACCATCTCTCTCACCAGCCTCTTTGCGAAATGAATATTCACTCTTCCACTCGAAACTCCACTCTCACCTAACTCATTTATTCCTCAAGTTGTCTCATTATCCTTTCTGCCTCTATTTGTCATCTTGATTTCCTCCCCTGCAGTTTGCACCCACTTACCTCCTCTCCACATACTTAGAAATTGAGCAAAAAAACAAAAGTGCATTTAAAGCTGAGTCAGGCCTGAATGTTTATGTTCTATCAGTTGAGCGGGAGAGAGAGGGAGGAACAAAATAAAGCCGGCACACGCTCGTTATCGGACTTGATTAGCCGATTATCTAATATTCTTCCAAGGGATCTCACCTCCAAGTTCACAAGTCTTCCCGCTCTGAAAAGCAGAGGTACACAAACGCAATACTCATGAGAGGCGCGACTTTAAATTCTTTTTTCAACTAACTACAAACAAAACAGGAATGTCCAAGTCCAGCTCAGATCCTTTCCACGTGTGCCTCATAGATATGGTTTCTGCAGCCTCGTTGAGTTTAATCGATGTACAGATTTAAGAAACTTTGAAGAACCATCTACTGTTTATTGTGGGACAATTTAATCCACTGTTGTCTTCATGATCTTTGGAGAGCTGTGAAATTATGAAGGTTTGTCGAATTTGCTTATGTTTATAGGACTTACAGCTGGAATACAGCAGTAAAGCATTAAGCTTTCCCTTGATCTTATGCTTTACTGGGGAAAAATGTGTGAATAGGGTCAATTTAGTCAGTTTCAGAGGTGTGTGTGTGATGAAGGCAGAATAAATGCCAGGTCATCATCAACGTCAATGATTTTCATGTCAATAGATGCCAATAGAAACGGTTGAGATACTTCAGTGTTGAATCAACATGCCTGGGGAAAAAAAAAGTGTGTGTCGCCTGGATTCAGCTCAACAATGAACTTCACTGAAACCACGGATTCTCCTTCTCCTGCACATTCTGAATGCAATGATCGAGGCCGTTTCACCTTCCACCGCCAAACCGTATCATCCAATCAGTCGAAGCTGCCCGTTGTGTAACAGCCATTTAATCCACAGTGATCTTGGAGATCTGCTTGGCTTAGAGAGGCATCATGTCTGGTCTCTGTCCAGTAAGAAGCACTAACTAGGTTTCTTAGGTAACCTGCTGCCAACAGCCAGTCACCGACCACGCTCAGATCATAGTAATTGTGCATTATCTAATCCTCTCCTTAATAAAAGAGCCTTCTTTTGCTTCTTTTCCTGATTCGTTCTGTGTGTAGGCCACACTCCCCCACCAAATTTCCAACAGCACCCAAGAGAAGGGTAAAGAGCCCCAGAGAGCAGGGAATCCTGGGGTCGGAGGGGTCACCTCCATGATCCCCGTCAACCTCCATCACCCCACTGCCTGGACTGGGCCGACGTTCTACAAAGATGACACTGCTGTGACAAGAAGAATGCAGATTGAAAATCTCTCCCTCTGTAACATTTAGGGTGATTTTAGAATATCTGAAGGAAGCAGTAACATAAAGTCCTCATTCATCCTCCTCACATTGTCAACATATCTACTACCTATGACAGATATATAAGGATCTATAGTTTAATTTCATGGCCAAATACCAATGCTGGGTCAACAGTTGGCTGGTCAATAAATACTCACATTCTAACACTTCTGCTTGTGTTAAACACTTTCAAGCAAAGACAAGCTTTTAGAAAACAGAGGACACTGTCATAAAAAAAAAAAAACCTGATGTTTCCATTGAACTTTTTACTAAATCTCTATGCTCTGATTTTTGCATTTCAAAAATTCTTTAAGTAAAAGTTGACCTATCATTTACCATCCCCCTCCTCTCACCAGCTCTGACGTGTACATCACGTGGATTTATAGGGATAAAACAGAACTCAGGGTGAATGGATGACATAGTTGGGTTACGCAGGAGTTTGTAAGCAAACCTCCCACCACGTGCCTTGTTAGCACCATGTCAACCTCATTCTCCATGTGTCTTCCACTGCATTCGCTTGGTGTCCCCAAAATGAGCTGGGACAGAAGGGCAGAACATACGGACCTGTAAAGCCTGAAGCTGAGAGAAAGGGATTATGGGAGGTGCGTGCATATGGACCACAAAGAGAGGGAAAGAGGAAAACCAACTGTCTGTAGTCTATTTACAGGAAATCTGTTTAAATCCCCTTTTGTTGCATCGTTATCTGCATGGTTTTTTTTTTTGATGATGTGAAATTAAAAAGACTATAACAACATGGTAAATACACTTTATGCATAAAATATTCATTATCATGTGATGATTTGTAAATGTCATGCACAAGCTTGTCTTTGGCTATTTTCTAAGAATGTGTACATTTCTTTATAATTTTAAACTTTGCAACGCAAAACATAAACTACAATTTACTGTGAGCCTATTTTCAAGGTTTAAGTAACAAATGTAATTTATCCTGTGTCAAAAAACAGGTCGATATTGAACAATAACATCCATACACGAAGACTCTATCTATAAAACTTCTATGTCGAGTTGCAAGGTGCTGGAGCAAATCCCATTTGTCACTGGACACCAGTCTATCAGAGCCATAATTCAGATTAAAAGAGATACATATTTGATGCCGAAACAAAAACTACAGGCTTCGGATTAAATTATATCATTTGTAGAAGCAAGTTTCCACATTTTCAACACAGAAAAACGGCTGCTGCTTTGTGACATAATGGGGGAAATCTGGAAATTAAGGGTTTATTACGACATTTAGAACCGACATCAGATTTTTACTGAAAGGAATTCATTTAAAAATGAGGCCCTCACAAGCCAGTTTGTGCCGCAGACGCCATGTTTTTCTGTGGCCTGGCAACAACACCAAAAACAACATACAGTATGATGACCTAATTCATAAGCCAAGCTCTATCCCTAAAGGGCAAAGCTACAGAACACAGAACAATAAGACACATACATACTGCACATCTCCATGTCTAATGTGACTGGCAGCTAAATGTCACGTAATGTGGGACTCGTGATTGACCCACGTCTAACCATCAGTCCTCTGAATGCTGATATAGTCTGTGTGAGATATGGACCGTTACATTTTGCACGTTGAAAATTCCACAAGTTTGTCACTGAGCGAAATTCAGTCTGTAGATACAATCTGACTTTGAGAATCCGGGATTCTAGTGATGATTTATCAGCTGGTGTTCAATTCTTTGGACTGGCGCCATCATGGTAAAGAGGGAACTGAGCTTGAAAGGAAAGTTCCTAATTTACCAATCAGTCTACATCCCGACTGAGAGACTGTGACTGTGAATAAATGAGGTCAAAAGGTCTTAGTGGCTGGGCTTAGAAAAAAAAGTGTGAAACACCAAGCTAATGATTGGGCTCTCAGCTGGTATCAGGTTTTTTGGACCCTTGTCGTTGGCGTTTCAGTGTAGTCAGGAAGCCGACATGAAAGGATGCAGCAGTTGGTCTTTGTTTCTAGCTCGTGAATGTCGGCATTGTGTGTCATGACCGTAAGAGATCCATACCGACTGAAGACCCGCAGAAGGAGCTCAGAGTAAAGACGGAGCCAGTTGAGGTGTTTTGGGCATCTGATCGGGAAGTTTCCTGGGCACCATCCCTCCCAGGTTTTTCGGGCATGTCCAAATATAGTAGGCCCCATGGTTGACACAGAACATGCTGGAGAGATTACATATGTCTCATTTAACCTGGGAACATCTTGCGATGCACTAGCAAGAGCTGGAAAAGTTGTTAGAGAAAGGGAGTTCAGGACTACCTTGCTGGACCTAGTCTGGATGAGTGGCGAGTGAGTGAGAGATATTTTTCTTTCCAGAATGAGCCTCAGTTTGTCTTGGAACAGTTTATGCTTCATCCAATGCCAGTTTTCAGTCTGAATGTTGATGTAATAACTGATCAATAAGAGCTATATCATCAGACCATCAGCACAATACCTGAAATTAATACTTTATATCCCCCATAATTATCACCAACGGTTTTTCCAGTGGACACTGAAGAAACTGTCACTTTGATCTTACTAAATCATTTTTTTACATTGCATATCGGTAACATATGGTACAAGGGCAACAGGAAGTCCCATTTTGTGCTAAGGGGACACTGTGCAACATACAGCAGAGCACACGTGATTTGATGATTGGTCTGACTTCGATCCAAAACCACAGCGACCATCTGCTCAGGAGTATGTTCCACTGTGGCTGAAAGGAGGGAGAGGCCCGAGCAGCAAGTTCTTTTTTTTTTACTTGTGAAACAAGAAAAGGCACTTTCACAGACGCTGAAAAGTGGAGCGTTTCTGTAGCCTTGGATCACACACTCTGACCTCGAAGCAATAAAGCCACAGTCGGCCGCATCAGGAACATTAAATATTTAGCTATAACTGGCAGGATTAAGACATCAAAAATTAAAAAATTAAAAAAACGTCAAATGGATAGAGAGAAAAGACTAAAGAAGCGCATGAGCTATTAATAATTAGAGCTCAGATTTCTAAACCACATGACAAACCGGAAAAAACCGAACTTAGAAGTAAGGGAAAAGGTTTCCATGCCTGAGAAATCTGAGGAATGAAAAAATCTCCATCCTGCAGCCGTTGGTTTTCTATGGGCAGAATAATAAAATAGAAAAAACCTCAAGAGTCATGAGGGGGTTAACGAATCAGAGTAAAAGGGAGAGACGGAGATGTGAGACGAGGAAGACACGGAGCCAGGAAAAGGGAATACTGCAGAGAGACGGCAGTGTTAAGGAAGAACAGAGGCGTATTTGTTCAAAGGGATCATAGACAGCAGGTCAGGGATCTGCTTCTGCTTAATCAGATAAATCCACTCAAACACAAGCATGATTATTAACACGAGACACAACTTAAGAATTTACGTAATTAGCCAATTATCAAAACTCGTTAACTGGACTTTAAAAAGAGTGGAGCGTTTTATTGGCTCTAAATGCTGTAACGAGTCTACGAGAAAATCAAAGCAACTTAAGCTTTGAATAAAAACGGATTCATAAAAGGTTTCAATTAAAGTTGAGACAAGGCTTTAAGTGGACCTTTGAGATGTTAAAGCTTCATCACACTGAGAAGCAACAAACTAGTCTCCTGACTGGATCTTCACTTATCGCAGTGTAACCTGTTGGATTCTCAGAAACGCTGAGCGAATGGCACATTTTGGGTCTTTCACAATACACACATCCTACTAAGTTGAATACATGACAAAGATTCGATTGTTATCACATCATGTTCTTACCGTGTGTAGACAGAGTGAAATATTTAAATCAATCTCTTACCAGTGTTGTCCAGGCATTATTTTAATGACTCTTATTTTCCAGTGTGTCTTAATGTCACAACGTTGTCTAGAAAAGTCCATAAATCAGGTTTACTGTCTGAAACAATATTATTCATGCCATTAAATCGTTTTTTTTTTCCTTTCACTTTTACATTTCTTTCATCCTTGAAATTTAAATGACTGCGATTACACAGTATCTGTTTAGTCTTTATGAAAACACAATAGATTATGTCTTCATCCCAAAACCTCTTTGAGCAGGTGCACGGTTTTGTTCAGCATGCAAGCTTCCCCCGTCTCCAGCGTGTGACCGCACGGCCAGCAGGGTAATCCGCTCATCTCCGCCTGGCATCTCAGTACATCCCGGATTTACATAAATGTCTAAAGTCTCCAGCGTCTGTACAGACAGTGTCCGGCCTGTTTTAGGGCAAGTTCACATATCTCCGCATTTTAAATAACGTTCAAATCTGGGAATATAAGATATGTGTTAAGTTGCAGAAAACTGAATTATGTATTTACATGTTAATAAGAAAATATGCAGGTTTTCAGGTAACACAAAGTTTTACTATTCTCCAGAATGTGCAGTGACCATCGTCACACCTTCACAACAAGCCCGACTTTTCTTATACAAGTAAAAACAAATGGCACAAAACTCCCTTGGGAATCTGTAAATTTGAGTTTTGCAACGAGCAAACAAAACATGCGCTGTAAAGCTATGTCTTGAAAAGTAATGCACTTCTCAGGTATCACTCTTTCTACCTCTAACCCATTAAATCTCAGTCATTTCGAATAGTGTTGATAACACCAGTTATAAAATTAGCCACCGGTTGAACCCTAACAAGCTGCTTTGCCATTAAAGTAAAACAAATGTGTATATTCACAGTCCACGTTCCCATATGCCAACAAACACGGCACATAAAAGCACCAGAGCATCAATTTAAATCTGGCTGAAGTGCAAAAAACACTTGGAGAAAAATTAATTCATGTAAATACTGCGGTTGTTCTCAAAACGCTGGGGACAAAGCTAGAAAAAGCTCCAACACAATGTGTTGACACGTAAAGAAAGACTCTCAAAGTGTATGTTGGAGGTAACACAGTGTCCTCGGGGTGTTTGAAAAGTGTGGCTATGCTTTCCATCAGCCACAGCCTAAACCAAAGTGACATGAAAACTTCAGCTCTTGCCTCATGTTGACTCCTCGTCTTTCTATTTCTGTCGGCTCACAGGTCTGCAATCATCACTGCTGACTCATCAATGGGGTGTTCATTCTGTTCCATTTAGGACCAATTTGATTACGTTTGAATTTGTAGGACAAAGATGTTGACAAGTCGGGTAAATTACCATCAATTTCCGACATGTAATCAGATTTTCCACAGCGTTTATCACATTCAGGAGTTGTATGCCTCTCTTCAATGTTGCTAACAGTTTAGTTGGAAGAGAATATTTGGATATTACATTATGTCCAGATTTTAGAGGCCAAACATTGTCATCGTCTTGGAGGAAATGCTGTGTCCAGCCACAGCCTTCTTTTCTCAGGCTGCTAGACATTTTATCGTCTAACTAACTAAAAGAAAAAAACTTCACGGGTGATGTCTGGCAGTCTGCAACCTGGATCAGCTTGTTTGTTGGCTGCAGCGGCGAGATGACATAATCTGAACTGAAACTTCCAACTCACTTCACCTGGAGGTATTTATCAGATAGAAGTAGAGATATTTTAATACAGAGAGGTGACAAGCCAGTTTAATGGCATCCATTTACATGCACCACCCAAAAAGTTCAACATGAGTGAAGGCGTCCAACATACTGTATGTTGCCCTAAATGCTCTTCATTAAAATGATGTAAGACAGAGTGTAGTATGATGGAACCGTGGTTATTCCGAGCGTCTGGGGCCATTTTTGGTTTGGTTTGTTTTTAATCTTTTGGAATGAAAAAGCAAGTCATCCATCACAGTACAGCTTTATCTAAAGTTCTCTGTTCTACCTCCATATTCCTCCATATACAGGTGCCTTGGCTGCCATATTTATTTTGAAAGAAGATATTTATAAATGTGGGTTTTCCTGGGAGTTGCTTAACTGCAGTGGACTCAATTGTCCATTTTATGGTCATGCTAGAAGTAAAACATTTTAGTACTAGTATCAGTACTCAGCAAGTACTCAAATAAAAGTACTTGTCAGTTTGGGAAACAGTAGTATTAGGACATTCTTAATTTTATTATATTATTTCATTGTATTTTAAAAACAAAGATATGTCCAATTCCACACCGAGCAGCAAAAATATTTGAGCAACCTCTGATTATTTGATAAGATCAGTGGCTCGTAACAATGAACAAATACTCCATGTGCAGCAAGCTTGGATTCATACACACATTCCTTATTCTACCTGCAGCACAGTCGACACACACACTAACACTCTCCCTCTCTTCAGCCTCTCTGCAGCCTACAAGCTGTTTTGTCTGGGAGGCGAAAAAGGCTGAACAACATGTTAATATCCCCGAAGCAGAAAGTGGGAGCGATTATCTGAATGAGACATTATCAGACAAAAAAAACACGGCCACACACACACACACACACACACAGATCGCACTCAGTCAAACACTGAGGGATCCCTCAGTTATGTGGGATCCCTGTCGCAGGGATCGTAGGTTTGATCCCTGCGACAGTGGAAGCGTGCTCAACATCGTCACTGAGCCTCCTCCACTTGCTCGCAGTATTGTGAAGATCTCAAGATTAAAGAACCGGTCAAAAGTCAGACATGCTGTTTGGTAAGTAGAAGAAGAAGAAGAAAAAGAAATGCTGTGGCTGTTTGAGAATAACACTTTATAAAACTACATTTTGGACACGTACTGACCCATGTCATGTCCAAAATGGATCTGCTTCAATGGTTTCAGATTGAATGCTGTTGGCAAACAGCGACTCTTTTGAGTTTTGTTTCCCGAGGACGAAGTTTAGACCTGCAATCATTGGTTATTGGAAATAAAGATGCTGAACATTTGCTTCTCAGATGTGACAATTCTCTGCTTGTCTGGTCTCACGATAGTTTACCATTTGTTTATTCTTTTTCTTTTGGGTTTTGGATTGTGTGGAAAAGATTTTGGTGGGTGCTGGGGAAATGCAGGTTTTAAGAGCTCAAAAACCGTCGTGTTTACGTGGCATCTCTTATTAACTGGCAAGTTTCCGAGCAACGCATCAGGTTAAGTTTAGTAGTAGAAGCTGCAGAAACGCTGACATCTACCACTGTAAGAGACCAAAATGTTTTCATGACTGTAAACTCATCCAAGGCTTTAGCTGCTACATTACAATAAGTTTCTTAGCTCATCAGCATTAACAGAAGATGTCAAAGGTCACACACAGTCAAAAGTGATCCCTCCAGAGCTTTCTTACCGTGACATAATACCTCAGAGTTCACGGCCCTGATCTTACACAAAGTAGGTCAGTGTTGTGTAACTTTAAGAGCATGTTTGTTATTAGCTCCAAACCAGGCACATTCTCTGTCACATAACAATATGAGGTAATATTTGCCATTTAAAGGACTCTTTTTTTTAATCCAAGTCTTCCCACACTATTTTCAGTGTGGGGACAAAGTCTCCAAACCTGGACCACATGCACTAATAACTGCTCTCACACTCTAAGTTGCTGGCTTCAAGTTCCCCCAGTTGCCTGGTGAGAAAACAAACCAAAAGAGTTCTGAGAAACATAAGAGTCTTTACTCTCTTCCAAAAAATGGACAATGGCTCATTTGAGGAGGTGCAGAAAAGTGAGATTGTGCAGGATAATAGAATCCATTCAGACCGAGGACCACAGGTCATTTGATGCGAGTGATGCTCAAACTGGGGGTGTAGGTGAGCTCCAGTTTGCTGAAGGGAATATGGATTTTATCTTTAGCCTGAAAGAAGCAGATGATGAAATCTCAGTCCTCGTCTCCCACAGATAGAGGAAATCCTCTCAGGATGAAGGGAGGCAGCGCGTCTACATCCATCTCCGTCATGACCCAGTCAGCTGGACTCAGATAGTCGTGTCAGCACTTACCAGGAAAGACACTGACACCCCCCCCCTCACGCATAAACATGCAGATTCCGTCTCTTTAGTGCATTTAGTCAGGTCACGTGCACATTAACAGACGTCGTGGGTCAAAAAGGTTTCTAGCTCTTTATATCAGGGTCAAAAGCTGCAGAGTGGCTGTCACTCAAATAACTCAGGAGCTTTCAACTCACATGATCGCTTCACTGAGATCATCTGAGATCATCCGAAAGTTAAGACGTGTTTCTATAGATTTGACAAACAAGAGTATGGAAGCTTTACTCTGCCAGGATTGAAAATAAATAACTAAAACCTGAATAATGAAACTGATCAAATGTCCACTGGATGTTTAAAAATAAAGTCATTCTAAATAGTAGCTAATTAAGTAGTAATGCTGGCTGCTTTTAGCTTCTGATAGTGGAACAGAAATGGTAAATGGTGCTTTCATCCAAAGCACTTTATAGTGTTGATTCCCATTCACCCATTCACCCATTCACAACACACTGATGACGGTGGCTGCAATGCAAGGTGCTCATCTGACCCAATGTCTTGCCCAAGGACACTTGGACACATAGGCGGGACCGGGGATCGAAGCGCCGACCCTGTGTTCCGTGGACGACTGCCTTACCAACCTATTGCACAGCAAAGACTGTATACTACACTGGTTAATAAAACAAGCAAGATGAAGACGATCACCCTGAGATTTTATGATGGTGTTGGACACGCAATGGCTAAAGAACAAAAAACAAAAAATCAATTGATGATGAAATTGAGCAGTTGCAGCCTTAATCCTGAATTTAAAATTTGACACGTAATCTAAGTGAAAGCACTCACTTATTATGCCACTGGTCTCTACAGTGTAACACTGTGGTCTCTCTTTAATCTTGCCTCATTGTTTTATGCAGATTTTTTTTGCAGTTTTTTGATGGTTTTATTTTGCCTGTGTGAAGCACCTTGTAACACAGGTTTTAAAAGGTTCTCTATAAAGAAAGCTTACTATTATTTTAGTCTACATATCTTCCATGTTTTATTTAAATAGTTTTTTCATTCCTAACATTCCAATGAGTTTTCCTTAACCGTGCATCAACAAGCTTCCTTACAAAAACAGAGGACGAGAAAAATAAAAGAAGTAGATAAGTATTGCACAACAAAGAACTATGTAGAAATAGATAAGATACAGAAAATGCTAAATAAAACAAATGTCTTGCCTTCACAATATACACCAGTCAGCCACGACATTACCACTATCTGAACGTTTTAATATCAACATTATATGGCTAATAAATGCTAATGTATAAAGTGGTTAAAATCAGCTCCACCTTTACCAACAGTGACCTTTGACCCTTAGTTTTTCTTAATTACTGTACATGTTTTGCCATAATTACCATAATCAATATTGTTTAAAAGTACTTTTACTATTTTACGTCAAGTAAATGTATTAAACGGTTTGAAGCTGTACTTAGTGGAGAATTTTTAGACCAGTACTTTAGTATGAAGCCGTGTAGCTGCAGCCTGCTCAGACTGACCAGGCTGACCCTTGACCTCCATGGTTGATTAATAGATCCTATTATTTTTGAATTTTCATCTCATGAATCTCACAAGGTTTAAATGTTATCCGCACAAATGAATTTTGATTGCTGAGCAGAAAGTGAATTTAACATCAGCAGAGTGGGTAATATTCTTTAAGGACGGCAGAAAACTTCCTACATCAGATGTGGTTATAGCTGAGACACTGGCATATTTCAGCTTCTACCGTCTTCAGTATTTTCTGTCTTCAGTTCAGCTCTACAGTACATGGCCTTTGTTTATCAGAGGACTGATGCAACAAGCTGCAGCGCCAATTTCATCGTGAGTTTAATGTGTGGATGTGTGAAAGGGGCATATTTTACTACGCGGTTCTCAATCAGGTTGAAGTTTAGACATTTTTCACTTCGACAGGACAAACTGCAGCTCACTGTTGCTGGAGTTGAACAGTTTTTTCACCCTTCCCTGACAAAACTTTCCCAAACACAAAACTGCTACTGTTCCCCTCAGGTGTAGGTCGAATTGTACACCAGCAGCTTTTCCACATGAGCAGTTGATGCAAAGTCCTTTTCCTGACTCCATAGACATCCAGAGACTGTTCCTCTTTGTTCACGTCAGTGTTGATTACACTGAGATAAACCTGCCCCCTGGTCATGGAGACCAGCCAACAGCATAAAAATGCAAATGAGGTCGATTCTCTGCTCAAAAACTATTGATGGCAAAAATTTGCTTTTTTTACACAGTGAAATTTCAACATTACAACCCTCAAAAGAAAATTACACATATAGGAATGAGAGGAAAGAAACTTTCGCAAATGGTTAAAGGATGACAGCAACACAAAGCAACAAAAGTAGTACATAGTCATGTAAGAATGACTCCGTTAAAGCTTCACTGCTAGATGTTAGTTAATCTGCTAATCAAGTTCTTGCACATAACCCCCACTCTTCCGACCGATCTCCTATTTAGCTCTGATTTGGTCTCCACCAACCTCTGAGAAAACGTGTCTTACTCTTTAACTCCTAGATGTTCTACTTTCCTCGCCAGCTGAGCAGGTACATTACAGTAAAATGGCTTTTAAGAGTCTGCTGAAAACAGCTACCTGTTGTTTGTCTTCCTGCTATGATTAAGTTGTATTTCTGAGACCAGCCACGGTGACCGTGCAGGTGCAGACATGATTTAGATTCAAGCCGGCTTGTCATGCCTCATGTCCACGGTAATGATTCCACTGATATTTTGATACGTTTGAGCGATCAGACATAAAGAGACGTCCAAATTTGGAAGGGACAGTTACGACGTGCAAGTATTTGAATGAAGCCAGCAAAAACCCCCAAAGAGTCTCTCTGTTTCTCTTCCAACCTCCTTTTGCACAAACAATTTACATGCAAGAAAAGTTAACACTGGGATTCCAGCAGCTGTGTAAAAAAAAGAGTTTCAGATTAAATAACAATAGCCGCCCTGAAGCAGAGTCAAGTTAACACCAAGGGGCTGCCACCTTTGTCTGAAAGGGGGGAGTGACTCCCCTCTTCTACAAAAAAGATTACACACCTTCTCTGTTAACACAGAGGAATCATTTTTTGCCACTTGCAGTAACCTACTTTGTTTATTGTATTTGCAAGTAAAAACTGTGCATCTTTGTTATAATGACATTACACCACAGAAAGCGCTGGGTTCAATCCCAACAGTTGATCAGCACCTGGCAGGAGGAAGTGAGGGAGGAGGGGTTGTGTTTGTCCTGTGCAGAGGCTCCTTTATTTACATATGTAAAAGACACCATCTGGACTACTGTAAACCTCCAACGCCCCATCCAGCCACAGTTGGCCACACTCCAGAGTCCCAGCAGTCAGGTCCGGGGTCGGATCCCATCGATTAGAGGGGAAGTGACATGGTTTGTATACAAAGACGGATGCAGAGGCTGAGGTTCTCCGGAGGTTCCTTCTCCGTCAGTTCGGGAAGAGGCTGCCAAGGTTTTCTCCCAGGTGCTCTCGGAGCCAAGTGTCGAGATGGAGGCCGGACTTTTTTTGGGCAGCTATAACGCCACCAGCTTAAAGAGGATTTTCAGGTCTTACTGAAGCCACAGCTCAACTAAGATAAATCAGCAGCAGCACTGGGATTCAGAGTTCATGCCATGCTTCTTCAGTTTTCCTTGTGAAAGTGTAATGACTGTGAATTTACATTCACAGTTTGTGGGACGTTATCTGTGTTTAGCTGAGAGTGTGGTCCCCTGCTGAGTGTTTGGAAGGTCAGTTCCAGGATTGCTAAGCATTACACCTTCAGGGAGGGAGGGAGGGAGAGAGGGAGAGAGAGAGAGGGAGAGAGAGGGAGACCGAGACCGAGAGCGAGAGAGGTGACGGTGATATATTCAGTTTCTTGTCCGTCTACCAGCATGTGACATGTGTTGTAACCACCCTCAGTCTTTCCATGACAGTTGCTGTGCAGATCACGACAGCTGTTTTAGGATCAGTCGGCCTTGAAGACAATTCAAGCGTCTCCGCAAACAACTGTTCAGGGCTTTTTCTATTTTTTTTTCAGATTTTAAGCCCGAATCCGCCCACTGCACGACACGTTACAATAGTCTTTTCTTGTGGTCCTGTTTTGGAAGGTGCTCACTGAAACGTCAGTAGGGCAGAGGGCTCTCCGGATCTGCGTTGCTCAAACGTTTATCACACGACATACCGAGAGACAAACAAGCAGCCAAAACTCCAACTGGCCGAGCTTCAGCTCCAGTAGGCCGTGGCATTGTTAACATTCACAGCACAATGCTTCTCTTATCCACCCTCTCTTTATTTTTCTTTCCCCCCTCTTTCCTTGTCTCAGGTCTCATCGATAATAATGCTCAAATCTCCAAAGTGGTTTAAACTAGTTTGGAGAAAGTTCTTGAAAGGATGGAGGCAATTTGGGGCAGATTCCGAGGATAAGAGGGCAGTTTTTGTGATGTAGTGACACAGATGGAATTCATCTCTTGTGCTCTCTGAGCAGACCTGGCTGCCTCCTTCTGTGACCCACAGGGCCGAGTGTGAAAACTTTGAGCATTAATTGCCACCTCAGGGCTGTAAGTTTAGTTTGAACTTTGCACTGTGGCAGACGGTAACTCTACAGGCTTCTCGGTGCATCAAAGGGGCAATAAATCAGCCCCAAACAACCACAACACGTCTGTGTATTGGGGCTAAATAGGGTTGCGATCAATGCACTTTTATCTAAATGAATTTACACTGTTGCTTCTCTTTTTCATTGACCAACTCGGGGTTTAGTGTCTTGTCTAAGGACACGTTGACATGTAACCCTGCTACAGCAGGTCACCATGCGAGAAAATGTCCTGCCAACCAACGCAATGCTAATTTTGCTTTAAAAAAAAACAAAAACGGGTCACTACAGCTGAAGTCAGAAATTCTTTCATTTAATTTCATTTCAGTTAAATTAGCTGATGCTCATAAGGACAAACAAAGAAAGACAGAACACTGCAGCTGCCCTTCACTAATATGGAGGATTTGAGTGTTGTGCTTTAGTTACAGCACTCAAAAGTGGTGGATGGTTGAACATTTAGCAGCAAATACTGCATTACGCTGACATTCGTACCTTGGCCAGAAACCCAACTCCAAATAGCTGCCAATGGGGAGCTACATTTGAACTGGGAAGTCGGAATTTCTGAGTTATTGTTACGGTAACCTGGCCGCTGCACTGGATTGCGGTCAACTTGGGTTTGACGTACTTCCCAGCTCAGACCTCCAACGTATGAGGTAATTGGAGTGCATAATAATTTGGTCTACTTTCATTTAGAGACATAGCTATTAGCCTATCACGGTTACCTCCGCTACTTTTTCTGGGGCTTTTTTTGCCAAACATGGGAACCGTGCATTCTGGCTTTAATATTCCAGTCAATAACTCTTGTAATTTTTGGAAAGGAAATGTCAAACTTGTTTTGTTTTTGTTTCTTCCTCAAATGGCGGATTGAGCTTGAAATGAGTAACAGGTGGTAAAAAGCCGCAGTGTCAAGCTCACGATGGAAAAGTTCAGTTGCAGTGAAAGTGTAGTCAACGGAATAATACAGCTCGGTTGCCAGTTCATTGGGTGCAACTTGTTAAACCAGAGACAGGGGTGGATTAAATAATAGAAATGCAACATAAAACAGCCAGGTTTTAGTTAGGCGTACTTAATAAACTGGCAACTGAGAGTTTTTTTCTGTATTATACAGTTTTCCGTATCTTGCACATCAACAGACTATTAACTATATATATAACTTGCAGAGTTATAAGAAACAAGCTCTCCCACTGTGACCAAACCTATTTCCATCGACTTCTTTATTTTTTCATATTAGCTACTCTGCAAACAATGTCAGCTGCCATCGGGTGAGTCACAGGGCAGCAGTGTTTGATGAAGAGTGTTCCCACACAGAGAGGGGAACAGGATGAAGACAGTCCAGGGGACAGAAAATCATGAAAGACAAGCAGAGCTGGCAGAAAGTGCTTGACAAAGCTACAGTGTTCCCCTGCAGAGATGACTGTGTTCAGCCAGGTGGGGAAAAAAATGTCCAACACAAAGCTTCTATTGACCCGGTGATTCTAAAAGAGTAGGAGGTGGTTTCGATTTGGTTTCATTAATGTGCAGAAATCTGATTAAAAACAGCTATAAAAAGTGATTGTGCAGGTGAAAAACGAACCTCGGGGACAAACGGCACAAAGAGCCCGACAAGGACACGTATCACTAAGAGATGCAAAAACAAGAAGCCAAATAAACGGAGACAAAGTGCAGCTTTGGCGCCGTTGCCAAGGCCGAAAACAAAATTGGAATCCGGCAGCCCCCCCCCCCCCCCCCCCCCCCCCCCACCCCCCCGACCCCCCACCACCCCCCGGCCAACCACATCAATCACGCAGGAGCTCCCAATCTCATTCCTCTGCAGGGAATCTAACAAAGCTGTACTATTTAAAAGGGATTAAACAGCCTCATTGTCTGACTCAGGCCAACTACTGTCCGTGCACACGAAACCCCTACAGCGGCCGCCCTCCTCCTCTGCCCTCCCCCTCGCCTGCTGGAAGAACTGTGTCACCCTAGGGATCGCTAACAGTGTGTATTGTTCTGCAGGGAGTTCCAGACACAACAGTTGGGTAAAATATGAGTCGGGAAGTTTTGGACACCGATTTAAAACCGAAGCTTAACAACGTAAGAGTGGTCTGGGGAATTATTATCAATCTGGCAAAGGAGCAGGTGCTAACACCCCAACATCTGCAAAGCTGAGAGGGAAATATTCATTACGGTGTCCTGGCAGGTTAGGAGGTGGGGGGGGGGGTGGGGGTCCACAGAGTCAAAGCTGTAACTATAAACTGTCAGGATGAAGAGAGCAGCGAGTGGAGGAAACACATCAACTGTGCCAAATATCTGTGGTGTGTTAGGAACGAAAAGAAGGGCAGTGTGTTTCCTTATCACATTCATTTATTTTCCCAGCGAGAGGCCATAGGAGTCGTTGCTTTTCCTTAGCTTTGCTCCCCCCCCCCAGAGACCTCACTTTCTGAAACAGGCGGGAGGTGGCAAAGAGGCAAGAAAACAGGCAAGAGAAGGGCTGAAAGTGTCTGTTTGAGAGGCTTAATGATGCAATCTGGCAGAAACAGCACCACCCTCCTCCTCCTCCACCCACCCCACCGTGCCGCCTCCCCAAATCTCCCTCCCTCCCGCTCCTGCCAGCTTGAGCAATGACATCACCTCCCCGAGAAGCAACATGGCAACAGTTGCAGGGCTGCATGCAGTCATTGGAAATTTTTTCCAGCAGCAGTTATGTGACTTCAAGCTGTCACTAATTGAAAACCCAGTGATTAAAGCTGGATGTAAAAGGAGGGTGAACTGAATGTAAAAACGCTGCAAAAGACTCTAAATTATGCACATTCACAGTTTATCACAGGAAGCACGTCAAAGATTTTTGCTTTGTTAAATGCATTCATCAATCTAAATGTTCATAGCTCATATTCTTAATTGTGAGCCTCATGACTGATCATAAATGGGCCTTTTTTGGTTTTGTTTTTGTCACCATATCAAGTAATGTTTGTCTCTAGTGTCTTAAATATCAAGCAGACCCCTGGACCTGAATGCAACAAAGTTATCAATGTAATTCAGTGAGTAACGTGTCAAATTCACCACATTGTTGTGTCATAAGGCTTTTAGCATTTTATAATAGATGAGAATTGCTTGATAAATTTGACATTTTTCCAGTTGACTTTTATGCAGAACGTATTTCTAGTCTTAAAGAGTGCGTGAAGGAAATCAGACGAGCTTAGTCCTGTGGTCTTCGGCCCTGCAGTGATACAGTGGGGGACAGGTGGAGACTTACAGGATCTAACTGTCCTTGTTGTGGACAGAGAGTGAATGCTCTCGGTCAGTCTAACAGGATTAACCCTTTATGTCCGAGCTCATTGGGTGTGGAGCAGGAGAAGAGCGACAAAAAGGGACGATTGATAGATTTGTTGTCACAAATTCAGATTCAATCAAGTGCAACAAAACCAGCCGATTGGAACTTTATCGTTCCACTTCATGGTGAGTCACCGTTCGTTATCGCCCCATAGTCACGGGCTCCTCTGCTACCTATTTATTTGAGCGACATGTAGAAAATTATCAAAAATGGAAAACATGATAAAAAAAAAAAAAAGTCATCTCCGCTCAGATGATGACACACTATAAATACAGTGTCTAATCTCAGAGAAGAGCCTTGCTGAAAGGCTTTTCTCATGTTGGGATAAAGACCAATTTTCTTAAAACATCGGCTTGAACTGCTGCTGGATCAATCATTAACACTAAGGGATGAGTTACCCAATAGGCCCAAATGCCAGAGGGGTCAGGATGCAACTGGGACGCAGCCTCTAAAGTTCACAGTTCAGATTTCTTGTTGATATCCAAACTGCAAAATGTCCAAAAAAACAAACAAAAAAATGACAATTTAAAAAAAAGACGAAAATGACAATTTGTTTAAATGTTTGACACAAAATAACCAAAAATAGAGACACTAATTTCCAAAACACACAGCATTAAATGTCCAACGATCAGACATAAATGTCTGAAAGTTCAATTCAACTTAATATAGTCAAGACTCTACATAACAAATCCCCCTTGAACAAGCCCTACACAACAGTGGACAAACCTCCAGCAGAACCAGGCTCAGGGTGGGCGGCCATCTGCCTTGACCGCACCATGACTGGGCAAATGACCAAGAACATACATGTACAATGAAGACATGACACCAAATGTCCAAACATAGACACAACCTTCAAATATGAAACATAAAATGTCCAAGATCAGACAATGAGACATTAAATAACCCTAAATGTCAAAATAAAATAGACACAAAAAGATCAAGAACAGACACAAGATGTCGTTTGTTCTTTTGTCCACCTGCAAACCGTCAGCACTGTTAAACTGGAGAAGTGACTTCACTCTTCGCCCAGGACAAACAAATTACCTGAAGGCGACGGGGGCTTTTCTGACTGGTCGTCAACCTGTCCTCTGCCTCCCTGCTGAGGAGTGACAACCAAAGGCAGACAGACGCAGACGCCTTTTTGACCCAGTGACATTTCCAGCCCTCAGATTTGTTGTGCTGTCGGCCTGACACAGAGGGCAGATGAATATTTATGCGGCTGCCTCGTGCGAGAAGGGGCTCAGGCTCCCAGACAGAATGACAGGAGATGACAAACATGTGGAGCGGCGGTATGGAAGGTGTTTGAAGCTTCGTGAATCCAGTGACTGCTGATATATACACTTTGCCCATCTTTTTAAAGGCCCAGTATAAACAACAGCTCAAAAAATCGGATGTTTTAATTGGACAGATTGTCTCAGTGTGCACATATTTACTTCTAAGAGTAACATTGCATTTTGTTTGTGGTCAGCACTGACGTCTCTGTGAGGAGCTGACGTCACATTTGCACTACTGTTACTGTTCTTACACAATGTGACAATAAAAGGTCATATTTGTATAATATCCTGTAATATTACTGCATATCACGGATAAATTTAAGATGGTTACAGGTTATAAGTAATTTAACATGTACAATTTAATACAAAGAAATAGATTTGTTTTGTATTTATTCGATATTAGTGTGGTGATTCAGTGTGAAATGATTTTCTACGACTAACTGGGATTTATCACAGGTAAACGAACAATTCATTAATAACTTTTCTAAAACTTTCACGGCCCAATTTTTCCTTTGAAGACACAGACATGAAATCCCACTGTGGAAGGCTACTCACACAAGTTCCTCTGACTTTGTTCAGCAACAACAAGAAGAAGAAACGCTGGAGCTCTGGGGAGTCGATACGGCGGCTGGTGTGGTAAAGAAAACATAACTTTAATTTTGTTTTCCTTCCTTTCTGTGAGAGCGACCTTCATGAAACCATCTTTAAAAGAGGCGAACATCAGTAAGCAAACAACAATATTTCTCTTTGCGGCCCAGGGGAGGTTTTCACCCGTCCACGGCTGTGAGAGGCTGGCGTTGGCTCGCTGTTGCTCACCTCGGACTACTTTTTATCAACATCTGCAATAAAAGTGACTATCAGCTGATATTTCTGCAGAGGGAGTCAAACGAGGAAAGCGATCACATTTACGTCAAGCGGCTGCACATCTCTGAGTCTTGAATTGCTCGAGGGAGCCAACGACGAGACCAAATATGAATTTATGGCCCTGCCGTGTGACAGACGTTCTCTGCCACTAAAGTAGAACAAGCCGCTCTTCATCCCCACAGGTCACAATCTCCCAGGAAGGAGGAGAGAAAATAACATCGCTATGGCAACTGCCGGGCTAGAGGTGAGACATTACATTACAGGAGACATGGACCACAGACTGCAGGATGGCAAAACAGACATAACCTGACATTTATCCAAAATCTCTTCAAGTACAAAACGTTTTCATGCTGCAGTGACCGTCTTTAAATACTCTGAGAGGAAACGAACTTCAGCATCAATCAGATTCGCACTCTGATTAGAGGCATTCTGAGTATTTCAGGGGGGAAACTTTGGATCAAAACACTCTGCAGCGAGCCGGACTAGACCCAACGCACCAGTCCCTTGCTGATGAAATCCACCGACATGCATTTCCATTGATATCACTGAGTCACAGGTGATCCTCGGGGCGTCGATAACAGTCAGCGTCACCGATAAAGTCAGCCTAGGTGTTAGCTACTGTAACCACATCGTCGGTTTGCTGCGCCCTTACGTGCTCCCATCCAAAGGTTTAACCTCACCTTGGTTCAGTCACCTGGAGGCAGGCATCCCATGTTGATCCAATGCTTACCTGTTAAAGCAGAGTGTGGGGGTTAAGGTTACAGTTCCTTTTTCTAGAGTAAACTGATCTCTTACATGTCATGAATCCAGGCTTCCATAATCGGGGTAGAGGATTAGAAAACCCTGATATCCTCAGGTGGAGGTTTCTCTGAGTAACCTGATTAGTCAGTGCATGTTGAATTTTGATAGACAGGCTACATCTGACACTCTATAGGATCAAAGTCTATAATAATATCAGACTGGTCACCTGATACAACAGGTGACAGCGAGAACTGATTTGCTGCGACAATTAAGCAATAAAATCAAAAATTATCCAGCACTATTTTGACAATCAAACAATCATTTAGGGGGTTTATTTCATAAAACTCCCAACAGGTTTATGAATTAGATTCTTCTTGGTCTCATATGAGTAAAAACTGACTGAGTTGTGGTTTTGGACTGGACTTTTTGTATAAACCAAATGATTGGTTCATTAATCTAGAAATAACTGGCAATTGAATCAATAATGAAAATAATAGTTTTAGTAATTTTCTCCAGCAGTTCATGTTTCACGTGGGACATTTGTTCGTTATCGCCAACAAGCGCATTATATTTATTTTTTCTTCAACACTACTGATGAAAACGTAGATAATTAACTTTTCCCATTTTTTGTCACGTCAAAATTTGTAAAAGATCACTTGACAGTTGAAATGTGAGAAGAAGCAGACAGAAGGCAGAGGACGCGTATATAAAGATGTCACTTTTTAGCCCATAATGTGTAAGTGACGCAGTGAAATGTCACTGACTGAATACATTAAACTGTGAAGCTGCAGCCTTAGTGAGTCTGGCCTTTTATTAGCAGTAAGAAATACCACAGTTCAGTTCAGGGGCTTCAGAGAGACTAAATTAAAAATGAATCAGCTCATTTCCAAAGAATCCAAATGAGGGAGACATTAAGCTGAACGGGGCAACAGTATTTACAATTTCTAGACTTTTCAAATGCTTCTGCCATGTTAGCGCAAAATAACAACAAGTGGAATTAGATGTGATGAATGTATCAGTAGACACATGGAATTGTCCATAAATGAAGAACAAACGTGGAGCTGGTGCTATTTTGAAGCAATGTCCCGATGCTGAATACTGGTATTGGGCATCACAATATTAACTGCTAGCAGCGTTAAACTGCATCAGATCCCTCTGGAAATGAACCCAAAATGAACAACCATGAAACCAAAAGAGCAGAGCTATGGTTCACCACGCCTGGAAAAGCAGCTGGAAAGCCCAGTGAACCGAGACAACCTCAGTTTGGTGAAGTGCATTGTGGGAAGCGACCCTGCAGATGCAGGAGGCCTCGCTTCTCATTTAAAGCTATTCTAAGAGCAAAAACACCCGCGACGCCGGGGCCAGAACCAGGCCGATTAATCATACGCGGACACTGGAGTCCTTTTTGAAACAGACGGAGCTCTGCTGTAATTATTGGAAGTGAAACAGCTGAGTGGAAGAGGTTTCTGCTCTGCTAAGAACACAGAGAGAAGAGTGAAAGCTTTAAAACAACAGTCTGAAGTCTCTCAGAGGAATCTTATCAAGGCCAGATGTCAATGAAGTAAGTAAGAAGGGAATCTTCACACTCACTTTCAACATCGATCCAACTTACTGCAACATTTGGTCTTTAGATGACGATGAAATAGTAAAAATACTGAACTAGAGAAACCCAGGAAATCACAAAAATATATGGAAAAATAAACTGAAGCATTGCCTTTTACTCCAGTGGTGAGAAGAGGTGCAGCAATCCGACATTTTCTCTCCCCTCTTATATATTATAAGCTCCACATTCTGTGCAGCTAGTGGCTGTAGACAACTACTGGCATCATCACCTTTCATCATTTACAGAAGTTCTAAACACAGCTGGAGAGCAACACATCAATATTTGAAGTAGAACGTTTTAGAAAACAGAAAAAGATGAACAGCACGTTGCTAATGAACAAACAGTCGTCCCTGCTACCACAGAACCGACTTAGCTTAATGGGAAGGAGAGTGATGCTCGACATGCAGGCTTCCAGGAAATTCTTTCTTGTTGTAAATGCCTTTTCTGTCATTTCCAGGCAGCTCTATCAACAAAAACGTCTAATTCTCAACTGGGATCTGGGCCTTTTTCTACGACGCTGGAAGCCACAAACATGAACACGCCGCTGCGTTCCCAGCCTTTATTGATTAAACAGGATTTACTTTGTAAGCGTGGACACTTGAGACAGTAATAAATACATGATTCAGCAGTGATTTCATAACGAAGAGGATCAAAAGTGATGATGTGCTTTGATGTACACATCATGCAGCCCTAACTTAGCCAGTTCTAGCATGTCCCAACTGCAGGCATGCAACATTTAGCTCAAATCGTTACTGAGAAAAGCTGCAAATGCAATCAATCAATACTTGATCGCTCACATGAAAATTGCAATTACCTAGAAAATCTGTCATTTTACGTAGCTCTGAACTTCACCCTGCACTCACAATCAAATGTGGAAAGAAGGAAAACGCATACGCAGCATCATTTAAACCAAAAATACAGCGGGTCAGGCGGAGTTAGCCTGGTGTGTGTGTGTGTGTGTGTGTGTGAGAGTGTGTGTGTGATCTGCAGGGTGTTGAGGTGGACAGCTTGCTTGTTATCTGGGCTGAACTGCAGAGCTTAATATTCAGCAGCAGCCAGATTAGCTGAAGACAAGCTGTCTGTCAGTGTGCAGCTGCAGACAGACACGCACTGAGGGACACGGTTTGTGCAGACGTGTGGGATCCTCCATCTTTCTACGAACTAATTTGAGTTTTGGGGGCTTTGAGAGCGAGGGCTTCTCCTCTAGTCCTGGTAATGGGCTGCTAGAGAAGGGCACAATGTGGATTTAGGCTTCATGTGTAGAAAAAGGGCAGAAGTTAGAGGCTTGGGTATCATCCATCTATTGATTATTGTATAGGTGCATATGACCTTCTTCAGATTTTAAATCCTGAATTGATTAATAAATAATAATAAGGCTTCAATGCTACTAATAGTCATAACAATAATAAACCACTTTTTCCCCGCTTTAATACTAGTACTTGCTTATACAGAGCAGAGTACTAAACCATTTTCCTTCTACTTTGAGTTGCTGGACAGTAAAATCCTCATCAATCCACTGCAGTTAGGCAAATCCTGCAAGAACAGACATTCTCATGTGTTCTTCTGCCAGATCAAATATTACAGCAACCAGTCTTCAATAAACTGAGCAAACAAACAAACAAACAAACAAATAAATGCATCAGCTGGATTGTTAAGCCTGTTGTAATCAGCATTAATGAAGTTTAAAAGCTAGTACAAATATCTCCATCCTCCCCTGGCCTATTGTGGGTTCGGGGTGCCTTATCAGAGGGGGCGTGTCTTGTCAGAGGGGGCTTGGCTTGATTCAATGAAATGCTCATTCCTATCAGGCCAGTCTCTAATGATTGATGTGTTTACCTGATGCTTTTTTTTTTTTTTTTTATTCTGATTAGCTCTTAATTTGATTATCAGTGGGACATTTGGATCCACATACAAACTTAAGTCTGCACTTGAAAGGTTTTGCTTTTTTTGATTTGAAAAAAGCGAGTTCAGTGTTGAAGGAGGTGTTTAAAGTCTGCAGGCAAAAAATAAGACTTCTGTATCAGTGCAGAAGCTCTGGTGCAGTGTTCAAACTGTCAAATTAGATCAAATTCAAATCCAATTCATTTTCCCACAGTTTGACGTCAGGAGACATCAGGCTGCAGCCACAGGGACAAGCACCAAGACACAATGTCCAAATTGAGTCACAAAAAGCAACAAATATCCAAGAATTCAATGCTGCTCTGAGGCAGGAACGTCCGTCACCAGTCTCAGTCTCATTTTGTCCCAACTGCATCACCTGTGTCTGAACCTCCACAAATAACCATCTGCTATATGCGCACTCTCAAGTACACACCTGTGTTCTGAGGGTTGTTGAAAGGCATTGTGGGAAATGTAGGACGTCCTCACGGAGGCAGCGGAAGAGAAAGACAGACATCATCGAGTTAAGCTTGTGATTTTTCATTTGTGGTCGCAAAACTCAAACCAGCCCACGAGCCTCCCTCACCTCCACCACTGAGGTGCCCATGAGCAAGGCAGTAAAGCCCCGAACCGCTTCAGTGGAGCTGCTCTGCAGCCACAGCCTGGAATGTGTGGAATTATATTTCATTTATTAAACCTTTGATCTCAGAAGAACTCTCGAGTTTGCCCTGTTATCGTTTCCCCGTTGTGCACCTCAGTTGACACGTCCTGTCCCGTGACCCCCCCCCCCTCTCTCCGTGAAACAAAAACCGCAACTTAAAATCCAACAATCTGCAGCAGTGTGAGGATATTTTGACCATGAAATAGAGACGTTAACATCTTGCTCAAAGGCTCCTGAGCAGAACAGGTGATCCTTATTAAACTACAGTGACGCCCAACTGCTGCTGATGGAATATTGTGCTGCGGGCTCCGTGGGAAGGAAGGATGAT
This sequence comes from Channa argus, assembly GCF_033026475.1. Classification (NCBI taxonomy): domain Eukaryota; kingdom Metazoa; phylum Chordata; class Actinopteri; order Anabantiformes; family Channidae; genus Channa; species Channa argus. The sequence goes on from NC_090210.1 coordinate 22,429,071, forward strand.
GCCTGGAAAATTGACAAATTAGGTCAAAGTCTGCAGGATGCAGGGACTGCCACCATGAATTTCCAGCATCAGTTAAGCAAGTGAATAATGCAGCGGGGCATCTGACCCCATTTCCCTCGGTCTAACTTGTTTACATTGGAGCAACTGTGAGCTGAGGCTTTACAAAATAATTTTTTTAAAAGGAGGAATGTGTGTCACTTTTTCCCCCCCATCAGTGCATTTCTCTCAGCTGCATTTGCAAACCGGCAGCAGCAGCACTGGATACATTAAAATGCAGTGTGTGCATTTGCAGTCAGCTGTTAAAATCGCTTCCTCTCTCGCCCTCTGTGCTGTTTTCTTTCTTTCTCCATACATGGCTGAGCCCAGCAAAGACTCCATGAGAAACAGGGAAAGCACTGCTCACAGGCAGCTGAAATATGACACTATGATACTCTCCAGGCTGAGAGTGAGTCTGCAGCAATGTGACATATCAATCTGCAAAACAGGAGGAGGAGGAGGATTTGGGGGCGGGGGGGGGGGCTAATGAGAAAATCAATACCAAAGATGCATTTCAGCATCTTGCAAAAGGAGCCAATATATGCTGTGGTGTTGTGGAAAAAGACCCTTCATCTGCCAGGCTGCAGCGTGTCATGTGAAAACTGTGTCTGGTAACAGCTGCATGCTCTGTGCTCATAATGTAAGCAGCATGCAGGGCTCTGCTGGACGGGATTTTCCAATATGACACTGAACAAGAAAACAAAAAACAAAAAAAACAAAAAAAAAAACTCTCCCAGAGCAACTTCAACTCTCTGCAGTGTTCTAGATGATATTCCCGCTGGGGGAGAGGAGGGTTTAATGTCCTTCTGGGGCTCAGTAGAGACATTAAAGTGCACTTTATGGCGGTGTTTATCTTCTGTGATGTCTAATATTAGAAACAAAAACTTACAATGCAAATTAATCATAAAGTAAAACGTGCTTAAATCTGTGCTGCGTTACGGTTCTAAACAAGAAGGTGAGAGCTGCTCACGTCCCAGCAGTTTAACCTAAAAGGTCCATTGAATTATTGTTCTTAAAACAGAATAAGGATCATCAGATTAGATAAAGGATGACATTAGTGAACAACTGCAGCTGTGTTAGTGCGCAGTCATTATTTTGCTTTATGTCGTTTTCTGCTCTGCGCTGATACTGATGCTCAGTCCACAGTTACAGGACAAACGTGCAGTAATCTCGCTTGGATTTGATGAGAATATCACTACGGTGCCTCGACTTCAGCCAAACAGCACATCCCCTGCATCCAGACCCCTGCCTGAAAAACCCAAACACACATCATGGCAGTGTGTGTGTGTGTGTGCGTGTCTGCTAAATGTTGAACTTCAGTCCAACACTTCTTCTCAAACTCTGGACCTGCTGAGGTTCTTCTCTCCCAGCAGGGACCGAGCAGCCAAAAACCCAAACACCGCCCCCCCCGAGCAGCAGCAGCAGCAGCAGAGCCGGGCAGAGCCGCCGAGCTCCGCGGTGACATTCAACTACTCACCCTCCGACAACTCCAGCTCCAGCTCGGCCAGTTTGGCCCGCACCTCCGCAGGAAGCGGCACCGGGTCCCGGTCCGCCATTCCGCCGTTAGAACCCGATACAAATCTGTGTTTTCCGGCTCTTCCCCCCCTGTTTTCCGTCTCAGGGCTTCTCCTGAAACCCCCCCAAATTATCCAAAGTCTGTCACGGCGCGTCTGCGAGCGTCGCTGTCTGCGCAGCAAAGCGGCGTCAAGTCCGCGCAAACGTCACGCTCCGGCTTCCGGCGGCGTAGGTTTCACGATAAGAGCCGCAGCTAATATGAAATTGTTTCCGTACACTTGAAATTAGCAGCAACTTGTCAACTTCTCATGATAATGACTTCAACATCACTTCCGTGATGGAACAACGCACGGTGGCTGAGGTTGCACATCTTTGCATTAAGCCACTATAACATCCACTTCATCTGTATTAGATTAGAGCCGCAAATCTCAGGATGCTGCCATAGGAGATATGGCTCATCACCGATGCAAGTTTGTATGAAATATGTGATTGATCAAATTATTTGGACTCAAATATTAGGGAGTTTGGAATTTTTGCGTACCATACTAGATAGTAATTCTAAATTAAATGTTTTCTGTAATACTGCTGTTTTTATTAGACTTCTCTGTCTCAGAGAGTTTGATTACAACAGGTGGCAGAAATAAGTATAAATAAAAATAAGAAAACACATTTAAAAAGATGTATATTTGGCCTGTTTTTTTGTCAAAAACAGAAAGATCGTGCATTTTATGTCGATGCTGTAATAAGGGAAGTATTTTGAAAAGATCTTTGTGAAGGTGCACAGTCTAAGCTTTTATGCCTTTATTTTGAAGGTTAGTCATCCGTTTTACTGTCTAATCTATGTTAATGTGTCTCAACTAATGCACATAATAGGTGAACTACTGCAGGTGACGGAGGGGACTGTGAAAATAACTGCATCTTCCTGTATTTACTCTGCATGGACAAACGTATTTGTGTACTTTTGTGTAATTTGTTCTTATCAAGCTACTTTTTCAACAAGGGTGTAATGGATCGTACTGTGAAACTAAGCTCCATGCACAGCTTTCAGTCAAAGTGTCCACAGTAGGGAACCAGTGAGGGTTAGGATTTATTTCTGTGTGCAGAAAGAGAGAGAAACCTTTTTATGTTCAGACTGGAGATAATGTTGAACACATTTTACCAGATTTTTATTTTTTTTCCAATTGTAAAAGTGATTAATTACCTGTGCCTTTTGAGGAGTCCTAAGATGACGCAGTTCAAATGGAAAAATGAAGGAGGGTTCAAAACAAACAAGGCTGAGCAGACTGAGTGTTTCAACCGGTGCAAACATTTTAAAAATTAACTCATTCTGGTGACTGTTGATGTTGTTTTGTAGCTGAATTTATCAAGATAACTGATCTTAAATCAGAAACTCTTCTGTAAACACAGTCAAAAAGCAGATCTAATCAGTAATGAAAATATGACATTAAAGCTGTGTTTATTCATGGTTTGGAAACATAAAAAAACCCCAAACAGATAACTAAAGCGTGCCTAAAAGTTACAAACCATCCAAACTGCAGCTGACAAGCATCCTCAGCCAGATTCACATTCTAATCAGTTCATCCGTTAGTGGAGGTTTGTGCCAAATGTAATGAAATGCACTCGAATAGTTTGTGAAATGCTCCAGGGTCACAGTGACTTTGACCTCTGACCAGCAAAATGTACTCGCTCAATCCTCGAGTCCAGGTGGAAGTTTAAATGTGAATAAAAGAAGCTTGTGAACAGCAACAGATTCATTGCAATTCCTAAAACAATATAACCAAACAGACTTTCAGAAAAGGTGGGCTCTGAAATTTTTAATATTGAAAACACAAACCTACATGCTCATGGGATGGAGGAGATTCCGTCAGCTCAGTTGGTCGTCAGTGATCTCTCCAGATTGAAAACTCGCTGCGTGAGACTCTCTGACACGTTCTCGTTCTTCACTCAGGTCACTCGCGGTGAAGCTACGGAGAAATATCATCAGAATCTGAAGCTTTTACTTTGCAGCGCTTTGTTCAACATTCAGCCTCCACTTTGCTATTGTGGTTTGTTCTCACCACCATTAGAATCATTTACAGCTTTTAAGTAGTTAATTCCTTTTAGTTTAAATTCTGCAAATCAGCAAAGGTGTTAGATGCATTGGAGTGAAAAGCACAATATTCCTGCACAATGGTTGTCAGCACATAATCACGTCAGCAATAAACCAATTGTATTGTGTGGTTTTCACCCACAATAAACACACAAAAAATGAAATCTAGACTAAGGAAAACAAACTGCAGTGTGAACACGCTGCCATCTTGTGGCTCGTCACTCTCATCAGCAACAGGTGACCAGAGGTTTCACAGATAACTGCAGTTTAATTAAAACTATGCAGTATTTACATAGTAAATGTGAGTTATTAAAAATATAAATATACCTTACAAAACAGCAGAAGAACTGTGTTTATATTCTACACCTGTGACTAAAACTCAGCTTTATCAGCTATATTACTCAAAACTGGGCACTGTCATATTGAAACAGGGGGAAAAAGTAATAATGAAATATTAACAAGTAACATAAACAGTAACATGAAATATTTATATTTTATTTTTAAAGGGTGACTTTACCAATTTTTCTTTAATTTACGACGTTGTTTATCATTCACACACACGCTGATCCTCACCAGACCTACTTGGGGTTCAGTGTCTTACCCAAGGACACTTCGAGACATAGCAGGAAGGTCTGTGGAAGCCTGCCTTACCGACCGAGCTACAGCTGCCCATAAAACGATCCTATGATGTCGTCTGGAGGCAATGAGACGACATAATCTGAAGTGAAGGTTCCTTTCAAGTGACGTCAACTGGAGGCATTTATCGGCTAGAAGTAGAGAGATATTTTGATATAGGGAAGTTTAATGCCATATATGGACATGTACCACCCAAAATGGAACCAAAAGAAGAAAGTTCAAAATCAGTTTAGGCGTCTTTTAATGTCAAAGAACAAAGCAATACTTAATTTATAAATCAGTGAGGGTCCTGATAAACCAACAGCTGAAACCCCCAGGTGACTTTGCAGAACATTTCCTTTTGACTTTTTTAGAGTGAAACAGAGGATGGTGGGGTCTCAGGTGATCTGCATCTCATTTGAGCTGTAGAGGAAAGTGCCAGCTTCCAGTTTAATCCCCCAGTTGAAGCTTTTGATCCTCAGACACATTCAGAGGATTCAACAGTGCAGCTTTAAACGGAAAGTCAGGGGTTTGCGTGGATTAGTTTGGGTATTGATACCTTTAAACAAATAAATAAATAAAAAACGGAGGAAAAAGTCTTATTCAAACACAATGTGAACAGTAAAAACAAATCCTGCAACCTCCATAAACATTGTCATTAGGGGGATTTTAAGGTAGGAAGCACAAATGCAAACGTGTTTTTGTGCAGTGCAGACTACATTTTCTACCATCTGAATTTTTGTGCACATTTCTACATTGTTTGCACAAAGTCACTCAAGAACAAAATCCGTTTTGCACGTACAAATCTTTACTTACACATTTGTGGAGTTTAGTGCAAAGGTTTACAACTCAAACTCCACAGATGAGGCTGTAGTTGCCATATTTCTGTACCAATTTCGAACCAGGAAAACGTGTGCACGATGTTTCCTGAAAATTGGGCTCAATTGTGCATTCGATCATTATAAATATCCACATTTAGATTTTCCAACAATCTTTCAACTTCCCCGCCATCATCAGCAGTTTGTCCCGAGCGTCAGGATGCTAAACTTAGATGGTGGACATTTAATTACAGAAACTCAGAGTCAGATAACATTTTCCATTGCAAAAGTTCTTACGCATGCATGAGTACACAGATACTGAATTTGGGGACTTTTAAAATACCGTCCTGTGCATAGGTCATATTCACAAAGATACTTTATAAAGGCCACAGTTTATCAGTCAACATTGTGTTAAAAAAACAAAACCTCAAATCAATATTTGTTTTGAGCTCTTTTTAAAACAATTCTCTAGGATTTACTTAAGTGCAGCTTTAAGGTATTTGGCACAAAAAGAACACAACAATCTCAAGCATCTGAAAACTTGACACAGTTGTTCGGTCTCATCGTGCAGCTCCAGACTGACTTGGTAATGTTGGAGTCGGAGCTCCGTGGGGACACCTGCCGCAGGACTCGTGTCCATCTCTGAATGTTAGTCTTTCAACCAAAGGGTCTTTCCCTTGGGACCAGGAGCCTTTTGTGGAACTTAGGTCAGATACCTGAAGTTCCACCAGGGGAACCAGAGTCTAGGTTCAGGAACCATCAGGGTGGGGCCTGTAGTTGGATCAGATCCAGATTTTCTTAAAAACTGAGGGGAGCATGGGTTAACTCGTCTTCCCATGGCTCTGCTGCTGAAAGGAAATGTAGCCCAGGGAAATTTCCTGTGAAAAAAAAAAACCTTTGGAAAATCTCCAGGTGGAAATGCACCTTATGTTTGAGCTCATCATCACCATGCAGCAGAACCACTTTAGGACCAGACTGAGTGATGGATGACCATCTAAGGCCATTTTCATCCATTAGTCCAGTTGAATTGAAAACTGGCTCATTGTCCCACTTTGTACAGTTTGTTTGCACAGGTCTGAACAAAGCATTCACACTAGGAAGTGGACAAAACGAGTACTGGATGGAGTCTTTGAATACTCCAAAGTGCACCGGGCCTCTGCTTCAGAGTTCTGCCTAGATAATCAGCCCATTTAACTGTACAGAACATGACCTACTTCATGTGTTTACTTTCATCTTCCTGTTCCGGATCTATTCAACCAACGAGCACACAAGACAATTCTTAGCTGACTTCTTGTGATGCATTTTGGTTCACTTGGGTTATTCATTCTAGAAAAGGAAAAGGAAAACAAAAAAGGGACACGGGCCAAGTTTACAAACCGTTCCGATTTGGACCAGAGCAAACAAACTAGAGGTTTTAAAATGATCTAAGCATCTACAGTCAGAGTTGCTGCTCTGAGCCAAAAGCCAAACAGCCAGCAGCCAACTTCCAGTCAGTTCCCAGCTGAATAGAAAGAAGTGTCCAGTAGAGGCACATTCAAACATCTTTCATTCCTTTTGTGTCCAACATCACAAATACTTTTTTGTATTTTTTTTTCCCCCTAGAAAAGTTTCAAAAAGTACCTTAATGTGCAGAGGTGCTGTTAAAGCCTCCCATGAAATCAGAGGTAATTGCTTCCACAAAAAGGTTTTAAATGATGTTCTTCCTTTTAACCAATTCCAACCAATTTTAATTCAAAAATGATTAAAATCTAAGGGAGTCCATGGAGAGGAAAAGCTAGGTAGAGTGAATTCACCTTGAATCTCCTGCTAGCACCAGCTCAAGCAGCATACTGTAGTTTTAAGCACGACCCTGTACATTTTGAATTTTAACCTTGAACTCTCGAAGAAATGACAACAGAAAAACGGAAAAGGAGATTCAAAGAGAACATTTGAAACATGTTTTATTTCCACTGTTGTATATTGTGTGTGTAGTTTTGTATTAATTTAAATTATAAATAAACTTAAGGGTCAAGAGTCAAAGACACCTTTTCACAGCGCTGATAAAAAGGAAAAAAATGAGTGGCTCCTCAACAGTGCCTAAATCTTTATTTTTCAGTAAGCTACATTTTTTTCTCCAAATTAGACAGTTTACATCATGACACGAGTAACTTAAATTATAGCTGACATGTACGCTTGATTCCAGTCTCAGTGGAAGAATACACCCCCCCCCCCCCCCCGCCCAAAAAAAAAGAAAAAAGAAAAGAACAAATGAGACAAAAGCCCTCTCAAACACAAGCTCCATTCCACATTTGTTAAAGGTCTCGTTAGGCAAAATTATCTGTCCGAACCCCAACGTGGTGGAGTTGTCGATTGTCCACAGCTGTAAGCGTAGCATGGTAAGAGTGTTAATGAGTTAAACCACAGTGAGCTGATAAAGAGATTAAGTCTTGTTCCAGTCAGTTGGTGTGCATTCATTATATCTAGGAGAAATAAAAACATACGGGCGTCCATTTTTACGACAAGATGCAAACGAACAATGGCACTGTCAAAACGGGCGAACAGGGGAGGGGGAGACAGAGCTGAGGGGACAGACAGGCTGATATTAAGTGCGACGCTCCATGTAGAAGTCCATGAGGAAAGGGAGCTCCTTGAAAATGCCAGCTAGATGGCAGAGGCCTGCAGAACTCGCACAATCTCAAAGGCCAAAATGAGACCTCCCCTCGAAACCAGGTACCATTCAGTCCATGTTACCACACTTCAGAAGGGAGTCACCTTTAGCCTCCATCTGGACGTCCTGGTAGAAGATTTAGTTTTTTATTCCACACATGCACACATTCACAGTTCACAGATGCCCAGTTTGTAATCAGCGTTTCAAAGTTCGAGGTCAAATGTGGCTTAATTTCGGAAGGGATCAACCGCAAGCTGCAACACACACACGCACACACACACGCAAAAATGCTCCTACAGTAAAAAGGATGTCGCATTTCAGATTCCTCCATACGGGAAAAACCTTTGATGGACTTTCAGTAAAAGAAAATCAAATCTCAAGGTAAAAAAACTAAACAGTAAAGCCAGAGATGGTTAGCGCTCAGCTATGTACAGGTTAAACTGCCCTGTCAAGACAAAGACAACAGCTGTTTAATGGCACAGTTATTGGTTGTTTTTTTTTTGCCACAACACAACGCAGTCCACAGGTGATCAAACTGTTTAACAGACATCTCAATTTGTTACTGTACTGTATGTGCCAGAAGTGTTGCCCTGAAACATGTGTCAAAAAAACTGATTCCAGTTGAGCCTCTGCTTCTGTCCCTAACTCCCCCATCCCCACCCCCCAAAAAAACAAACAAACAAACAAAAAAAAAAACTTTTTTACATTTATTTCTCAGGAGAGGAAGTAATGAAAGGTGACAAACGAACAACAAACCTCAAACAGATAAATCAGAAAAGGTACTAAAAGTTTTAGCCGTTTTTTTTTTTTTTTAAAGCTGATTTGATGTTGTCTGGTACTTGCGGTGACACTCAGGTGGTGAACTTTAAGCTCAACCTTAAGGTGGGGGGGGCCTCTTCATGACATTAAATGACAGCCACTGTTATGACAAATGTCCATACGTCATTCCCTGCGGGGGGCTACAAGTCGTTTCCCACCTTGAGTGTTGTGTGCTGTACAAGCAGAAATGTGCTTGGTGTGTGCTTTAACGTGCTCCACTGTGATGCTGTCCACGGGCATCTCACACATCTGATTGCCTTGAAGCACAGCATATTAGAAAACACAACACAAAACTGGGACGTGTCCATCAGCCATCGCTCTTATTAGCCGGCAACAGGCAGCACATGACAGAGGATTAGTTAAGACTGTTGGTGCGTTGCAGTAATTTAAAAGCCGAAGCTCCTGCCGCTTTGAAGTTTGTCTTCCGCTAACTTTTGGCTTTTGGTACTTTCATTTTTCCGGGTTTATTTATTTATTTTTTTTATTCTGAAAACGATATGTCTGAGAACATTGTAAAGCTGCCCCAAAACTTACAGAGCAGAGTATAATTACACTTGATCCACAATATTAAAACCAAAACAGAACCAAATAAACGCAGAGTGTCAACACTGACCGTCATCAATCCAGCTAAACTTAATCTCAGACACAAGATTTACAAGCACTGACTAACTGCATGTAGTCGGAGTTGTAGCCAAAGATACATCAGCAAACCTGCAAAAATACGCCTGGAAATCAAACCTAAAAACTTCAGGAAGTGTGTTTGTAGCATTATGACATACTAAGAATCGAATGGAGGCGTTTCTTTGAACTTTGGAATAAGCAAAGTGCCTGTTTTCAGTCTTTATGCTAAGCTAGGTTAGTCACATCCAGGCCCCAGCACTTATCTTACACTTAACACACAGACGGGATTATTTTCAAACCTCTCACCTCTATTTCAGAAACAGGCCTATTTGTCAAGATCTCCAATTACTCCTATGACTACAAAACAATCACATTTTAATATCAAGGCCAAGAGCGAACACCAACTGATCCTCAAAGTTAGAAAATCACAAGCTGTCAGCCTCTCAGAAAAAACAGGCAGCACTTCAGCTTCCTCTACTGATTTTAAATATTGTCTGACAAACGATATCGTCTAGTCCTGTTGCCCAATACAATGTGGACAAAATGCAGTTTGATTATATAAACTGTAGAGTTGCATATGCATGGACACGTCATAAAAACAATGATATATATTGAAGCTGAACTTTAGTGTCTACATGGCTGCACCTTTACATTAGTACAATTCTGTTGGAAAACAACACCGTTTATGCCTTTTACTGCGGCTTTATGAATATTATTTTAACAGCAGTACATAATGACGGCAACAATAACTAATTAGTGGCCAGCGCTGTTGCACAAAAAAAAGTAAAAATCTGACATGTAGTGCTTCATCTTGTTAAGTAGCTTCAGTTGTCAGACTTTCCTAGATACATGTGCTCAAAATAAGCAAAGTAATTTTCATATGAAAAGGTAAAAGAAGCCAGTGCTTTGAAGAGGATGTTGGTGGACACACAGCTTTGTCATTAATAACATGCTTGTCAGTACCACAGGCTCTTTTCAAATTGTACACAGTGAGGAGGGATGAGGAGGGGGTGGGGGGGGTGATGTGGCATGCACACCTGTATACTCAGGTGCAACCAAATGCACTGGTATGAAAAATGGAATGAAAGACAAACAAAATACAAAACATTTACAATCAGACAATCTGCCCACGTTGCAAAGTGGAGCAGCTTCAAATGCTGCACACTCGAACTAAATAATAAAAAAAAAAAAAGATAAAAAAAATGAAAAGTTGAAGAAAAATATTTCCAAAAAGCACAACATTACGTTTTTTTATCCTACATCCAGCTCGATAGCAACATTAATAGTTCAACAATATATTTTTATAATCATTTTAAGGTACCTCTTATATTTTTCTGAATATTTACAACTGTACAAGCAAAGCACACACTTCAAAGTGCACATATTTAATACAGTATTGACTAGTTTTGCATTTACAAAGTTTATACCCTTCCACCCCCCCCCAAAAAAAGACAACCTCAAACTATTAAACAAAAAGAACAATCAAAATTATTCTTTCATACATTTTAGAAAACCAAAAAGGAAAAAATAAAAAGAATGCTGCTAGATTTGTATTCTCTCTCAGTAAGACTTGTGACATCTGGTGCAACTAAATATTTTCAACATGTCACACTTTAACATTTTGGGGATTTTTTTTTTTGGAAAAGAAATAAACTCTATTCTCATCTTGTATAAAAGTTAAGGCAAAGTCATTTTTCAAGTTTAAATAAAATTCAAGTTTCTCAAACACTGGATGGAAATTTTTTTTTTTTTTTTTTTTTACATTTTGAGAATATATAGAGACTTTGATGCATCTCTATTTTCTTCTTCTCTCTAAAAAGAAAACTCAACATTTCTCATGGAATAAACAGCATTGGTTTATAAATACATGGATATGGTGCATTTTCATCTCTTACCATTTCCACTAACCAGGAAGAAAAAAAAAAAACAAACAAAGAAAATAACCCATCCAAGTGCATCTTAGTCCTTCAAAACAAACAAAAATTTTTCAAAAAATATATTCTTAGCAAACTCAAGATTTAGCATCCAATTCAAAAGCAGCGATGACCAGGAGTACAGGCTTTTTATGAACGGCTCCTGTTTTCTCTTAGTGGGATTACCCAGAATGATTTTTGTTGCAGGAAGACTTTGGCAAGATCCATGTCGTGTAGGTTTGTGTTTTCCCCCAAACAGATGTGTCGAGTACAGTGGTTTACGTTTTTGTTAGGGGTGTGTTGCATCTGAGGTGGAAATTTTTAAAGATTGACCTGTGCACACAATGGATGAGCAGGGAGGGAATCTCACCTTCAGTTTGTTACTTCCCCAAAATCCAACTTGTCAAACACTGTAATTACAGGAGACTCAGAATTTTTTTCCGAGTCATTTCAAAGCTTGTATATGAATTCTCTTATTTAGCCAGCTGATTATATTTTTAGAATGCAGTAAGACATCCTTTGTTGGTTATCTGCCAAAGTGAATGCTACAGGAGACAGATGCACCAAACAACGCTTACATTTTGTAGAAATCCGACCAAGTTCCACAAGCTGCCTGCCTGAACCTGCCTTCTTGCTACTTTTCTGTCAAAAATGTCCACGCCCGACTCAAACTTCAGTCTGGTTGCTAACATTCGTGTCCCCATGTGTGTTCTCTAATCCCAAGGACAGTAAAACATTTTACTCTGTGCTTTGACTACGAGAGGTTGAATTTACCCCAGAAATTTCAAGTGGAGTAGCAAGAAGGGTTGTGTGCTTTGGCCAATCCTTTCCAATTTCATTCTGTTCGGAACTCAGGACAAATTCTGCAAAAAAGTAGAACTAGGTGAATGTAGAGGAAGGATGCTGACAGAAACGCAAACAAAAGACAACCGTAGTGGTGAAGACTGACACCACGGAAAAAGAAGGAGCTGATCAACAAACACCAAGGGTAGATGTTCATGACAGTTTTAGAATTCCCTGATTGCATTCCTGCTGTAAACATACCTACTGCTGTCTGCATGTTAACTGCTTGTTGAATGTTTGAACTTTTAAAGGATGTTCGGTTCCTCACTGTTCTCCTGAAGCCCAGTGTGACTCCTGACAAAAAAAAAAAAACAACTCACAATCCAACATCATAAACTACCTGCCATAAAAAAACCCAGCCATCGTTTTCATTCACTGGTTACGTTTCGGTCAAAATATTTTTCGTCTATTCAACCATCTCACTTCCTACAGTTGTCCGTTTTACAAGCTCTTTCAGTGAAAGCGTCCACCAATACAGTGTCAGAGGCCAAAATCTAAACCGCTGCATGTCTACACAAGCACCAACTCCTTCCGCAAAAATCAAAATGATAAATAACGAGGTGTCCAAAATATAACTGGACAACTTTGTAAAGTCATGAGATGCAGCACAAAACATCAGTCCTTCACCAAAAGGCAGCGAAACAAAATGCTTCAGCGATTGTGTCTACAGAGATGGCGTTGCAAGCTCCTTAATTTATTTGCTCCTGGAAAACTGAATTTGCATCATGTTTTATTCCTCTTTTCAGGATCAGTTCCCTTTTTTGCTTTTAATATATCTGCCCACAGGTCTGAGAAAACGCCAAACAGTGTACGCAAAAGTCTGCAGATTTGAGTCAAGTATTTCTACATACAGTATTAGAGGAGGTTCCAGGACTTGATGTCTAGCACCATATGTAGGAGAAAGAACTAGAAACCTGTCACCTCCCTGTATCACAACTCGAAGCTAAACTCGGAACTCATGGCATTTTTGGTGCATTTCAGCCAGGAAACAGTCTTGTCCCCTGTCCTGCTGTCTCTGCAGATACTCACATAATCAAGTAGGCCTCCTCCTCCTTACAGGTGGCAAACTGACACTGGCTTTATGGAGCATGAGAATCGCAATTAGTGTTAATTTCCTTCTCCAGAGTGAAGTGAACTCTCAGAAAAGAAGCAGCTATTTTATCACCACAATTGGATTTTAAATTTGTCAGTGTGAAACCTTTGACAGCATGCGCCTGCTCATGTTTTACTCCACGGGATTTCATGAAAAGGAAAGTGTTGCCGCTGTGAAGGTGTGATCTGCCTAACCAAAAAATGCAATGCCAAGAAAACTACTTCTCCTAGTCCAATTACTTCCACACACACACACACACACACACACACTAAATGGAAGGAGCACTTCAACACCTCAACTTACAGACCGTTTCCAAAGAGCCTTTACATTTTGGCCAACAACAGTTGTTCTGATTCTTAATTTGTCACAAGCAAAGTTTGGGTTGCACATATCCACTTGCCCCTTATGTCGGACCCCCCCCAAAAAAACGACACTGATCACACAGCGACTGTTAGACACAAGCTGTATAACACAAATGGGTAGTTAGCAGTTTCAGCCCACAGTACAAACAGCCACACAGCAGAAGCACAAAATGATCAGGGGAAGAGAACGCTGACGAAATGACCAGTGACGATTACCAGGAGAAACTGTACCAACAACAGCCTGCAAACAAAGCGAAACGTTTGAAACAAACTACAGGACACAAGTCTAATGTTATATATATGACGTAAACCTTGTAGTCCTGTTGTGATTTCGATGTTAAGTTGCATATGTTTATGAATATGTAATAAAAACACATTTGCTAATTAGGACCCATAATAGTTGCAACAAGCAAACAACTGTCTCGCACTTTGAGAGACAGACAAGGTGTTGCCCGTTGATCTTTCTCTTTCCCATTATCAACTGGGGCTGACTAACAGTGCCCTGCTGCTCCGCACACACAGGACTTGCCCAAAAGGCCGTATAGGACAGAATGAAGGAATTTCAGTGTTGTCTGTGCCAATATTACAGGCTGACGCAACTACATATTTGCAAACAGAGAAAAGGGGAAATAAAAATGAAATTAAAAAAAACAAAACAAAACAAAAAAAAAAAGAGCAAATAAATAGAATAAAAAGAACAAAACGGTGCTCTACATGCACAGTAAAGTGCTTTTTGTCTGCAAGCCCTGATCCAGAAAAGAAGGCGTCCTCTATGTTTGTAGTTGGGGATTCTGGGATGTAAGTATTGAGTAGCCCTGACTTACATTTCCTTTTTTTAAACACATCTGTGGAGCGCAGTGGGGAGGGTTGGAGGACTTGAAGTGGGACAGGCGGGCCTCCCTACTGCGGGGACTTGGGTGGGGTGTGGTGGGGATCTTTATTGAGGGTTTTCCCTGGGTGTGGGGGTGGGGAGGCCCATCGCCCACCCGGCCTTCGGGCCTCCCTTGGAGGCCTCCCCGAGGTGCTGGCTGCCGAGCTGGGTTTGGAGGAGAGAAGGTACGTCTCTCTGGCCTTGGACTCCCCTGGTTGGGTGGAGGCATCGGGGCACTTTCTCTCATCGCCTGTAGAGGCAGCGCAGGCTGGCTTGGCTTCCTTTGGAGTCAGTGGTTGCTGTAATGTCGGGGCATCCTTCACTCGCTGGCAGATCTCAGCGTAGGAGGGCTTTCTCAGTTCCTGGCAGAAAAAAACCTGCAGTCAAACAATCTGTGTAAAATCTGTACTTGCACAGTGGCACTTGATGTAGATCCAACAGTACAGATATTTCTACAAGTTTAATTTTAAAGACTCAAAATTATGCATAATTTCGGTTTAATATTTCAAGCTTGGGCTCTTTGAAAATAGTTTTGGATGATTCACAGTTCCAATAACTGCTTATATTTCTTATAATGGGCCATTATGCAGTACTATCTTTTATGCAGTGTATTTGTTCATATTCCGTTAACAGGCTCACAGCGTCGAGGGAAATATATACTGTGACACTATTAGCTTTGAAAGATATCCACTTGATTGAATAAACTCAGGCTGCTTAAGCTTCACATTACCTTTAGAAAAACATATCCGAACACTTTTTGCACAGGACTGTGGATTTTGGGACCAGAATGAACAGGAGGAATGGTTACATTAAGTAAGACTTCTTTCAATATTCATTCAGACAACTAACTGTTGCCTTACATAACATAACAAAAGCATAACAGTATAATGCCAAAACAAATGGGTGAAAATATTTGCATCCTCTTTGTTTGAAATGAAATTTCAATCACATTCATCTAGTACAATTGTTTCATCAGAAATTAAGAGGTCATGTTTATATCATTTTTAAATAATTTATCACACGGGATCCAAAATTTTCATTATTTTACTATAACTTTTTTTAATGTACACTACTGGATCAGGTTTCTTACTACTGGTGATGAAGTACTGGCTGATGGTGCATTGTTATTCGGCTTGTTTTGCCCGATCTTAAAAGCCTTGTGGGTATTTCTGTTCGCACCTAAAGAGGTTTGTAGTCTGCAAGCTTTAGTGTTTTACTGCAATGCTAAAAACCACAGCTGGGGGTGGGGGTGAGAATTACACCAGAATTGAAGAATAGAACGTATTTATGACAAAGCAGCCTCTTAAAAAAATGCACCATTTCCCTCAGCAATGCTATATTCAACTATTGTTGAGACTTTAAAATTCTTAATAGTCTTTACTAGTAGATATTTTCAGAGGTGACATTTAAAACACTTTTTGTTCATGGGTGGTGACAAATGGACTTATCTAATCAAAATTAATGTGACTAATTAAGAAACTAATTTACTAGAAATTTGATTATGCTAAGATTGATTTGACTGTGATTAAGATGTCTGAGAGGGGGGTAAGCATTTAAAAGGACTTGCTGATAAAAGGAATAAAGCAAGGAAAAAAAACCAAAAATCAATACTGACTGTGGCAGCACCGTTGACTTGCACTGATTTGCTTGCAGTGGACAGAGTGCCAGGAACTCTCTCCACAGACATCTGCACCTCCTTTGGCCTTACCTCCGTCACTTTTACCTCCCTGAAATAAACATAAAACGGGAGGTGGTGGAGAAATCTAACATAAAGGAAATGTGTTTGTCACAGCAGTACTTTGTGTGAAAAGCTCCAAACTTGGGAAACACAAATAATGTAAAGGAGCCTAAAAAAGTATCTATCAGGTTAACATAAACACTGAAAAAGCAGGAATTAAAGGTACAGTAGTCACAGTGTGTAGATCCAGATAATAAATGTGGTATTTAGATGTTTCAATGCACCTGCAATAGTGCCCATCTTTATTCCACAGGTCTGCTAATTTGCACCGAAGAGAAAAGCTGTTTTACCCAAACCTGCTGCATAGATACTAATGATTACAAATCAGCAGTGGAGTTGCTTTCTCTGCTGCATTATGATAACAAAGGAACACAGGGAAGGAGCAGCTGCAAACTTACTGTAAAATATCAAACCGCAAAAGCAGCTGTAAAAGAAAAAGATATTGGAAAAGAAGGTAGAGCAGCATTTATGCCTTGGTCTTGTCTCTGCTAAATGCTAGCAATGTCACAAACAACGTGTGAACTAGATATGGGCAGGGCATCCTCTCCAAGAGCCACCCTGCATTTCTCAGCAAATCTAAGAGCATGTGACACAAATATAGACCTTGAGTTTCTACCGCAGTCTAGTGTGATCAACACTTTGGCTGCCTGAAGCCACAAACGAGAGGTGTGTTTGAATTTTATTAC
This sequence comes from Channa argus, assembly GCF_033026475.1. NCBI lineage: Eukaryota > Metazoa > Chordata > Actinopteri > Anabantiformes > Channidae > Channa > Channa argus. The sequence goes on from NC_090210.1 coordinate 22,445,737, forward strand.
TGAACTATAACTGTTCTGTTCTTTAACCTAAGGCCTACAGGTAAAGAAGGAAGCTTGATGTGCAAACTGTGATGCTTCTGCTAATACACTGCAAGAGCCTGCTGAATAATGTAGTATAACAGCGCTGAGGCAGCATTTTCCATAGTTTGATGTAAGTAATAGTACAGACACACCAGTGATATTTTATAGTGTTTGTATTTTTATAGTATTTATAAAGTAGCTCAAGAGCTCTTTTAAAGTTGAGTGTCAACTTAAAGGTCAACTCTGAGTTGGAAAATTGTAAGTCACAGGTGTGTCCTCATCTTTCAGTGCAGATTTAATTTCAAAAAGTCCTGTGATGCAATATCAAACTGTATACTTGTAATGTTTTTAGAGTCAAATGCTAACGCTAAAATAAAAAGCAATAAATCAGTGTGGTGCTTACACTGCTGGCAGGGAGGGAGCAGGACTGTGTGCCGGGCCAGTGACTGGGGTCAGTGTGGAGGCGGAGGCTGGTGTTTGCGTGGTTTGCGAGGGATGGAAGCTTGTAGGCATTGGGGAGTTGGAGGACCGAAGAGGCTCTTTGGGACCCGCCGGGGAGAGTGCTCCTCCAGTGCTGGACTCAACACTTACATTCTGAAGGGATAACATGCACAGGAACACAAAGTGAAGTATTAAAATGAGTTGTTTCCAATTATCATAAAACATTTCCATAAACATGAAGAGATCAGAGATTTCAGCCAAACAGACAGGCACAAATGATTTATGTGGTGAATGCCGATATGCAGAATTGTGTTGTATGGGCAAATTACACGTTTGACTTTCAAAGTAAAAAAGTTCACCAAAACACTTGCACCAAACAGATCAATTCATACAGATTTAATCAACTTAAAAACTGAATGAGGTTTACCAGTAAAGTTTGGTATAAACTTTAACTTCAATATCTTATTAATGTATTTCAACACATAAGCAGCTTGTGCTGTGATAATTCTATATTCTTCTATTAACATTAGATGAAGCCAAGTTGCTTCTAATTTTACATAAAATAATGTACCATTATAATAATCTACCAACATGATTACCATTACAAGCTTCGTTCAGGAATTCTGATGTGACAGAAATTTCAATTTAAAAAAAAAAATCCTTGGAGCCTCACACTGATGAGCATTGAAGGTTCCAGAGCAGATGTAACATATTACAAGGCACAACGTTTAACTACGGTTTGGGATTTCCCAGTCAGTCAGTCATGCAACATCCCGTATAGAAATCGCAGAGGAAAAAACAGACTGCAGATGTTGGTATATAAGCTTGGTGCACGTTATCGCTCCTTACCCGTTCCTTGGCGGCTCCAACAACTATGCTGCTAGCCAGCCGGTTGTCAAACACGTCATCTGTCTTGAGCTGGCCAGCTGCTCCAGGCAGGGGAGGGAAGCTAGACAGACCCAGCTCAAAGCTTGGAGACGGGGGCTTGGGAGGAGGAGGCGACTGAGGTGTCACTCTCTGAATGGTGCCAACAAACACAGACTCAGCAAAACAAAAAACTCTAGTGATGAGAACTTTTGGACTCAGCATGACCATAAGAGTTATGAAAATGACACTGCTGCACATAATTACATGTTGGTAAACATTTAATTCTAATTTTATTCTTTTATATCAGTCTGAGTAAAACTCAAAACCAAACTGATAGCGGTTACATCATTTTAAGAGAGAAATACAGCTACATTCATATGCAGAGAAAGAAAATACTACTTACTGTAAACTTTTCCTCCCTCTTTTTCCTAGAAGCAGAAACATTTTTCCTTTAAGAAAGAGAACATCTCAATTTACCAACATACAGTCTACACTTGTCCTACACCGCAGTCATAATCCAGGATATGTCTTATTCCTATTCATCAGTCACATTCAACTTGGATTTACATTTGCACAAGTTGCTCAATGAACAGGTGCCACTAACACTTAGGAAAGTGAATCCCATGATCTACAGCTGCACAATCCTGTATGTTCATTTGTTTATGAATGTAGAAATTAAGCAAATTCTTTAGATCAGTGTAAGTATGTTTTACCAGTTTGAAGGACTTATGCTTGTAAAGAACATTAACAGGAGGTACTTCAAGACAAAAACTAATAACTAAAAACTGGGATGACAAAATGTGCGTAATAAACGCATTTAACATTTCCTTGACAGTACTGGATGTGAGCTGACCCGTACCTTCCTCGACCGATACCCAGGGAGTAGTCTGTGGTCGAGGGCTCTGTTACTCTCCCTGTGCCCACAGTGTCCCTGCGGGGGAAGGCAGCGGTGGAGGGTAACCTGGTTCTGGGCTGGCTATTCGGGAGTCGGGCCGGTGGGCTGCTGCGTACGCCGTTCAACCGCTCGCTTGGGAAACTGGAAAAAAGGCCGGGGTTGTCCAAAAGCCCAGCGCTACGGTCGGTTGTTGGGACACTCGGCCTCAAATGAGTTTTATTGTGATTCCTACAGGGAAACAAGAATACTGCAGATGCCAAAGGTTTTCGACACAGTGGACAGAAAAAAATTAATATACCTGGCAGGACAGTTGCTGCAGGTTTAAGGTCAGATTTAAGACTTTAAGATCTCGTCGGTTGCAATTTAAGTCCCAATTCTTAGCCACTTGGGGAAAAAAGCCTACAATGAGCTTCGCTAACAAGAAAAGAATAAGTCACCTATGCAGCAGTGACAAGAACAACTCAAAGAGAACCATGATGTGACACATGACACATTTCATGCGAGCATCCCTTTACCCCAGCACTAGATCTACACATTGTTTTGTAAATACAGTAGGTATGTGACGTTTATCTAATCTGAATAGATTATGAAAATAGTCTTAAGAATTTATGTTTGTTGGTAAAATGAAATGCTTGTACAGTAGAGCCCTGCATAAAGTAGTATCCACTTTGCTGTAAAATAAACTAAACGTGGTCAATAATTTTAAGCTCTATCAAAATTGTATATGAGTTTTTAGAAATGTAAGACTTTTTAAAGTCTAAAATTCCGATTACTGAATTTATAATACTGCGTTTTCAGAGGTATTCCAGTAGCTAATGCCTGGTAATTACAAACCTGTTCCTGGGCGGGTAGTGTCTGACAGCGAGGGGTGACGTTGCTGGCTTAAAACTGTGGGATGTAGTAAATCCATTGATGAACTGGTTGCTGTGAAATGGGGCAACCTGATAAAAAAAACAAAAAAACATGTTCATTAACTGCATTAACAAAAATTCAACAAGATTGATTACTAGAAAAACGTATAACCTAAAAAGAAAGACAGATTACAAACAGAGTCAACTACCATGATACTGCAACACATCATGATCCACCTGCACGTTGAATTGTACATAAATACAAGTGTGTAGGTAAATATAAGTAATAACTCTGATCCAACAGTCCTTTTATTTGCCAGCAGTGTAAACAAAACATAAAAATTTATTTAAATCAAAGCACTTTTTGTAGATTTCACATTACCAGCTTTTAATGTTAAAGCTTTGAGTAAGGTTTGGACATTTTAATATATCAGAAAGAATCTGCCTTAGCCACTTAATTTTAAACTCCTCTTATCTTTGTGAACAATTTGAATAATTTTGGGTGTCAAAACAAAAACAAATATCTAAATCTTACCAATGCTGGGTCGATGTAGCTGTGTGTGGCTGACCAGGCCTGTGGCGTGACAAGGCTGTACAGAGGGAACGGCTGCTGGGGGCTGTAAAGTTGCGGGATGTAGTAAGACGTGTAGCGCTGCTGGGCGTATGGGTTAACTTCCACCGGCCGGTAACCGTTCTTTGGCATGAAAGTGTTGATAGCGATTGCCTTCGCCTTTATCCTCGCCTAGGAGAGGGAGAAGAAGAGAGCAGAGCATGAAATCAGCAAGAATTGGTAAACGGTTTGCACTCATATCGCTTTTCTACCTATTGGCACACTAAAGCACTTTACACTGCTTTTCATTCACCCACTCACTCTAACACCGATGGGGGAGCTGCTATGCAGCTGGCCAACAATCACCAGGAGCAACTAAATTGGGGTTCGGTGTCTTGCTCAAGGACACTTTGATATGTGACTGGAGGAGCCAGGGATCGAACAATTTCACATTCTTCATTCTTCCAAAAGAAATAAATGGCGTGTGTGTGTGTGTATAGGTGTCAACTTTTAACATTTGTATAATGTGCTCATTTTTGTCATATATGTACATAAGTAGGAATGAAAGATGGGCAATTAGGTGTCCAAAAAAGGAGATTAAACTTCAGCAGAAATGTTGTGCTAAGAGACTGTGACTCTAAGTTCACGTACTGGATCAAAAGCTGTTGCTAAAGCAGAAACAGTGACAGCTGCTGATACATTTTGTGCAGTTTTGCTTAATTACTTCTCGTCATTAGACACACACCTGTCGTTTTACTTATTGCCAGTATCTCTTTGACCGTAATAAGTGGCAAAATGTGCACAGGTGCATTGACAGGTTACTTAAAATGTCTTATGCTTTAGCAGAAAACAGAAAAACTGCTAAAATGTCCTTATATTCAACCTTTCTGGGCCAAGTTATGATTGGGAGAGATTTTAAGAAGCAGTTCTTTCATGCAAGGCTTTTCGTCAGTGGTGGTAATGAGGATTTTCATACATTAAAAGTGATGTCACCTATGAACCTCTTAAGTGAGGATGTTTTAGTTCGCTGCTAAAAACCCTGATGCGTGTTATCATACTGATTTTTTATGCATGAGAGAGGATAACTTTGTCCTCTTCTTAGCTAATAAAAATGCAACATTTGGGCTTCTTAAAAGCACAGATGTGCCTAAATTTGAGCTGAAACAAATAAAGATACAGTGTTTAAAGCACAAAGCAGATAACTTAAATCTAACCTATGGACTGATCACATCATGTTAGATTGGTTGACACAAGAAACAGGTATTTGATTTGTCATTATTTCAGACAAAATCTGTTTATTTCCCCCCAAAAATCTCACCTTAATCGGCTTCCCTTGGAAAGTCTTCACCTCCTCACGGAGATATTGATATGCCTTTTATCAAACGACAAATAAGAAGCACATAATTACGCAACGATTTAGATTCAAATGTTATGAGAAAACATGACTGAAAACAAAAAGAACAAGTATATTACTAATAGCACAAAACATACAGTGCTTAAGTTGTTTTAACAGATTATTGGGCAATGTTATTTCACAGTGATAAGAGTGAAAAAAATTAAATATACATTTTACCTGCTGTGCGTCTGCTTCTGATTCAAAGGTGATGAACCAGTTGTCGTTGTAGGCAAATTCACAGTTAATGAACTTAGGCAAGTTGTCCCCATTAAAAAGAGCCTCGACCTCCTGCAAAACAAAACATGAGAACTTTGCACCAGTTTAAAAAAACAAAACAAAAACTATCAAATTCAGTCTTGGATCATACAGGGGAAAAGTATCTTATCCATTAGTCCAACTGAGATCAGCTGCACAATAATTTAACTTTTTTGGGAGGGGGAATAATCTAATCGATTTAATTACTTAGAATACTAATACAAAGTAGCTTTAATGTTTAATTTATGTGACCATTTTCACCTTATTACAACAATACAGTCATAATACTAATAAGGGATTTTGGTCACTGTGTAATTGTCATATGAAATTTTTATTTTATTTTAAAAATATATTTTGAAAGAAAAACCCAGAACTGAAACTTTGCAACATTGCAATAGGCTAAATTTTCATCTCTGCTATTTTTTCTATTAATTTGACCTCATTATTAGGTCTGAATGAAACTTTTAGGCTCAATTGTGGCATCTTTAATTTCAGATACAAACTGCTATTATTTTGAGAGCTGGACACAAAAACACTGTATGAGAAGATTTTTTTGATGTGAACACAATGAAAATGTACTGCTGAGAATGAGCAGAGCTGAAAATGTTCAGTCATGCTGAGACAGATAAGCTCTGGATGGTGAATATTTACAGACTACATGTCTGTAAATCACTAACACTTGACTATTGCTGCAACATGGAAATAAACCAGATTAATTTTAACCTCCATAACACTGTACACATGCACAGTGCAAATCCAGTATGAACACTAATTTCACCCCACAACATTGTTATGGTCTATTCAACTAATTCTATAGTCCGTGATTTTCTGCAGGCTAAGAAATGTATTAAATTGTCACCAACATCTAGGATAGTGCAGCGATTGTCTTAGGTCTATTTTTACACACAGTAATTGTTAATGCAAATACTGAGTGCTTTAAGACGCGGGGGGAAAAATATACCACATTTGAATTTTTATTAACTTGTTCCCAAAAAAAATCCCCCGACGGTAGCAGAATTTCATCTCTATTGATTATTGCAGCCACATTAATAAAAAATATTTAGTTACGCAATGCAAGACTATGAATTACTATGATCCAAATAGGCCTGTCATTAGTACTATTAATCCCACATCTGCATACATTTGTTGCCTTCAATGTAAACAAATTGTGCTTGAATTCAGGCAATGAGCCGGGTCCGTTAAATGTTACATTTATAGAATATTTATGCACCTTTTTTCCTCTGTTGGCTCAGGCTGGAGAACTGCTCGGAGAGTCAAATGACTGACAGCCAAGCGTTTCAACTTCTGACCACCTCTCTGTTGCCACAGTGCAAATCGAGCACATCTACTTACCTCTTTGGGCGTACTCTCAGGAACCTCTCTGAGGATCACGATGCAACGGTTCTGGTTGGGTCGCACTTTCTCCCCCTTCTCATCCACCTGGACCAGTGGCAGAGCTATAGGAAGCCAGAGCAGTAAATTTTAAAACAATGGTCCAAAAAAACAAAAAGCCCCATCTCTGAGGGTATATGGATGTAGACTACAATCACATTTATGATCTTTAATTGCATAAAACTCTTTACTCAATTATTCTGAATGCCATACTTAAAAAAAAAAAAAAGAGTATACTAGTATATAATGGAGTGAAGAGTATATAATAGAGTAAAGAGTATATAATAGAGTATACTAGTACATTAGCCCTAATAGCAGCACAAAGAAGCAAATTTGTTTATACCATTTCATCTAGTTTTATATAAAATATCTTGACACTGCATGCATCACTGAGCAATAAAGTGAGAGAATTCATTTAAGTATGGGTATAAATCAAACACAAGCAGGTAAGACTCTGCTGGATGCATTTTAACAACCTCTCCTGGGAAATTAACCTGAACCACATGTTAAAAATTCACTGTGCTTATGTCTTGTCATCCTGCCTACTTAGCAGGTGAGCAGCTATCGCCATAGCTGATGTTTAAGTGAAACCATGAGGCCGCTAATAAATGGCAGAAGAGAATAAAGACAATAACATCATGGAGTTGTTTTGAATGGCTATATCCTATAACTTACATCTTAAGATGTCCACAATCAGCTCCACATCAGTACTGAGCTTTTTGACATGGTCCAAGTTGGCCACAGTCAAAATTGGCACATACTGGTCACTGTCCATCTGGGAGATGAGGTACATGTCACTGGCCAGATTCTCCCTGAGACAATCACAAAGGGCACAAATGATTACTGACACTTCCAGGCCACAGCTCAGGTTCCTTGTGTAAATACACAGAGGTAAAATTGATCTTTTAACTACCCTAAGTTGAATAGGCTTCCGTTTCCCCACCCACAGAGTCACACCTGTCCTTACCTGAGTGCATTGAGTAGGCTTGTTTAGTAAGCCTAAGCATCGCAGATTTATGAATGTATGCACAGGTGCACATCTTAAAACTCTTAGTTTCTTCAACTTACAGCTGTTGCACTCAGTTGTTTATGCAACTGTGAGCAAACTGGTTTCTAAAAGGAAATCCAACAGTACATGTTTCACTCTCTCTAGAAATTTTCTCATCTCATTTGAGAATCTAATGCTCCACCCACATCGGTTTGGCTTTGTTACTCCTCCTGCAGTTTAGGACTTAAAGAGCGAAAGGAAACTTTACTTGGAACTCTAGTAAGATGATAAAGGCAACTCAACCACAAGCACCATAGAAGTGCTCGGCTGTATGAAGTAAGCCTTTCATTCAGGCCACGCCTGACGCCCCCACAGAGTGAGGAGATCTTTGATTCGTACTCTAAACAATGCACAAACCCACTGCACACTATTAGCACAAACATAATAACATAGAGCTAAATGGTTAACTGATTTATAAATATAACACCATTACTCGTTTAATTTGAGGTGAAGGGCTGCAAAGTGGAAAAATCTTTACTATTGATTATTCTTTCATTTTCTCAATTAACAGTATGGCAACTAAAAGAGTTAGTTAAATAGTGTACCAGCATTTCAAGCCTTATTTATACGCAAGTTGATTTAGCATTTTAAACAGCGCTATTTGAATTATTTACTCAAAGCAAGAAGGTCCTAAATCAATCGTTCGTGGAACATAGCTTCCACATAAGTAATGTTTCTGATACAGTCAGACTCATGAGGACATGAGCAGAAGATAACTTCATTGAGAGGTCCTCTGTGGATCCTTGAGGCTATAGAGACAGAAAATTTGTCATTTGAGCTTAATAGAAATGCAGCTTTTCGTGGTGATGACCAGGATCAATTTTTTTTCTTCTTTAAATTGGCAAAATATATGAGACGGGTCTTCACAGAGTCATTTATAGCTCTTTTAAATGATGAAGGCACACAAACCAAGCTAACCACTAACATTACAGTAACAAGTCTGCAGCTTTTGGGGGAAAAACTACATCCCAGCACTGTGTGACTACTTAAATCAGTGGCTTGACACAGCACTGTGCAGCAGTGCCCGTATTGTCCCTGTTGCTGAAAACTTAATTTTGGTGTTTGCTGTCTTTTTTAAATTGTTAAAACACCAGTGGCTGGAGAAGCTTAAATCTTCTAGACAAATAATATAAAGTAACCACAGTGTAGAGTGAAAAGAAAAAACTAAATAATAGTTTTAGCAGCAAATTATACTTTGTGTAGTAGTTTTGTAAAATAGTCAATTTTTCCGTTCATTCTAGCCTGTTGCTGTTCAGTATTTTTTAAGTCTTTGTGTAAACTATGGGATTAAACTGTCTGAAGAAACAGCCACAGTGGCTAAAGACTTGACTTCAAACAATTGATGCAAAAATTCAGAGGATCCTTTACCTGTATTTCTCTGTGTTCTGGTTTTTAAGCAAAAACCTACTTGCTGAAAGCTCTCTGTAAGAAAATCTACATAAATACACCTAGGGGCCTCATTGTGATGTAATGTGTTGTAAAAAGATGCCAGTTAAATATCTAGATAGACTCACCGGGAAAGACAGAATTCCAAGGTTTTTTTTAGGTGCTCCCTCAAGCCCTCCTGGGGATTTTCAGTCTGGGGATCAGTGCCTGATGAAACATGGGAAGAAGTTTGGGTAAATTAGGGAGACACTTAATTAAGATGTGGGTAGAAAAACATTATTCAGAACATGCTTAAACTGTTAAATGAAATGAACTAAACTAAATTTATAGTAGAATGAGTGTGTTCAGGAGCAGAGACAGTAAGTCAGTTTATGGCTCAGACATGGAAAAAGGGCACCAAAAGCAGACAGTCGTGTCATGTTTGTTAAATAATGCAGAAACAAATTGCAGTTATCACAGAAATTCTGGTACATGAAGCAGTACACATGTGACATGATTCTTTTTTAAAAAAGGAAGGTGACTAACCTGACTCAACTGGAGTTCCGGCACTTAGTAACAATGAATACTAGCCTACTATTTTAGCCAGAACAAGTAGATACCATCTGCCTCAGTCACTTTCACAATTAAGAAACTCTGAAATTGTACATATAGACACATTGTAACCCCCCCACTTAATGTGCAACTGACCCACGGCTTGCTCTGACAATCACTACCCAGCCCACCTGTGTGCCCAGGCTGTCCAGGCTCGGGGTATTCTGTGTAAGAAGGCTCGGAGCACTCCAGGGGGACGGAGGCCACTGGGGCTGGCTCGGCCAGCATTACTGGTACCGGTGGAGGCTCATCTGGGTCGGTTAGTAGGGGCTCCTTGTAAGTCTTGTCCTCACTGGCTTCATAGTCTGCGACGGAGGAGATGTAACAATGATTAAATATGGTAAATGTACAATAGAGAATTTCGAAAATCACTTAAACTAAAGTTGACGTCTCTTCTTCTAAAGTTTTGGCCCCCTCATTAATTTGAAATAGGGTGGCCAAAACTTTAGAATCCCCTCATATTATAATACACGCCAGTACGAGTCCACCACCCACTATGGAGTAGAATTAGCGGCTTTCTAACTGAACCTTGTGTTTTTAAACTAATACACAAAGCCAAACAAATAGCAGCTGGGTATAAAAATTGGTGTGATGTATTTAGTTGGAACACCTGCAGCTGACAGCCCATCGGACAATTACATTATTCTTGCGCAATTGCTTTGCATGTGTAGGCCCAAAAATACAGTAATGTTTCATTCAGATGCATTTTCCAAGTAAAATAAATCCTTTATTGCCCATGTTTTTGTCATAAAATCGTTGCAGTTTACTCTGCGTCATGTGATCTAGTATTTAGTGCAAAGGAAAAAAATAAAATACAATCAAAATCCCAGATTCTAACAAGTGCTTAATACAATATTTATCTGATGCAGGTAAACTGGTAAATCAAATCAAAATTAATCAATTCTGGACAGTGTGAATTAAAATCTACTTTAAAAGGTCAGTGCCAATATTCAGCTCTAATCCATAGACCCAAAAAGTCGATTATTTATATGAGTATGATTATTAATATGATTGAGAATTCTGGAGCTTACTTTTCTTGGGCTTTTGGGTCAGTGGTAGTATTAGTAGTATAAGTCTTGGAGTTCTGGCATGGAAACTTTGAGTAGTCTAACATCAACAAACCCCTACATATTGTCTCAAGTACTGTTAGCGCAACTAATGAGGTCCTTGATAAGTGGTTTCACGTGTGCTTTAGACAAAAACCTGATTTGAATCTGCATGTTCTTCTGAGGGATTCCATGCAGGGGTTGAATCATTTTGAGACTCCAGTAAACATTCAAAGTTGCATTTTGTGTTGAATTTGGAAGAACCACTTGTAACATTGGTGGTGTTGATGCATTTAAATTGCTCATTTGATTTACTGATTCAAACAGCCAAAATTTGTAATTTTGCTAAAACACCCCATTTTCAGTGAGTGGTTGCATTTGATTTTGTTTTTGTTTTTTTTAGATTTTCTGTGATTAGTTCAAGTCCTGACAATGTTACTTCTTCATTTGGCAAAACATTCTCTTATGCCCTCTTAGAAGTAGGAACTGAAACAGGCTGGGATGTCAATCAGTGTCAAACTCAGACTAATCAATCATTTTGTTTCGCCACCACATCCTTGTTGCCACTGCACTGGCTATACTTGGCTCAGCACATTAAAGTGAGTAATTATGGTCATTTGTGAAGGAGGAACGGTGAGTCTGGTTGGAATATTCATAGCTCAAACTAAATTGAGTATAAATGATTAAAGATGTGTCTTGACATGACAAGAACAATGACAAGAACAGACGAAGGGAGGCTACAAAGTGAAATAAGGGTTTGGGAGTTTATGAGAGCAGCCCCACTGTTGTTTCAACAATTAACTACTGGATTCATACTGATGTGTTTCAGTGACATAGAGGCTGGTGCAGCTCAACTAGCTGACAGCACCGTGCCCCTTATGAATGTGTAGTTCTAGATACTGTATGTGTTTAGTTAGGCGTGTAATTAAAATAACCAGTTTCAACTGGAAAGTTCTTTTTACTACAATCAGACAACCACAATAGCGAAATGTGTCTGGGTACTTACTTTATATAATGTGTTATGTGTAATACCTGGATACCTGCTGTAACAATAATAATCAGCCTAAAATCTCTAAACAGTAATAAACTCTGCACTTCGGTTATAGGTAGAATTGAAATGGGCAAAAATTGTTCTTGCCTGGTTTTAACACGCACCCGGTTCAGCCTCTCAACGTTCCCCTATAGCATAGCGGGGCGCGTTTTCATGACCCATGTTGAATTCGAGTTACGTGTTCTTACAAGCCCTTTAATTTGCTTTTATAGTCAAAAACATAATTTATAGTAGTGGGTGTATATTCTACACAAAATAGTTGGCTGACCTTCTGGGCCAGGGTCGACTGAACTATTGCAGCCTTCCTTCCATGGCTGCAGGGCAGCAGTTGTGGTATCAGCACTCCCGCTGGGGTCCAGGCTAAACATGTGGTTTGCCCATGCTTTCGCATTGGGGTTGAGGTCTGAAACCTTGGCGGATTCCTATAAAAAGAGAGTTTGGTCAGACATCTTGTCGTTAGTTGACGCATACTCACGTGGGTAGAGTTCCAACTCATTTTATTTGGTACACGATGAACATACGGCACATCATAAAATTATACTAATTGCAATAATTACAAATGAACATGTTTATAATTTTACCAGGTTGCATCTTACTAGGATCTATGTTACTGAAACGGAAAACTAATAACCCACACTAAAAACATTGCACGCAAACTCAATTACCTGGCAGGCAAGTAAAAAAAATGTACTGCTAGAAATTAGGGAGGAAATTCACCAAAATGTAAGCCAACGCCAAACAACAAGGCAAAGAGCGCAAAATGTACATACAAGAGATGAGCACAGTGACCAATTTACATCTTTGGTAGTTTGAAACATTTAACAGATATACAGGCACAAATGCACAATGCCTGGAGAAACGGTTTTGAAATATAATTTTCTAATATAACAACAGGGATAGCTTTCGGCTACAAGCTCACGGAGCCCTGCTGCTGCCTCCTAATATACTCACAGGATCAAAGCAGCAGTTTAGGATGCATGTCTCACATGCTAACAGGCTGTAACCCAGAGCCGTGGACAGAGCCAGTGTTTCATTGAAGTCCTGAGTCATAGCAGGCCAGGTGCTTCCTGTTGGTGGTGAAACAAGGCTCCACTGCATCCAATCCATGATTACACATATAAACAGAGTCTATGTATTTCCACAGGTAGGCAGAGAAAGACTCCCGACCGACATTGTATCCCTTAAGCCAAGCCTGTGCTCCTTCAAATGAAGCTGCCACCACACCTGTCTAGGCCATCCCTATTAAATCACAGCCATTGCCACACGCTGTCTGGCTCCACTGGTCTGAGCTTTTGGGTTGATTCAACAAATCTGATGACAGCACTGACACTCTGCTGCCTGGGTGGGCCAGGCTGACGTTGCAGAAGCTGACTGGTTGTCTTGCTCGTGTTAAGCCCCCATCTCCGCTTCTGTTTTGACGTTGCTGCACTGACTCATTCTTCAGTGAAATGCTGGAGCTGTGGATAGTGTGTTGAGTTGCACACCTGAGCTCAAACAAAGCCTGCTCCAGTGATGCTTGTGCTGTCTCACCCCTGAGGCATTGCTTAAATTAAATCAGCCCTCTCGAGCATTGGTTTTAATAGATTAGTTTGCTAAGGAGCAGAGTTGCTGAGGCCAAAGAAAAGCTGTAAAAATCTGCTTCGAACTCAAGTTGAAAGAATTCACAATTTAGCAGCAGGAACAAAGAAGATAAGATTAAATGAGAGAATGAGAGCGTGACTTGATAGAAGATGAAAAGAAGGGACAAATTTCCCAACATTTCACTGCACAACAAGATCAATGTGGATGTCTCTGGGCAGAAAGATGGACAGACACCCCCACCCCTGTCCGTGCTGGCTGCCATAGAAACTGCTGCTGACATCACCAGATGTGTACATTCTCGACACAGCTTGACCTTTCAAACATTTTAACTGGACCTTTCTTTCACAGAGAGGGAAAGACAACGTTCTGATGCAGTGTGCAAATTGGGTTGAGGGTATGGGTATGTGACTCATCATGAACCCTGCACAAATATGAGTTATTGTTGCTGATAATGGAGGTCAGCCTGAGTAGCGGTGCTTTATTGCCCTGCCTCGCTAATGTAGGCTGTTCATTTAGAAACCAAATGCATCCCAACTATAGCACAACAATGATGGCTGGGTGATACAAAAATTGTTAATTTTTTGGTTTTGAACAATGCCTAAATGGAAAGGTCCAGCTTATTATTACCTCTGCTGTCACCCAATGGCAGCAGCAGCAGTTCTCTGAAGCGAAGACGGGAGATGCCTGTACATATGCTGGCTTTGCTTGTCAACAAGTGGAAATATTGGCAACCTCAGCAGGTGTAGACAATGATATAAAAACTCACAAGGGTTTTAATGTTACCTCAGCCATACGGAAATGTCAGACACCCAACTCTTTGTGTGTCTTTTTAATTGGCCTCATATTAAAAGAAAGTAACATTGTGTCTCTATAGAAGTTATAGCATTAGCCACCTATAGCAACTGTGTAATGGAGAGCTCCATGTGTTCAGAGACCAGATATTTTGTTTCCACCTTTTGTCCATGTCCAATCTTATTTAACACATGGGCTATAAATAGGTCACGTTCATTGTCTGGTCCATTTCTAACAAATATGTGCAAGGCATATGGTGTTTGTGCCTCCCTCTGTGTGCATGTGTGTGAATAAGCAATGAGGTGGAAAACACAAGGGCTTTGTAGCACCACATAAATGAGTGCAATCCTGTGGTTAATGCTTGAAGTTTCCGGCTGTGTCTTAGAAACTAGCTCCCTGCAGCTGTGGGTAGCAGTAAATGTACCTGGGCGGGCCACTCAAGTATTTGTATTTTTTTATATTTTAACTGTTGAAGACAACAATGAGATCCACGATCACTTAACTAGTGGACAATTTCTCCTGGCTCTACAACAGCTCTTTACCTTATTGGCAACAGCAGCTCAGATCACCTGTCAGTAACATTAATCTTATGATTTAAAAGGGATGATGGGACAAACACAACATGTCAAGTGTGGGTGCTCTCTGCACACCTGTAGAGAAATAGGTTTCAATACAACAACAACAACTGCTGGCTGCTCCCATACATAACCACATCAAGCCATCTCTAGTTTTAAAATCTATTTCATTTTAACCATAATATAAAATATGCATAAATAAACGTGCAGCTTTACCAACAAGCTCTTCTTTCTAAATTCTGAGCATAACTATATTTGCTGAAGTGTCAATTTTACTGTCTTTAGTCACAACATGGTTTGTGTTACAAGCTCCATAAATTGCCCAGTTTGCAAATCCTCTAAACACGATGAGCCTTTTCCAGTGGTAATATTAACAGCAGCAGAGAAGCCTTTGAACTGACATTCCTATGAAGCATTATAAACAAAAGAGTGCATTTTCCAAGATACCTTTGTCTTTGACATTTTCTAAGTGTAAAAACTGACATAGTATGGAGAAAGATTTTATTAGATTTATTGAGACCATTAACCTTTCTTTATTATAGCGTGAAAGCATTATTTTGGTTCTTTACTACTTTTCTCCATCACTACTCTCAACTTGTGATGAGAACTACAGCCTTGAAGCATCCATCAGGGGAAGTTTGCCCCCTTCCTTTTCACACTAAAATCTTCTTTCCAATCTTGAGCATGTGTAAATGACAGTGGAAAAAGACAGCAGGGTCTTTCCATTTCCTAATTATGTAGCACTCAGGAAGAATAACTCTCTTTGCCTGGAGGCCCTTCTGGTTACTTTTTCCCCTGGTAACACATTTTTTCCTATTCGAAGAGTTGATTAAGAGATACATCGAGACACATCCCTGTGACTGCTTCGAGACAGATTAGGAATTAAATTGACTAAATTAACCTATGAGTTTCTACTGTGCAAAGCGGTAACGATTCATCACCACAGTAAGGAATCAACAATTTGTGCTCCAGACAGTGATCATTAAAGCAGATGTTGCTCTATAAGCATGAAAACATGTTATTTGTGGTCCAAGGGAAAATGATTTAACATGCTGAGGCCTAAACACAGCAAAACAAACAAAAAAAAAGAAACCAAAGAATGGAACCTGAACACTTTCCTCCTCAATCCACAATGCCGGAATCAAATGATGTAAGAGAGACTTGTGGTGCCATCACCTATTACCCCAGAACAGTGGAACAAACAAGGAGACAGCAGCTGGGGGAGGAAGAAGAAACTTTTTACATAGCTTAGACAGCTACTACAACTCACCACCCACCTTCAGTCTTAGCAGCCATGTGTTTTCTTAGAAAACAACCACAATCCTATACATCAGAAAGTTAGCTGGCTGGTCGAGGAGGCAAGTTTGCTCATCACAGCCACAACTCACCAGTATCTGGCTGGGGGCTGGTGCATTATGCCACCCTGCTGACCCCATTTAGCCCTGACAACTATTGCAGAATTGTCACATGTGCTACAGTCAATCAGACTGTGAGGGTTGCATTGCACCGCAAGAAAATTATAAGACATAAACCCTGTGCAAATGAACTGCAGAGCCTGTAGGGACAGCATGAATGATCACCCACAGACCTACGTCCGTAAGAGGAAAACACACGTATGTTCAGCTCAACATGAAAAGGGCTTCCCCATGGAGTACATTAGGATGTTTTGCTTCCTTTATATAATAAAGTTTGGAGTCTTTTGAGACTGTCACGGTGATACCATATTCTTTATGGTATTATCTAGTCACATTGCAGGACATACAATATTAAATGAAGCAAATGGACGACACTATAAACATTTCGAAAATAAAAAGGACAACGTAGATCTTTGTTGTCAGTACTTTCATGGCAAGTTAAAAAATAATAATAAATGTATTACACTACTTCATTTCCCCCTCCAAATACCCTTCAGCAGTAGTCACAGTGCTCACCTGCATGTGTCCTGGGTGCATGTGAGCTGAAATCAGCTGCATTTCCAGTGTTGCGTACATTTCAATGTCCTCATTACATGTGTACATTTCTTGGCAAACCGTGAACTGAATGTATTTAATTGCCACTAAAGAAAGCAAATGTGAGTGTCTTTATACACAGCAAGTGGGAGCAACAAATACTTTTACCCTATAATCCCAGATCAGCCACCAGTTCTCCCTCGTCCCACTTCTGTAGTGAGGTGTTCAAGGATTGCAGAGAGCATAGGTGGGTTTTGTTTTAACTATAAGCATCACTCCAATCTAGAGTTATTACTTCTTTCCACATTGAACTATTCCGGTAAATTTTGCCCAATATTGTGCTTCTCTAGTTTGGGTACTCATGAAACATCATTGGAACAATTTTCTTTAGGTAACATCTTAAAAGTTTTTGATAACACAAATTGGAAATTCTTTTTGGAAAACAGACGTCGTGTCCTGTGGACTGAAGAGGACAGGGACCATCCAGCTTGTTATCCGTGGGCAGTTCAACAGCCTGATCTCTAATGGTATGGAGGTGCATTAGTGCCTATGTTGTGGGCAGCTTACACATCTGGAAAGGCTCCATCATTGCTGAAGAGTACGTAGAGGTTTTAGAGCAACATATGCTCCCATCCAGACAATGTCTTTCAGGTAAGGTTTGCTTATTTCAGCAAGACAATGCTAAACCACATACTGCATCCATCACAACAGCATGACTTTGCAGGAGAAGAGTCCAGGGGCTGAAATGGCCTCCCTGCAGTCCAGACCTTTCACCAACAGAAAACATTTGGCAAATCATAAAACAAAACATCCAGCAACAAAGGCCCAGGACTGTTGAGCAGCTAGAATCCTGGACCAGACAATAGGACAACATTCCTCTCCTAAAACTCCAGCAACTGGTCTCTTCACTTCCCAGGTATTTACAGACAGGTGTTCAAAAAAGAGGGGATGCTACACAATGGAAAACATCACCTTCTTCCAACTTATGATAAGTGTTGCTGCCATCAAATTCAAAATGAGCTAATGCTTCCATGAAATGGTAAAATGTTGCAGTTTCAAAAACTGATAAGCCGTTTATGTTCTATTGTGGGTTGATGAGATTTGCAAATCATTGCATTCTGTTTTTATTTACATTTATACATCTTCCCAACTTTTATGGAATTGGGGTTTTACTACAACTGATAAACTGGCTCTCTTGGCATCTGTTACTTCCAAAATAGCTATGACAATCCCTGGTTCACTGCTGTATTAATAATTTTAGTCAGTCAAAAAAAATAAATTAAAGAAAATAAAAGGACACTGTAACCCCCAACATTTATTTTACATAGAAACCTGGATCTATCAGTCCATTTGTAATCATTAACTTCTTTGGGAAAAGTGTAATAATGATTTATAATAGCAACATATTGTTTGGTCTGCATGTTGGATAATTACAGGCTGAGCACCCCAGAGAGAATACACATTCTGATATAACCTTCCTAAAAATACTTTTCAAAACATCAGTTACAATTCAATTCGTCCTTATACAATTCCAGACACTAATTACAAATAGTGAAGATAGATTAATGTTATGTGAAGAAGTGAACAAGGTGCAGGACTTTAAGTTCTTAGGGTCAACGGTTTAGAGCAACGGAGAGCGTGGAAAATAGGTGAAGAGGCGAGTGCAGGCAGGTTGGAACAAGTGGAAAAAGTGTCAGGTGTGTTGTGTGATAACAGAGTATCAGCGAGAATGAAAGGAAAGGTGTTCAAGACGGTGGTGAGACCAGAGATGTTGTTCGGCTTAGAGACAGTGGCACTGAAGAAAAGACAGGAGGCAGAGCTGGAGGTAGCAGAGCTAAAGATGTTGAGGTTCTCTTTGGGAGGGACGAGGATGGACAGGATCAGGAATGAGGACAGCTCATGTTAGATGTGTTGGAGATAAAGTCAGAGAGGACAGATTGAGGTGGTTTGGACATGTTCAGAGGAGAAACTGTTAATATATCGGCAGAAGGATGTAGAGGTTGGAGCTGCCAGGCAGGAGGTCTAGAGAAAGACCAAAGAGGAGGTTTATGGATGTAGTGAGAGAGGACATGAAGGTAGTTGGTGTCCTGAAGGGGAACAGCCCAAAGGAAAAGAAGAAGATTAACGTTAAATTTTATTCTGAATATATGTTGAACAAATATTCTTAGTAATGAACAAAGCAAGCACTGGGATTAAATAAAACACATTTTGGTGTGTTGCTTTAAACTACCGAACATTATTATAAATTACAATTAATACACAAAATCATGGTCTATTATTATGCAATATTGTGGTAGTCTAGTTTCTTTGCACCACATATTTCCCAGTGCTTTGGCTGATAGCTGCTGTTTAGTAAACTGGGCAATACATTTCAATCTTAATGCAGGCAGAAACAGAAAACATTCTCCACTTACTACACACATGCAGTTGCACAGAAAACCTGCAATTAACTTCTACAACGACCCCGGTATTAGAGGGAAACACACCAATAAACACAGAGACAATAGTAGTAATAGATCGTGCTTTGCTCTGTTTGGAGGTAATTCTACGTCTCACGAGCAGGAAGAACCAACATCTTCGATGTCAACTAACCTTTAGCTGCTGCTCCTTGTATTGGTGCACCATTGTCGACACATTCTGCACAATGCTGTACATTGTTACGATTGAGCCTTTAGTGCTGATAGCAGCAGTAGGAACACAATAATCTGCATTTAATCCTTGGTTGTGGCCAGACATGCCTCTGAAATCAAACATGTTCCAGACAGACATACAATACAGAAAACAGACTAGTTTGAAAAAAATAAAGCTGCTAAAAACAAACAAAAATATCCATGGCCAGGGTAACATTACCTTAATGACAGTAACCAAATACCATTTTTTTCCAGCCCAACACTGTGACATGGCCTTGGTTTAATATCTAGTTTTTTTTAGATAATGCATTGTGTTGTTGTCATATTTAGTGAAGGGATGGGAATCAAACCTCAACAGCTGCCTTACTGCACTGCTGTTTTCAGTCTGGGCCTTTACAAGGTAGTAAATATCATACCTGTGGATAAACATGTCCACTGTCTGCTCATGAATTAAACCAAAAAAAAACAACAGGTCATGGTTATTGAGTTACATGATACCCATTTCATCTGCATCCTCTATTCATTACTTCTCTATTAATCATAATCAGGGCGGAAAATCAAGTCAACTGGAAAATTGGCTGCGGCTGGTATATTGCTTTCTATGACTTGGAGGATTTCTCAAATGTAGATGGCTGCACAGGGGCAAAGATTATGTGTCAGCCGCCCCCAACACTGGATAACCATAAACCAACTTTTTTTTTACTTTATATTAGAACATTTGATAGTCATTTTATAGTGCAAATACTGCACCCAAGAACATTTTACTGTTGGATGTCGGTCATACTGGTAATGTGAGACCTTTGTCTAACGTTGCTTGTTTAACCAAGTAGCTTCAAATAGTTAAAGCAGCAAGTAGCCAAAAGCTACAGATGCAATTGAGCTAATAAAGTATTTGCATAAGAAATGTTGAGATAACTAATAAATTCCACAGAACACGTTCCACAAATTAACGCCACAAAACAAGGTAAGAAACTGTACCTCCACAGCTTCCACTATCTTGTTGTGCTCCCCCACCACCTTGTAGCTCCAATAGCTGTAAACACATCATTTCCCCGACAACTGACTAGGCCAACTTCAAAGGAAAAGACGTCAAAGGCAGTTGTGTGAGGTCAATGATGATATAATCGATATGCTTGTACATACGCTTCTTAATTTACCCGACCTTTAAAGACACAGCGACCACAGAAAAAGCACAGTAGAACAAACAGAAAACTCCCGTCGGCTTATACAGATCAAATCCAGTTAAACTTAAAAGCCTAATAATTACACTGTGATCCTCCTTTGAAGACAATAGTTTGTGACTTTCCCAACAAAATGTGTGAGAAACAATTTTTATCAGGGATTATCTGATCAAACTTTTTGGGCCAAAATCTGATCTTCTTTTCTTTTCAGCTGTTCCCTTTCAGGAGCTCCCACAGCGAATCATGTGCCTCCATCTAACTCTGTCCTCTGCATCCTCTTCACTCACACCAACTAACTTCATGTCCTCTCTCACTACATCCATAAATCTCCTCTTTGCTCTTCCTCTAGACCTCCTGCCTGGCAGCTCCAACCTCAGCATCCTTCTACCAATATATTCACAGTTTCTCCTCTGAACATGTCCAAACCACCTCAATCTGGCCTCTCTGACTTTATCTCCAACACATCTAACATGAGCTGTCCCTCTGACGTCTCATTCCTGATCCTGTCCATCCTCGTCCCTCCCAAAGAGAACCTCAACATCTTAAGCTCAGCTACCTCCAGCTCTGCCTCCTGTCTTTTCTTCAGTGCCACTGTCTCTAAGCCAAACAAAATCGCTGGTCTCACCACCGTCTTGAACACCTTTCTTTTCATTCTCGCTGATATTTTTCTCGCTTTTATCACACGTAATACACCTTACACGTTTCTGGGAACAAAAGGCCAATCTGCTGGTTTTAGCTTCATAAATGTGATTTTGTAATATTTTTGGGGGGGTGCTTTACTTTGTTGTATATGAAGGTCAGTGCTCAGTTTATTATTTTTATTTTCTAATTGTTGGTTTGGTTTAAATAAACTTAATTAAAAGTATCAGATTCCAGAATACATCTATGAGTAAATGAGAGGGACCCAAGGTTACAGGGAGCAGAGGTGAAAAAGGTGCAGGACTTTACAACAAGAAAGGTGCATGTTCTTTTGGTCCAAGTTTCAAAAATCAAAGTCTGGATTACGCTTAAAGTTCAGTCTTATGAGAGTGTAGCTGCATGTCTGCCCTTTTTTTTTTGTTTGTTTTTTTGCAATGCATGTAAGGCATTAACAACATCACCTAGGAAAACACCCCAATAAACATCAATTACAAAAAAATAAATAAAACACCACAATACACCAATAAACCTCGGGTGAGCTGCAAACAATAATAAGGAAAATCCAGTAATTACTTCTGAAAAGACCTCCCATGATCATTTGTCATGATGTGGCACGAATGTTTAATATACTTCCCTACTCCAGTGTAGAGAGATACATGAACAGGAGTAAGAAGCAAAGCATTGGAAAATGTGTCTTCGTATGGAACACTTACCAAATGAGAGCTCTCTTTTGCCTCTTGTACTTGCTGCACCTGTGGTTCAGCTACAACTTTCGTGTCCTGGTCAGAAGTCATGAGCCGTCTGCTTCTTGGCTCCTCAGGGAGAAGTCTCTGTGTCACCAAGTAAGCTACAGGGGGGCAGGGGGGGGGACAAAGTCAGTTTCAAGTACAGATGTTTATCCACATAACTGCAGTGTAATATTGGTTGAAACACTCTCTCTCTCAAACAAGTTGTTTTTAGCACCATATCAAACTATTTTTATAAACACACTCAGCTATAAGTGTGACAAAAATCAATTTTATATGTTTATAAATACACAGATACAGCAAAAATAAATATATAATACAGTGTCTTTATAAGTAAACTGACTGTTTTAAATAAGCTGTTGAAAAGGCCTACAGTTATGGCCAAAAATATCGGCACCCTTGCAATTCTGTCAGAAAATGGAACCCTTCTCTTAGAAAATTGTTCCAGTTGCAAATGTTTTGGTATTTACGTGCTTATTGTGTTTGCATTGGAACAACACAAAAAAAAACGAGAAGGGAAGTCAAATGTGATACAATTCTGCACAGAACCCAAAAATGCACTGGACAAAACTACTGGCACCTTTAACTTGATATTTGGTACCAAATCGCCTTTAGTAACCATGAATGAGTTACTTCTACATCTCTAGTGGAATTGTGGACCACTCTTTTGCAAACTGCTCCAGGTCATTCAGATTTGATGGAGGCCTTCTCCCAGCTGCTGTTTTGAGAACTTTCCACAGGTGGTCTGTGGGATTCAGATCTGGACTCATTGCTGGCCCTTTCTCAACTCTCCAGTGCTTTGTTTGTAACCTTCTCTGCCTGCTTTTTGAAGTGTGTTTCAGGGTCATTGTCCTGCTGGAAGGCCCATGACCTCTGGTGGAGACGCAGCTTTCTGACACTGGCCGCCACGTTGTGGGTGATTACTATATTACCCACACCTGTTACTTCCCACAGGTGTGTGGAAATACAAATTACAGGAGCATTACATGCTCGAAAAGCAATTTCTTCTTACAATTTAGACAAGGTGCCAATAATTTTGTCCATTGCATTTTTGAGTTCTGTGAATTTAGTAAGTTAGTGAAAGTAGTAAGTTATAAAGTATTTGTGTTGTTCTAGTGCAAACAATAAAACAATTAGCACATAATTACAAAAACATCAGCAGTTGTGTGTTGCACTTTCTAACAGAATTGAAAGGATGCTGATATTTTGGGCCGTAATCGTACATTTTGAACTACTTATGTCAGCTTGTCTACATAAGCCATTGCTGCTAAGACATGTGGTTAAGCAGGCTCTAAATGTGACAGTTACAGTAGCTGCAGTACAGCAGTTGCCGTTTTACGTTTTTGAGGTTTGAACATACATCAAAAATACATCTTGTACATGAAACCAACAAATTGTGCAAAGAGAGTGAGTTTGTATGACAACTACAGAGTGTTCAACTCATCAACAGCACCTGCCTACCTGAACTCTCTCATCCAGGTCTAAAATCCCTCCTGCCCACTGCCAACGAAAAGCGCTGGCGGTCCCATCACAACACAAAAGATCCCAAGCAAAACTCTTCAGCTCAGTGGTCCCACGATGCTGAAACAAGCTACCAGACCCTGCACGCTCAGCAGATTCACTCGCAATATTCAACTCCCAATATTCTGTTGGAAACAGATCTCTTCTGCAACTTCCTATGTTCTAACATATCAAAAAAAACAAAAAAACTTATGAAACAGAAACACTTCTTCTCATAGCACTTAAATGTTTTCTCCTTCACTTTTTTCCTTGCTTTTAGCTCACCTGGATAACAGCATTTGCCAAATTACTATATGTAAAGTGTAAATGATAAATATCAACATCAACCAATATAAAAATTATTTACAACAGTTATTTAAATCAAAATTCCATACCAACGAGCCCTAACCATTCGAGGGACTTATTTTACAGCTCAGCCCTACCAGGACCTCCACTCTTTGGATCAAGTAGCACTGGATTTACATTTACTATAGGCAAATATACACCAATCAGCCACATCAATAACACTGCTGATCTTAATAATGTCATGGAGGACAAGGCTCAGCATAATCACTCTAAGCAGTTTGCAGATACACAGCTCCATATGCAGCAAAATGTGATGCACTTAGTCCAGAGGTGTTAGTAGCACAAGCACAATACTCAATTATAAAAAGAGCAAGTGTTATCCTAAAAAAAATTTGCAAGTACCATTTCAAATCTTTTACCCAAACCCTTTACCCAAACCCTAAGCCGATTAATACTTAAAGTACAAAAGTAAAAGTACTCCACTAGGAAAACAATATATTTTAAAGCACTGATTATGGTATTTATGGCAACGTATGTACACTAAGTGGCTAATCAGACAGGACACATTTTAGCAGCCTGGGGTGGCTTTTTCCTTTTTGTAGTTGTTTGTGAAGCATTTTGCGAGTTGCTTTTGTGTTTTTTGTTTCTTTTTTAATAAACAGCCCCCTGAAAATGTCCAGGTAAAAAAGTTCAACTCAGAGTGGAAAAACACACGCCATTACCAGCAATTGTTTTCCACTGTCCAATCAGACAAAATGAAACACCCGATGATTGACAGCAGATTACTAAACAGTCCCGACTCATCCTAAAATAAACCTGGAAGTGACCATCATCCAGACAAATCTGGACAAGCTCCTTTTTGTGTCTCATGTACAAACACGGAGCTGTTTTTGTGAACAGCATAATTGAAAGCTGCCTCTTACTCTGAACAAGAGCCCAAGGATGAACCTCCCACCTGCACATTTTGCAGATGTTTAGAAGATAAATTAATTTATTATGTCTGCTTAGGACCTTTAAACATAATGCGAAGCGCCTTGCAGTTTCTAAAATTAAAGCTCTTAATAAAAAATAAATGTCAATTATCACTTTATGTAAAGGTGGAGCTTATTGGTCATTAATGAATAATGATACATCAGCATTATTAACTTTGTAATATTTTGTTTTATAAAAGAAAAACGTTTTTATATTAAAACCACCAGGTGGGTGTGTAAAATTTGATTGTTGGCTCCACTATGCAGGTTAAAAAAAAAAAATACAATTTAAGAAATCTAGCACATCTTTCAGGGTCACAAGCTCATTTTTGTTTTTAGTAAAACCCAAACAAACCAAACTTAGATCTTAACAAAACTCTGACCCATGGATGAGCAAGAACCAAAAAGGCAATAAGTTAGTGCCAAAATTTTACTTCACAATCAGGCCTACTTTCTGTTCCATCAACCCATTAAAATTTACAATAAAAGCTAACACTCATCAGAACCATAAAGGAATAAAGTGAAATTACACATGGACCAACAGTAAAATAAAAAAAATCAGTAAATGTTTGATTGTTTTTTAGTGTTTTTTGTTAGTAACTCTTCACATTGGCTTGGCAGTCCAAGCAGTCCAAGAATATCAACTTGAGGACTTGTGAAGGACATTTAAATAGTCTGAAAATGTACGCACAGAATAACTAAACGACAAAACATTTACTTACAAAAATCAATGTTCGTTACCCTACTAAGTAGGGTAGTGACAGGTCACATTTCAGATTCAAGAAAATCAGTATAATTGAATTTTATTTTTTTTTTAAATTACCCTTCATTAACCTTCTGCCATTCATTCAATTCACTGCTTCTGCACAACTGACTATCAACCTCCACACCGTTCATGTGCTTTCTACAATGACATTTTTCTGGACACTAACTTATTTATTACGTATCAGTAGGCAACAGATTTTGCTGCACTGGAGTGCGGATCACATTTTCAATGTTTTGCACCAGCTCTCTGCGGTTGGTCACTTACACACTAGATCTTACCTCAACTATATAATAAAAGGATGAGGACCCCACTGAATCCAAACATCAATGTAAACAACTTATTTTATGTCCTGTTGGAGCCATTTGTAAAGATAATCCACACAACAATTGGGTGCCTGTCTGACACGGCCACGTGTGTTTGCATACAAAGAAGAAAAAGAATGGCATAGCTGTAAAGCTGGTGACCTTTGATCCACATATTGAGCTCCATACAGGCAGCAGTGTGTGTGTGTGTCTGTGTGAGAGAATGTGTGTCATGCCACTACAACAAATTGGACTACGCACATTTTCCCATCCATTCTACACAAACACCGAAACAGCTGTTTTATAATAAACTTTGCTGAACAAAACGGTAAAACCTGTTTGTCAACTGAAATGTACATTTAACTGCGTCCCTCCATGGTAAAGCACACAATATAAATACCAGGCTGATGTGCTGCTACATACATTTTTCTGTGATTTTGCAATATTTATATATGGGATTTATCGCTCTAAATCTGCAAGATTGCTGTGTGTCTACGGACAATTTCACCAATTAGTCTTCCAATTATTTTTCGATTAATCCATCGACACTTGATGCCAAAAATGGCCACATTTGCCCATCTATGACAAAGAATCTTTACATTAAAAACCATAAAACAAATCTGTCACTTTTCTTGTGAATATTAAAGTAGGAAATCAACAAATCATTTTTCAGCTGTGAGTTGTTCTAATCCTGAATCACGTTATCCTGTTATGTCAGCTCTTCAAACCCAAAAGAATTGGATTAGAGAAGCTATATTTTATCATCTGGGATAGTGGTTTGCTCTTGTGGTTGTTGACTAGACCATATCTAAATCTGTATTTCTCAACAGTAGAAACAAGGCATCGTCCGAGAACCAACAATTAGCTACCAAGGCGATTCTAAAATTCTGAAGTGTGACAGTGCTTGTTTTCTATGGTACCAGAAGTACCATGGTAGCCGTCATAGGCAGTGGAGAACATGATATTTCTGGCCCTTAAAAAAACAAAGAAAAACAGAATAATAAACTTATAAGGTTTTTCTAACTTTAGACACAAAGAGAAGAAGAAAGTAATGTGGAATGCTGGTGTCAGCGAGAGCAGCAACATGTCCACTGCAACTCAAGGAGGAATGTTTTGCTCTCAAGTCAGATGATCAGGGACAAGTTATTCACTATCAAACACTGCCACAAAAATTGTGTTTTGGATTAAAAAGAAGAAACACCTCACACTTGTCACAGATGGACATTTAGATCTGTACAAAGAATTCAAGGTGGGTGTTCGAGTTGGTAATTTTCTGTGACCATGACATCAACATTCCATTTTATTGTTTATGAATTGCGACAACTGTTCACAGACGCTAACGCCAGCTTGTTTAGGCCAAAAGTGATAGTCCATAAAATGAGCTGGGTGCTGCTTAAGACATCAGTTATTAGGCTACTAACATTAATGTTTGTGTCACTATATATTCTGTAGCCATGTGTGTGCACACTTGCGCGTGTGTTAGCTTGGCTTTGTGAGCTGCAGTCACTATGGTTTCCGTAAAGCCATAACAACATACCTCATAAGTGAAATCTCCTGATTGTCTTTTCACTGCATCACAATGAGAATAGTATGTTGAGCAGGATGGACAGGTGTAAAGTACACACAATGAGCCAACCGAGCTTTTTAGAGACAATGTATATGACAAAAGCTACAGAAGAGATGCAATACCACAAGGAAAAAAATAGAAAAGGTTTACTGCCATTTTTGACAAATTGCATTTTGTTTACATTAACAGTAATTTTTGTTACTTAAACACTCCACCCAACCCTTGTTGCTGAAATACATGACATTTGTTTATTTGTGTTTTTTTGCTGGTGTGATGGCCACAACCTCAGCCACACCCTAAGCTTGTTTGGTAATGATTTCACTTACCTTTGTATTTTACCTTACGTTTAGTTTCTTTCAATCAATTTTAAGTTGTGATAATTTCATTTCTCTTTTTCGAGTTACCGTTCTGCTGGTCTGGGGGTGCTGGCCGTCCAAATAAAACATTGGATTCAGGCCCTTATCAACTTTAAATACTTTCTACTGGGCCCGGACTGTACCAAGTACCCCATTTGATGCAGGGAGAGGAAAATGTTTCTTTAGTTGTTATAGGTTATTAAACTTTATATCATGAATTATTTTATTATTGCTTTTGTATATTTAAAACATTGAATAATGATAGTAAACCGTTTGTCCATCGCGTGATATAATTTGCTTAGTTACAGTAATCTCGACCCCTTGTGTGTGGTTTGGCCAGCCAGTATATATGTTGTTCAATATGATAGTTTGAGTTTAGCTTTTTTTTTTTAAAGACGTCTTTTAGGTCCCTGACAGCAGGTGTATATTGTTAACAGTTATATACAGACTACTCTTAACTGCAGAGTAATTGGAAGTAAATTAATTTAAAATGTTAAATTTCTTAATTTCTGAATTGTTTTATCCCACTTCTCACTAATATACCTAAAATACAAAATGTATATGTGCATACACCCAGAGGAATGTGTTATTTTGACCCACAAATTGTTCCATCACGCAAGGCTTTATTAACAAACACCTCTTTTTACCATTGTTCCAATTTCAATGGACTGCTCATGTAGGAGCAATGCATCCAAAATTAGATAGACTTTCTAACACAACTATGCTCATATGTGAGGTTTTGTCATTGTAGACAAGATAACCTAAGCATAATCCTCCTCCTGAGTAGAACTGAGACTCTGGATCTGTTGCTGGGACAACAAGCTCAACATAACCAAACCAACAGATCTAGTAAATGTCAAATTGTCAACAATATTATCCGTCTAACTTGTTAATCCATGTACAAAGAATGGGGCCCAGAAACAATAATACTTCTCGAAACTCGCTGGTCAATTTCTGTTTTATCATTTCATTATCAATTACGTCGTCTGAGGCCAGTCAGAACATCCTACACTGGTCTACACCTACAAAAGGGTTTGGAGATTTCCAGTTCTTTACAAAGATCATCTAAAAACATGGCTATTCTCCCATTTGGTCCAGAGACACCATCACCTTGACCAGAGTTAAACAACATACTACTAGATTACAATTGTAAATGATCCCAGTCAACATCTTACAAAACACACTACTTACATACTTGTAAAGTAGAAAAAAATTTGTACTGCAAGTTAATGTAATAGATGGCTGAGCGTAATCACACTACTCCTTTCAACTTTTTGCAATTCAAAATGCAGAAAAGGCTTTAACCTGGAAAAAGTATATGCAACTTCCTCTACAGATGCAGCCTTTACTTAGTCCTCCCCTTCGAATCCTTTGCCATGTTTCAACCCTGCATTATCACAAGATCTGGTTTATAACCCAAATGCTATTGTTTTGTTGTTCCAAAATAAGCCCTAAGTTCAACCCCACTGGTGAAAAATGCAACAGTGGGCCAACAAGTTTATTTTTAGCTGATGGGTTACCGCTGGTGGAAGTCTGTCATCTTGCACGCCCTTGTGGGAGAACAAGTGTTTGTCTGCATCCAGAATGGCTACAATACACATGCTACGCGTTTTGGGGGGGGTAACCTTTGCTAGTCAAACAATTTAACGTCTACCAAAGACGCAATGCATAACTATTTAGTAGTTGACACAGCCGAGAAAGACTGCAGCTCACACGCCATACCCATGCCAAGGGCCATGCCAGCGACACTCCTCCGTCACTGAGCAATATGTTGTGCTTAATGGGAGCAAAGTACAGGCCGAATCTGGGTAATACGTCACATGAGCAAACCTTTATAAACAAACCCTAAACTCGCCACAGATAGATGTATTCAAGCTTTTCTCGGGCTACAAAGTAGCAGCTATGTCCAGTTAGCTGGCTTGCAGCAGCACCCGATGAAAGATGGCGACCTCCGGTGTGATTTCGCGGATTCCCCAACCCCCATCATTTTGAATCAAGCTAATATTCAGTTGACAAACAAGATAACTTAACCCGACTTTACAGAGCAACCACAGGACATATCACATACGTGTGTCGGTTGTTCTCATGCCCACTTTGACAAAAAACACATCTGACAACCGTTTCTTACTCACCTGTCAACTCTCACTGCACGGCGACGCAAATACTGTGGTGGTGGTGTTGCTGGTGGTGGCAGCTGATGGTGGTGTTGGACTGAGGCCTTGAATTGGCTTCTAGGCTAAATACGCAGGGTATTAGCTAGCAGGCTAATTTGAGCACGCTAGCTAGCTAGGAACGACTGGCTTACCGCTCCTAAACTCACCGTAAACAGTCCTCAGATTTCAGGGGAAATAGTCACGACGAAGTGCAGTGGGATGACGACGCCCACAAATATGTTTGCAAAACTGGGCTCTCCCGACCAGCACCGCAAGCTAGTTAGCAAGTAAGCTAGCTAAGAGTTAGCTAGGTGGCTAGCTAGCTAGCTTGCCTATCAACTTTGTGCAGTCGGGCTCGAAAAATGTGGCGCCTGGAATTTCACTTGAATAAAATTCTTCTCGGACAACAGCAGACTCTACGGGAGGGAAAAGTCAAAACCATCCAAGAAATCCTGAAACCGAGGAATAAATGTTACGCGTCTCAAAGCTTGCGATCGATTAAACACTCGTTACTGCTCAGGAGAGAGGGGGGGATTTTGGAATGGAGAAGTCGCCGTTTCATTTCCCTTTCGTGTGCAGCACAAAGATCGTCTATAACCGGTTGGCGAATGACTTCGAAAAATATTTTTTAAGGGAATTACGTTCGCAAACTCAGCACTTGCAACACTGCGTTTTTGCAAGTTAGTTCAAATCAACGTGCTTCACAGATTTTTTTTTACATTAGAATTTGTCAATCAAATTTTTATTAATTGATATATTTTTTTAATAAACACAAAATACAAAAAGTTAAAAAGGCAATCGTTTGGGCTCTTCTAGGTTGGTACTCTCACTCTGACCCCTGTGACACCTATCGGAGCTTGAAATCACTTTCTGTAGGCGGCCTAGCTACAGTTGGCTTAGAGAACAATGGCACATACACTTAATACTTTGGTCAATTTGCAATATCTTCATTGTATTTTTTTTGTATCTCATTTTAATTATCTTAAATTGGACTGTAATTGTTTCGTGTCTCCCTGTGCTGATTTTGCACCTTACTGGTGTTATTGTAGGTTTTATATACACACAATATATACACAATATTAGAAAAGCTTTTTGGCCTCCAATGTGGGCTGCAGAATTAAAAAATAATTCGCTCTCAGATCAGCAGAGTGAGACCTCTTCGTATTTATTCTCTCTCTGGTGCAATATTGAATCCGGAGCTGTCACACAGAGGCTCGAGCTCCCGCCCCTCCTTCTCCTACTCCTCCGTCGCGCTCACAGCGGGCCGTCCTGATTGGTCAAGAGTGACAGTGGGCGCACGCGAACTCACTCGTGATCAGGGGACGTGGGTGTGGCCTTAGAGACATCGGTGCTTGCTAATTGGCTGTTACTAGATCACCGCGGATCACAACAAATATGGAGTAATCAGTCAGGGTAGATTTAACAGATGGAAATGAAATCAGAGGCTGTTTCTTATTTCCTAAAACAAAAATAAAACATTTAAAAATATAAGACTACTACAATAAATGGAAAATATGCTAGTTGTATATATTTGAGTTTAAAAGAACGCATTTCGTTATTTTCCGACAACTCAATCATCAACAATCTTTTAGATATTTATTAAGATTCAAAAACTAAAATATCTTACCTAAAAAGCATTTACTCTCTTTTCTGTAGTACTTCACCTAGTATACTTTTATAATTTTATATATGTAGAGGTTGACAGCAAATTATATTGACTGGACATTATAGTTATAAGGGACACATCTGTCTATATAAGGTCCCACAATTCATACTGCATGCAGGTCATAAACAAAGACATGGAGTCAGTGGACCAACATGGACACGGACACTAAACCATCATCATAAAACTGTTGTGACCCCATATATCACAGCAAGGGTGTAAGAGAAGCACAGTGACCCCAGTAAATCGGAAATGAAGAAGTTTGGAACTACCAGGACCCTTAGCGTTGTTCATCCATCCCCAACTAAGTTACCCCACATATAGGATCTTGGTCAGAGAGATTTCATTCTAACAGTATTAGCATCTCTGCAGAGATGGGATAATCTGGCAGAAGAACGGAATTCAAAACACCATGTCACCAAGCAGGATGAAAGCAGCCAAATACTGAGAGGTCCTGGGAGAAGAGTGAGGGGCTTCAGGACAAGTCACTGTCCTTGAGGGGCCCAGCCAAACCCCAGACTTATAAACCCCACAGATCTCCTGTGGAGAGACATGGAGATAGCAGACGTGTTCAATCTAATGGAGCTTGAGAGCATCTGTCAGGAAGAATGGGATAGACCGGTGTAAAAGCAGGTGTACAGACAAGGTGACTTAAAGCTGAAAGTAAAAGTTAGACTGTGAAAAGCTGTTATGAGCATTTTTGTTTTTACTATTTTTGACCTTGCTTTGATAAAACAAACACAGATGAATGAAAAAGGCAGACAAATCTCGTGTGAATGTAGTTAGTTACAGTTCTACTTCTCTGGCATGGAATTACAATTTCTATTGAAATGAGCAATGTATTGAGGTTGTCCATCACTTTATGAAACAAAGTGGTAATTTATCCAATCAAGATAAAATAGTAACAACGGCAAAGGAATTAAGCGAACATACATCAAATAATTAGAGCGTATTCTATAGTTTTATAATATAAGATTGATTCAAAAAAGAGTAATTGGTGCCTTTTTGAAATGTATATATTTTTGCCAAAAAAAAAAAGTTTGTTGTTGCCATGTTCCTTTCTGGGCACCAGGTGGCGATGTGTTTTCGGTGCCTCTTCCGGTTTTAACGGAAACAGATCTTTCCTTTTCCCTGTGCCGTCTGAGGACAACAACGTGTCCCGACAACATGGCACTTTATAATTTCAAGAAGATTATGGTGGTTCCCACCGCTAAGGTAAGTTTTATTACAGATTCTACTCTTTAAAACCGCTGTTGTTTTACACGCCTTGTTATTCAGCTGTGAGAAGCCGTAGGAGATAGTAAAAGAGCCCATGGTGGGACTGTGTGTGGGGACGAAGGACACGTGTTGTGCTGCTGGACAGAGTCACCAGCACCTTTACCTCATAAAGTTGTGTCTTTCCTCCCCAGTAAGGTAGAAAACAGCTATCCAACGTTTTTGTGTTACGCCTGACGAATACAAGTCATGTAGCGTAGAATGGGGTTTTATCTCCGAGAAAATGGCGACTGACACTTGACAGACGACCAGACTGGATTGTTAAATGTTACATTTCAGGTGAGACTGCAGCTTCCCAGGTAGTAATGAGGTTATTCAAAGCCGGACGTCTGCCACACATTTACCACCTCACATTTATAAAAAGATAATGCTCAGGTTTTACCTGTTACTCCAACACGACCTGGCCATATTTAAATGCCATTTTGCGCATCCTACGGGAACCAAGTTCTCAACGCTGTGATCTCTCGGAAAAAAAAAGCTTCTCTTTCTGATATATTTACGCTGAATTGACAGAAGGACGATGCTTGTTTACGGGAGTAATACAGAAGATTGCTGTAAGGTGTTAGCTTGTGTCGACCCGTCCATATATGTTAAAAAGACAAATTTGTAAATGGAGTTTGACATGACTCTAGGAGATTTTGCTTCATTGAACTAGGAAACAAATATGTTTTTGTTGAATAAATATTAAGGAGTGAAGTGATTTTAAGTAACAGGATAATGTAGATATATCACCTCTTGTCTTCTTGTCATCAACTTGTATTCTTTACTTAAACCTGTCTGTCTATTTTTCCTCCTCCATGCAGGAATTCATTGATATCACTTTATCCAAAACTCAAAGGAAGACGCCCACGGTAGTACACAAACATTATCAGATCCACCGTATCCGACACTTTTACATGCGAAAGGTGAAGTTCACTCAGCAGAACTACCATGACCGCCTTACACAGATCCTCACGGACTTCCCCAAGCTTGATGTAAGTCCAAATGCTGTAAAAGTATCCTCACATGCGCACGTGAGCACATTTTGTCTTAGAAAAATAACAGGGCATTTTAAGATCCGTTTCTGAAGCCTCTTTCTTTTCTCCTCAGGACATCCACCCATTCTATGCTGATCTCATGAATGTGTTGTATGACAAAGACCATTACAAGTTGGCCTTAGGACAAATAAACATCGCCAAGAATCTGATTGATAAGTAAGTTTGTCCCTTTTTTTTTTATTGCCCTGTATTTTCGTTCAGTGTTACAGTGGTTGACTGTAATATTTAGCATTGCATGGTCCTAATGATCAAATGTTAAACTCAAGAAAGAGCTGTGAGTTGATGAATCTCGAGTGCAGCAAGTGGGAAAGCGTCCATGAACTAACTATTCAACCTTGTTAACACAAATATTTGTCATCCATAAATAAAATACTGGTGAGATTTTGCAGTTTAGTTGTTTCCTGGTGTTATGCAGTGTGTGAAATGCTCTAGAGCAGGAAAGACATAGTCATCTTTAATCCTTTATATCCACCGCTAAATATTCAAAAGCAGCAGCACTAAGTCCTTTTACACTCAAAAATATTTTTTGCTAGTTTTTGATTTTGTTGTTATTTGTTTTCTTGTCAGATATGTTTATGCCCCTCATGAAATATCTCTCTGAGCTCCCCTCAAAACTGAGAAGACATGCACATATTAACATGATTTGAGAAATCATACATTTGAAAAATTATTATGACAATATAATGCATATCAAGGTCCAGACTGTTTAAGAGAAAAATAAAAACTGAGGTGCTTTAAGAATCAAAATAGAGTAATTTTAAGTTACAAAAAGTAAGAAATTAAGAAAATTTGACTGGCAGTTGGACCAGTGTTTGAAATACGTTTATTCTTTTTCTGCTCTGACTCAATAAAACCAATAAATGCGGAGCCACAGGTAGAAATCTTCAGCTGCAACTAGGACACAGGAAATATCTAAGATGAAATATAACACAGATGTAAAATAAAAACAAGCCTGTAACAAATGTAAAAACCAAAAGCATCTCTGCTTAACCCTCCAGTGTTGCTAAAGACTATGTGCGTCTGATGAAGTATGGAGATTCTCTGTACCGGTGTAAACAGCTAAAGAGAGCCGCTCTGGGTCGGATGTGCACCATCCTGAAACGACAGAAGTCAAGTTTGGAGTATCTGGAACAAGGTAATCAAGAAGTTCAGTGTTTTATGGTAGAGAGAATTTTTTTAAAAGCTGGTTAAAATCATTTTTTTAGATTAATTTTTGTTGGCCAGATGTATCTGTATTACATTCTGCTGTCTGGTACTTTTTGC
The DNA here is from genome assembly GCF_033026475.1 of Channa argus. Classification (NCBI taxonomy): domain Eukaryota; kingdom Metazoa; phylum Chordata; class Actinopteri; order Anabantiformes; family Channidae; genus Channa; species Channa argus. The sequence goes on from NC_090210.1 coordinate 22,480,779, forward strand.
ACTTTCCTTTTGCCTGAGCTTCAGCCTGTGTCAGTAGTTAAATTTGTTCTGGCTTGAAATATGCAAATGACCTCCTCATTGTTCATCTTTAACAGTGCGGCAGCATCTGTCCCGTTTGCCTTCCATCGACCCCAACACAAGGACTCTGCTTCTGTGTGGTTACCCCAACGTCGGCAAGTCCAGTTTCATCAACAAGGTAAATGACACCAGCACGTTGGAGATATTCTTGTTGTTTTTTTTTTAATGTTTTGTCATGAGTGTGTTTTGTTTTATTTTATTTCTTCCACATATTTTCCTGCTGAGTTAACTCCACCTTCATTGTCCTATTTAAATTGTCAAATTGGTTAAATGGGTTTTCCTCACCAGGTTACCAGAGCAGATGTAGATGTCCAGCCTTATGCTTTCACTACCAAGTCTCTGTTTGTGGGCCACATGGACTACAGATACCTCCGCTGGCAGGTAAACTGTTACAGACAGCTTATGGTTCCAGCAGGAATCACTGTCTGCCTTCTACTGTTTCAGTTGTTTTGATATTAACAAACGTAAGGGTTAAAAGTTTGAGGCTGTTTTTAACCGCAGCACATAAAAAGTGTACAAGCTAGTGCTAAACTTACAGATTAGGTTTAGTTTGTTATATCCACATGTTTTCCGAAAATATCAAAACTGTTGGTTTTAAATAAGTGTTCCTCCACAGTTGAACAGAAGCAGAGAGTTCATTAAAAAGGGTTATGGTTGTCTATGCAACCACATATTGTCAGTTTAATTGGAGTCTGTGTGTGTAAAAGTGTTTAAATTGGTTTGGTTTTGTTTGTTTTTTTCTTACTGTGATTCCTGGTGTTAAATGGTCCTAATGCATGTAGACCTTTCAGTGCAGTATGGTAGAAGAGCTTTTATCTAACAGAGATAGTGACACATTGGGTGGATGTATTTAGGTTTTCCTTTTGATTTAGTTGCTTGCAAAATGATTTCAAATGCTGCCTTAAGTTACTCATTGTCTAAATAGATTCACCCGCCCTAAAGGCTGCACAGAGGGTTGAAACTTGCAGCAATGCACACACACACACCATGATTCCCTTGTTATTCCACATTTTTATCCTGTCCCCCCCCCATTCATTCTCATTATTGCTCTGTGTGTACACACAGGTGGTGGACACCCCTGGTATCCTGGACCACCCACTAGAGGAGAGGAACACCATTGAAATGCAGGCCATCACAGCTCTAGCTCACCTGCGAGCGGCCGTTCTTTATGTCATGGATGTTTCTGAGCAGTGCGGTCACACTCTGCAGGAGCAGCTGGAGCTTTTTAACAACATCAGACCCCTTTTTGCCAACAAGGTCATCTATATTTTACATCAATATTCAATATCATCAATATTCTTTTGTTGCTAGTGGCAGTCTGAGATAACTGACACAGACTACGCTTTCCAAAAAATATTTTTCTGGCTAGTGTGCTGGGATGATTTTCTTTAGTAACTAACTACAGGTGATTGTCATTCAGATTTGTCAATTTGCAATTTTGTTCTGTATCATTGCTGATACAGACTTGCCCTCACTTGTATGTCCTTGCCCCCAAAAATTCATGAATGTGGGTTGTAAGGCACATAAAACGCGATAATCAATGGTGGTTGGGCACTTTGAAACACAGATAATGACACTTTGTACTGTACCTGAACATATCAAGAGCAGTCAAGAGTCATACAGTAATGATGCTTACAGGTGACTGAGACACATTGTTGGTTTATTTTAAAATAATAATTTGAAATTCATTTACGCATTGTTTGAAAACAAAAGTTGAAATTGTCCAAATGAATTCTGTGTATCGCCCTCTTCTACTCTTAAGCATAAAACATAGCTGCAGACACTAAAGTTATTTGAGACCTAATAAGAGCACAGATAGCTGCTAATGAACTGTTGGAAACGCATTTACCCAACCTTTGAACCACCCTTACTGAACACAGCAACTGAGGAAACATCAGCAAGGCCTGAGTTAGTAGACAGTGTGTTCCACTGAGTAGAAATAGAGGTTGTTGTTACAGTGAGAAGTGTGAGTTGAAGTAGTTAAAATAATGCTGCTGTGTTGTGCCCTGCAGCCGCTGATCATTGTGGCCAACAAATGTGATGTGAAGAAGATCAGCGAGCTGCTGGAGGAGAACCAGGTGGGTGAAAGCATTTGCAGGCTCATTGACGGTGATGATAGCGAAAGCACAGAAAATGGCAGAATTCTGCAGCTACTAAGAAAAATATTGTTTGTAAATGTATCAACTGATTTCCACCAGAAATGTGATTTGAAAAGAGATTTACCTAAACCTCATGACTGCAGCTTTGACTTCTCTTTTGCTGTCCTCAGAAAATCTTTGCAGACCTCTCTGTTGAGGGAATCCCGGTGATTGAGACCAGCACCCTGACTGAAGAGGGAGTCATGCAGGTTAAAACTGAGGTGAGATGCAGATCAATTCTGGTTAGCTCTGAGTCCGTGAGGCTCGGCTTGCTTCTAATTATCGCGAGTATGTTGTCATCGATGTCCTCGTGTTTCCCAGGCCTGTGACCGACTTCTTGCCCATCGTGTCGACAACAAGATGAAGGGCAAGAAGGTCCACGATGTTCTCAACCGCCTTCACCTGGCCATGCCCAGCAAGAGAGATGAGAAGGTAAAAATACTCACAAACTTATTCAGAAGTCCTACATTCAACTTAAAGCCCTGTACCTTGTCATCTGAGCTTCTGCCTGGCATTCGTTTAGTCTTACTGTGTGTTACTCTGTCATTTCCAGGAGAGGCCTCCATTCATCCCAGAGGGAGCCTTGATGCGCAAGAAAGCGATGGAGGTGGACGCTCCCAAACGCAAACTGGTACGAATGGTATTACCTTCAGAGATAAAAGGCAAAAGGAGACAAAAGGCGCTTTAATTATGTATTCAAGAACAGATTTGAAGTACTTGAGTAACACATGAGTGAGGCTATGTAATTCTGAATCCGGCCATTCTACATACTGGGGACGGTTTGAATCTTTCACTTTTGTTTGTAACAGAGCAGAGTCTCAGTAATTCCTCCACCACTGCATATGATTGAAATGAGATGTGACTTTATGGCTGTTTAATAAGCATTTTACTATCCATTGTACAGGAGAAAGATCTGGAGATGGAGCTTGGTGACGACTACATACTTGACCTACAGAGTAAGATTTGTTTTTTTTTTTTAATTATGAATCTGCCACATGAAATTTGGAGAATTATTTATTTAATTAATTAATTTACCGCAATGCAGATTTTGGTTTATTTTGTTGCATTACTTATATCTTTATAGAATACTGGGATCTGATGAATGATGGCGAGAAGCACGATACGATCCCTGAAGTCTGGGAAGGCCACAATATTGCAGATTACATTGATCCTGACATCATGAAGGTCAGTGCTTGAGCTCTAGATTAGAATGAGCCCCTATAGTGACAGAACTTTAATTTAGTGTTAAGCACGTTTTGTCTCAAAAGATCAACATTGCTAAGGTTGTTAAATGTTAATTGTCATCTTGTGACATTTATGTACTTGTTTCTGTACTTGTATCTGCCTATAATGGCTTAGACATTTTTAAAACGGTGATACTTCCCTGGGATTAAAGGCAGCTAAAAGAAAGAACAATCCTTGATTTCTTAAGTCATGGAGAGATAGAAATTTATTTTAAAGTATGTGCTTTCCAAAGTCAGTCTCTTTAAACTTTAGCTTTTTTTTTCTTCTCACAGAAACTGGAGGAGCTGGAGAAAGAGGAGGAGCTGAAGCAGCGAGCTGGGGAGTACGACTCGGATAACGAGAGCGAAGACGAAGAGATGCAGGAGATCCGCGTTCTGGCCAAACAAATCCGTGAGAAGAAGCAGCTCATAGTCATGAAGTCAAAAGAGAAGGACGTGCACGGGCCACGCATGCCCAGGACAGCCACCAGGGTCAGTGAGGCAGAATCACTGTTATTGGTGGATTTATCGTTATTTGTATCTCTGAGCTGCTGTATCAACAAACACGTGACACGATGAAGCTTACGTTCAACTTGAACAGAGTTGCGGATGTGTGCATCTGCTTCTGCATTGCTCTGTCAGTGATGGCACTTTCGTTTGCGTGTTTATGTTCAGGTCGAAAGGAAGAAGATGGAGCAGGAAATGGGCGATCTCGGTCTGGACATGAACGCCAAAGATGATGTGAGTTTTTCCTGTAGATCAGAACCTGCAGGATACATTGGCTTTGTAATGTGATTTAAATAAATATATATTCTGTTTTATTATTTTTGTTAAAATATCAATTTTTAGCATGGTGGCCTCCATAGAGAATACATTTCAGCAACATACTCTACAGTATTAAAGGACATGATCCCTTATTCCTGCATTTTAATATGCAAAAATATTACATTTAAAATGCTGTTCTTTTTATATGAATGTCTGCTTTGTGTTTTGGGAGTTAAAAAACTCATCACAAAGTCTCCAGATATTTTGCAGTTCTTTATTAGTTATTTCACAAGGATAATGTTTTTTGTTTTTTTTAATTTTAAGTGTTACTTATAATTACTGTCTGAAAATCTCAACCTAAAACATGACAGAATTCAGTCCTCACAAAATAAAACCCTTGACGTCTTTTGTGAATTACAGGATTATTTTTCCCCTCGCACAATCATTTTCATTTTGGTTTTGTGATTTTAGAGCCACTATGCACAACAGGCCCGCCGGTCCCGCAGCATCGCTAAGAAACGTAAGCGTGAAGCTTCAGCCCCTCCAACCTCCAGAACCCGCAGTCAGAGCGCCTCCCGTCCACCGCGAGATCAATCCGGTTTACGAGATGCAAAGGTATGTGATCCAGGCTTTAACTCTGCTTTTATGCATTAAAATATGCCAAAGTTTTAATTGTTATTTTAGTCTTTGGGTTTGGGAGGAAAGAGTTGTGGGGGAAGGCAACATTCTTGGTATGGATGTCTAAATGTCAGAGGTTTCACTTTTCTGTAGATTATCCCCTATGTTGGTTGATACTAAAATATATCTTCATTGTGATTTGATTTTTGTTGTTTTAACCATTTTAACTCCAGTAGAATTGATAGAATGAGTATAGTTGCTTGTTAATTGTTTATCAAAAGTATTTTTTAAACATTTATTAATCTTGTCCTTAAAGTTGCCCCATTTGCTGTTAATTTGTGTGATATACAGAAAACTTGCTCCAAATTATTAACGGATAATGTCAAATGCAATTAGAGGTGTCAAGGCATCACTGGGTGAAATGTGATTTATTTTATGTGTTTGCACATGAAAAAAAATGTAACTTTTGGAGACATAAGGACATTCACATGTGGGAAAACAGAATATGCACTTTAGCAGCATGGTCTGTACGAGTGTAAGCTTGAATTTAATAACAAGCAGCAGTTTACTGAAGAAATCCTAGTGTTGGGTAATTCTAAGATAACTATGTCCATGTGCTTTATGTTTGTGCCCCAGATGGTAAAGAAGACAAAGACGATGATGAAGAACTCCCAGAAAGGCATGAACCGTCAAGGCAAAAAGGGAGAGGCTGACAGGCACGTGTTCGACCTCAAACCCAAGCATCTCTTTTCAGGGAAGAGGAAGTCGGGAACCACTGATCGCAGATAATACCGGACTGAACTCTTAAGACCTGGATTAAGAAACGCTTCTGTCCGATGTCATCTTTGGATTCATTTTATAACTTTCTCTGGCAGCAAAACAAGAAAAAGAAAAGTTTCCTTTGGAAACTGTCGTCATCTAGTGATCTTGTATTACAACTATAAAGCTGCTGGGGAAATGCACATACCCGTTTAAATGATTAGTAACTATAATACTAGTTTCTATTTGTCAGCTCTCGAGCTTTTGCTGACTTGCAGAGGTTGCAGAGCTGAGAATATCTAAAAAAATCAGAGACTATAAAAGCCGTTCACTTATATTGTTTGCAGTTGCCATAATAAAGTAAACAGCGGATATGTCAGATATTATCCTCAAGAGTTTCTCTTGTTAGTAACCGTTTAGTAAACTTTTATGCCATACAGTTTGTGTAAGGCTCACGAAAAGCCGGCGTTACTTTGGATAAAGTGATGATCTTTCCTTTGCCAAGGGAGCCAAATAAATATGCACCTGAACTACACACTGCAGTTGGGTTGTGTTACTTTTAATAAAAAGCTATAGGTATTTTCACTTCACCACACATTATTGAGTTTTAAATGTTGCTTAGAATCATTTTACTGTCTTTACACTTGTATGTTAGCCACAAGTTTTAGGTTTTGAGTCACGTAGGCGTTAAGCAGCCCTTTCTCCTGCATGGAGGTGGTGGCTACAGGGGGGGAAAACTCAACATCTCCCTCATTCAGGTCTACAATCCTTCTTCCACTCCAACGTATGCACTTAAATCTTAAAGAAAGAAAACCATCTATTTTCTTTCTTGCACTCTCAGCTCATGAAATGGAAACACATCTCATAGCACTTTGCTTGACGTTTTCTCCTTGACTTAGTTTTTTGCTGCCTTTAAAACCTCACGTGTAAGTTTGAATAAAGGCGTCTACAAAGGGACTAGATGTAAATGAAAATATGACAAATACTTCCATGTACTTGTTGTTGTGCGGCCTTCGGCCTTTAACTGCGCAGGCTACGGTGACTGTCATGTGTTAGGAAACACTACACTGACATGAAGTGACCGTTTGAACAGCTACTGCGGGTTGTATCGGACCACGCCTTAAGCAACGGGCTGAGCGCCGTACGAGCTGTAGATGTGCTGGGAGCGGACGCTGATACGGCGCCGCGTTCGTTTTTTCGGTTCCAGCTCATTTTCTCAGTCAGACGGGCGATAATCAAATTCCGTAGGATTCTTCATTATTTATGTTCAGCAGAATAACAGCATATGGGACGCGTTTACTCAAACAAAGGCCCAAAGAAAAAGGAGAAAATTAGAGATTTACCATTTTATTACGAAACACACCGAGGGAATTCACAAGCAGAGCCCCTCGCTGCTCTTTCCTTTCAGCTTCCGTATTTACGTGCATGGTGCAAACTGCGTCCGGGTGTTGATTGTAACGTTTACTCAAAAAAAAAAACAAAAAAAAAAACAAGTCTCACACAACAACAACAAAAACAACAACAATAACAAGAATGTTGCTTGTGTAATGAACAGTTACACACGGGCACGGACGCTAACGCGTCTTCTTCCTGGTTACAACAGCTGCCGTAACTACGAGCAACCACCACCGCATTCGGAAGTCGGTCGCCAGCTAACGCGGTCACGGGTAAATTGGAAACACCGGACTAAACCAACGGAGCGTTTTTTATCTCATCGAAGAGGATGTTAGAAAAGGCCACATTTCGCACAGCATCCTGGAATAAACCTCGGTATTTGTAGACTTTGTGGTAAGTTGAAAACCATGTTAGTGCGGGTCGTCTTCCCGTTAGCCTGTTAGCATGTTTGGTATCCGCTAACCAGTGGGGATAATGTTAGCTTTGCTTAGCTCGTGTTGCGCTGTAACGGCTATTGTCAAAATGTGCTAATGTTGACGACATGAAATCAGATAAACTTGTTTTTTATTGTTCCTTTTAAGTACGTTACAACGCAGTGGCTTTAATGTTTGGTTTAATCGCTGTCAAATCTTCAGGTCACATCAGTGACAGTCTGCAAGAGGAACTAAATAGGTCTGTTTTTATCCAGTAAAAAGATGAACACTGTCGGATGGAAGAAGCACTAATGTCTTTGTTGGTAACAGGTTTGCAAAGGAAAGAAAAATGCTTGTTTAATTTGGACCCTTAGAGCCCAGACACCACCTTTTTTAAGTTCAAGGGCAAATAAAAGCCCCACACCTTTATAAGTGACAGCTGGAGCTTATGTCGTCATTACTGTGCTATGAGCAACAGTGAATCCTTACATGAACCAGATACGTGTTGTCTCAGAGACTGCAGCTAACATTCATTTTAACACTTGTCATTATGCATTTCTCTAAAGAAATGGATCTTGAAAGATCTGCCAAAAAACAGGCTTGTGGAGGGGAAATAAAAAGAAACTGCAGTCACAAGTAGGAGTGAGTCAGGTATTTATCAGCAGCTTGGATAATCTATGATCGTAGTACTGTGAACCACTGTGAATCATGATAAAGCACTTGGTTGCTCACTGAGTCACAGCTGCCGCCTGAATGATTTTTGAAATACAGGGATTAGCTGTTTATTAAGCAAAAATGGAAATGTTACGTGATGGAAGGGTTAATTTGTTAGAGCCTTACAAAAATATTGAAATACCCTTTTTAAATTATGTGTTTTCATAACCTGAAAGTACAATCTGTGATGTTGATGTAGGTTCCGTTCTCCTTAAAGCCTAAGAGCATTTCTGCTTTCTAGTACAGTAAACACTAGTATGCAGGCACATTTCTGCTTTCGTAAACAAAGAAAAGATGCTGTCGTTGCTGCACACTTCTCAGTTTCTGTCTCAGTAAATCCACTTGTTACACCTTAAAATGTCCACTGATGGTTTGTTTAGCCTATATGCTGAGTAACACTCTGTTTCGCACTGGTTTGCTTTGTCAGTTCACACTTTCACACATGTAGGCTGCCAAATATAACCGCTGCCAAATATAACCACTGAAGCACAGCACAGTTGATTTGGCTTTCAACTGAGTGAAGTTGTTGAGTAAGAGATTCACTTTGTGGCTTTCATCCCCAGGATTATTCCATCCAAGATCTGTTTTCTTGACCTTTTGTCTCTTTTTTTTTCCGTGACTGTGTACTTTCAGGTTAGGAAGGAGGGATGCCAGTGGAGAGCGGGAGCAGCGCCGCTGCTCGCCAGGCAAAGCAGAAGAGGAAGTCCCACAGCTTGTCCATCCGCAGGACCAACAGCACTGAGCAGGAGCGCTCCGGCCTGCAGAGAGATATGATAGAGGGACAGGTGATTTAACGCAGTAAAAATAAACAAAAATATCGGGAAAATTCGATGACATTTTTTTTTAATTGTCAGAATTCATAAGTGATACTAGCTAGTATTCATTACAAAAAAATTTCTTGCTACTTTTTTGGAAGTGTTCTTTCCTCATCTCTCTCAAATAGCTTGCTGCCTGCTGACCGATAAGCTCTCCAGCTTTAAGCCTCAGCCAATTAGGTTTTAATGCACCCATTTAGAGAACATGATGGTTTATATTGTTGTTGGCTTAAGCAAGCTGCATTTACTTCTTGATAAAATACATTTTAACTTAAAATAACTAAACTGTGGTTAACCCTAGATGGATTCAGAAATAGAGCTTTTTTTTTTAGGAATAGAAGGCCTTGCTACATATCACTCTGGTTAGTAAGTAGCTAAAAATGAACTGATTCCTGTGATATTGGGTAAAGACAGTGCACAACATGCACAGCTGTTGCATATCTTACACGTCCTTTCGGCTTTTCCCGTGAGTTCAGCGGATAATTTGCCGCATGCTGATTTGGCAGTTTTTTTTTAAGCTAGATGCCCTTCGTGATTGAACCCTCCCCAATTTGTACCGGCCTTGAACGGGCACTGCACATGTTGGGATTGGAAAGGGCTTTTTGGGGGTTCAGTGTCTTGCCGAGAGACATGACGTATAGCCGGGACCGAGGATCGAACCACTTACCCTGTTGGTCCGTGGACGACTGCCTTACCAACCCACTGTCCCTGCTGAAATGCAATCTAACAGCTTGGCAGTACTGACACTCTCTCTCTCTCTCGCTCCTCTGAAGTGGATAAGACTCTTCAAAGTCACTGTCATTCACTATTTTTGTGTTTGAAATACCAAGTCAAGTCATGTGAATTAGCATAAATTTGTAATGAGACTTTAACTTGAGATTGCTGAATATTCCAGTTTAAAGAAAGTCACCGTCTGTGGAGTTAGATCCTAGACCCTAACAGTTTTAAGCAACATATCGGATTATTTGACAGCAGACACAAACAAACAAAGTGAAAGTTTACCTGGATCATTCTCAAAGTTGAGTCATGTCAGCAGGACATCTGTCTTCTTGGTTGGAAATGTTTTGCTACTCATCTAAGTAGCTTCTTAAGTATGAGGGGACTTTCCCTCAAATAAAGTGACACGAGTTACTGAAGAATGTCCAGTTGACATTGCTATACTTCCAGAAGACACCTGGATGAATGGGAATCTATTTGTTTGCAATTTTACTCACTGGTGATATTTACTAAATGGAATGATAACTGGGCTTTTTCACCTTTGACACATCCCTGGAGAAATGTATATGATAAAAACCTTCTTTAAGCTGCATTAGCCTGCAGAGCCACATTAATTGAGGCATTGTTAGTGTTATTAGTAACAACTTGGCTGTTTTGAAGTTAGAATGTAAATTTTACATGCTACTCTTACAGTAAGTCTGATTTGACGATTAGAAGAAGCTTTGTAACGTCACATTTATAGTTTCTTGAGAACTTGTAATTCCCCTTGGCTTTTATTAAATTAAAGGGTTTATAGCTGCTGCCTTGCCAGTGTTTAAGACTCTTGAATGTGGCAGCTTGAAGTCTGTGATGCACAGGAGGCACTTACAGTGAAAAGGAGCATAGAGTTGCTGAGAGGGACAAGGAGCTGTTTCTAATAGAACATGGTGCAGACACTGTAATTCTTTACTCATTTTTATTTTTTCACTCGTTCTTTTTGGCCCCAGTCCGCTGATAATCTGGAATCCTTAATGAGAATGGAGGTAAGTTGCATGTGTCTAGCCCTCTGTGTACCAGACTTTTGAGTAACTCTCCAAATAGCTTCTAGAGCTGTCTTTAGTTGTGTTGGTTTGGTTTAGCTTAGGTTTAAATAGTTTTTAGATAGTTGAGGTGTTGTGTTGTGTTTCTGTGGGTGGCAGTGCTTTAGCTGGTAGAGTGGCTGCATATCGACCGCAGGGCCAGGGCTTCATCCTCCCCCAGTCATTGAGGAGGGGAGCAGTTTATCTTTGATTGGAATAGAATAGTTCAGTCTCAGTTACGCTCAAAATCTTAAATGAGTCCAAAGGAACCCAGCAAGCAAAGGCTCTCAGTCATTGGCCGCGATCGCGTATGCATTTTAGGTCTCTGTTGTCTTTCATGTCAGGCAGTACTTTTTTCTGTGCACGGTGGCACAGACCATTCAGCTGCTAACATCAGGCTTTGAATGCTAACCGCACACTTGACAGATTTCTTTAGAAAACAGCGCTGCAAGCAGCAATTCAGCCCAAGCAAAAGTGCATTATGCAAAGCACTGCACTCAGGTACAAAAGGGCTCTACACAGTGGACTGAAAGCTTGGAGGAAGCATGGCCCACTTTGTGGTTTTGCTGTTGGCTCTATCATTTTGTATAGGCCAACTGGAGATTAACGGAACACACAACTTTAGACTGGATTTTGTGCCAAAATAATTTTGATCAATGTCTAAATTTTTGTAGAAATTGCATTTTTGCTTCAAAGTGGTAAAAACGGAACATTTTGACTTACACACAGTGGGTTTTGAATGATTTACGTTTTAGTCATCAAAAGCATAAACAGATCTTTTATCTTCCCGAATGAAACACTAAACCATGGCAAACCTAAGTTATGTGTCAGCTTGTATGTAAGGCACCAGCACATCCCCTGGACTCCGTTATACTAACCGTTTCCTCTTCTATAGTCTGTTATTGTTTTAACCTGAAACACGAGTTCACTCTTATTTCCTTCCTTTCGAGGTTTTACTGTGTGATGAGAAAAATATGTTTTTAAATGTTGGTGCTAGGTGTGGGCTTTTGAAGACCGTCAGCCCACGCCCATTTCCACAATACAATGTCTTTACTGCATAGTTACTTATTAGTATAGACACTTGTTTCTTAGCTTGGGTCATTTGTATTTAATGAGCAAGGTTGGGATTTATTCTTTTAGGGCTTCATGAACATCTGCTATTTTTAAGTGAGGAAAATTGGACTACAGGTTAAAATAAGGGCTTAAAATCTCGACCATCCTGACATGGTGTCCTGCCAAGAGATTTACATTCCAGCTGTGGGCTTAGATGCTTTGCCGTCCCTTGTTAGGAGCTTTACTTTTTTTTCCTGCTTCATATCAGTTTTCAGTTTTCCAGCCTGAACCTACTTCATGTTAATACCTCTGTACACATACGCACTTTAGCCTGAAAACGGTGAACACCTCCACACACTGAATGAACCTTCTTAATAAATCTTTATGTTACCAGGTCGCTTATTGTTGTGCTTATCTCTCCCTGCAGGACTCCAAACTGCCTCTTTCTCTAAGGAGCAATCTCCTGGACCTGTTCAGTCAGATCGAGAGGGAGTTTGAGAACCTCTACATAGAAAACCTGGAATGTAAGCAGAAAACACTCCTTTGTTTTAACTTTTATTCATCAGTGTTTAGTTTTTTTTTTGGTCAGTGAAGTTTGGCTCCAGTTTTTCTAACTTTGAGGTTAGATGCTAATGAAGGTGATAGTTTTAGTTTTATTTAGAGTCCTGTTAGCGCAATACAATACAGTCCATCAACATGACAAACCCTATTTGTTTAGGAGGTAATTACATTTAAATAGTTGCTTTCAGTGTCTCTGAAACCGATCATGGAGCAAATGGACAATTGAAGATAGGAGGGGAAAAAAAGGGAGTTTTTAAAATTATAGCTAATCGGATAATGTCTCAGAGGGTGTAGGAACACAGTCTGTCCTAATGCTGTTTTTCTTCTACAGAAGGTTCATAACTAATAGGCAGGGCATCTGTAATTATTGGCATCGACTTATCAACCTTTGATACAAGATAAGACATTTAGTTAGTTTGCTACCAGAAAATATTTTTCTAAATCCTAATTTGACCTGGAGTTCCAGGCCTGGAGTGAAGATCTATGCCCCAAAATCCATTTTAGTTTCTTAAACGAAAACACAGGTAGGGAAACGAAGTGCCTCAAAACGTTTCTGGTCCCCAGAAAAAGTTCCTGTGGTGTTTCCATGGCGAGTACCCTGGTTTCAAACGTAACAGCGTTGATGGCAGGGAAGCACACGCTATGCTGATTAAAACACATGGACACGTTTCCGATCAGTGCAGTCTTACTGCTACCAGTCTTATAAACACCTGACATTTTTACCTTTCAGTACGCAGAGACATCGAAACACTGAATGATCGTTTGGCTGCAGAGGGACACACTTTCGAAGGGGCGGATTTAGCCAAAGGAGCACTTAAAACAAAAGGCCAGTCCTACATTTTAAGTGTGTTATTTTAAATAGCCATATTTTTAAATGCATATATTGATATGTTTCTGGCTTATGAATTGTTTCAAAATAATATTGTGACTTCTCTGAATTTACAGCGAGTCATAGCACCAGCCAGCTGTCACAAAAACTAAAGACAACTTATAAGGCATCTACAAGCAAGGTAAATGTTCTTTTTCCATTAGTTTTTCGCCATTAAAGCAAACATTGTAGGTTGAGGTGCCTCTGTGTATTTTGTATTATCATCTGTTTTTATCTAAGAATTGTTGCAGGTGCAGTGGTCTGAGAAAATGTTGACTTGTTGAAACAGTATTGAGATTTAATTGGTAAATTGGCTCAGTTGTTTTCTTTCTTGTCGCTTGAAGTTGACAGAACTTTTGAATGTTAAAGAGAAGAACTGCTTGTCTTTTTACCTTTTTGCTCATAGCCACGTTCAAATTCTTGCCATGCCAGAGTAGGTGGATCCCGCAACTTCAGTGTAACCAGCTGGGAGTTGTGGGGTGGAGACTCATGGGTAACTTCTTTTAATTGTCCCCCTTGTGTGCCAATATGCATGAACAGCCCAGCCAGGGGGTCGACACTCCGTCCCCAAGAGACTTGGTCATTCAAATGTAGGAGTTTGAGTTTTTTTTTTTTTTTTTTTTAATGAGTGTGTTTGTGAGATAAAACATGACTTCATTATCTCACTAACAGGCTTTTTCGGTTGCCCCTCTTTGGTTTTGATTTAGCTACTTGTCGGCATTCACATAATGGTACACTCTGGAGACACCTTTAACATGAAGCCCTTGTTACCTCAAAATGCTTTTTGTGCCTTGATTAATACAACACTCAAGGTGGAAGAGCTATACTTGGCTGCTTTGAATCATTGCTAAATACGAGTGTGGGGTCTGCTGTAACGTGCTCTGCCACATCAGATTGTTTTTATTTTTTAAAGTCATCAGTGTCTGTTAGATTTAAGTACGTTTGGTAGCACCTGCTGCTAGAGATGTTTTATGTATCTAAATACATATTCTCGTTAGTCATGTGTAAACAGTGCATTTATACTACTATATTTTCCACAGATTTAACTCAACCATTATAGATTTTTGAAGATGATACTTGTGATAATAAGTTTTAAAAGTCCATATTAGAGCATATTGGCCTCCTATGATATTTTCTACAAGGTGCACAGGGCAGAAGTTATTTGAAATGGGTCCTTTGAGTGGTTTCTAAGAAACAGTATGTACTTAAGAGTCATTTAAAAGTTGAAATAAAGTTGGGAACGTTTCTATGACGGTTCTTAAAACATTCACTATAAATTACTTCTTGTGATGATCTAATAGCAGCTGAAAAACCAGTTTTGCTTTCATCACATGGAAAGTGCTAAAATATGGAGTTCTTTCCATAATTGTTTTCATAAATACAGATGTCAAAATCCACCTTGTTAACTTAATAAGTGATTAGTAAATAGTAAATGGTTGTAAGACAAGCAAAATGTTGATGTGGTTATGGCAGACTGCACACTGAAGCTGCAAAATGTAGAGCTTTAACTGCTGGGTGGATTGAATTCACCGTTGTGCCAGGTACTTAAAGAAGCCATGTTATGCTTTTTCATATATTGCATTTTCACTTAAACGTGATGGACGTCCATGTTAAACAACGCCAAAGTTCCAAATCATGAGCGAAACATATGTAGAAGAAATCGTGCAAAAACAAAATCTTATCTTTGTCTGCTCTGTCACTCTGTCACGAGACTTTCCAGCAGCTTCCAGAGACCTTTTCTGGACCATCGTCCTAAAATGTTCATACAGTATACAGGTTAGCTGGGACATATGTCCACTGCTCTGCTCATCCCACCGGCAGGCTTCCACAAGGTGGCCAATCACAACAGAATGGACTTCTGTGTGTGTGTGTCTGTGTGTGTGTCTGTGTGTGTTTGTGTGTGCGTGTGTGCTTAAAAGCGACAGGATCTCAAAGCAACCATTTCAGGCAGACAGTCAAAACGGGTACAAAATGAAGGTTTATTATAAGGGGGAAAAAAAATAAAAAATAGAAATCATATGAATATATCAACGGCCTAAAATACAAATTTAAACCTAAACTTATGCATAATATGGCATCTTTAAAACGTACTTTGCAGTGCTTCACATTTCCCTAAACCTCCCAGTTTCCCTGTTGCTTTTTTTAAATGTAACATGTTGCATCCAGTGTTGCATTTGAACACCTTCTGAACTCCTCATTCTCAGGAAAGCACCACATACACAAATGACGGTTTATCCAAAGTCAGCTACTGTTCACCACATCGAGCTCCTGCCTTTCACTTTACTATGACAGACTTTAGCAGCTTCATTGAAGCACTTAAATTATAGTCTGTGCTTGCTAACAAACATCATGCACTGGTCCCCACCATGCTAAGCAATCATCCTTTTCATTGTATCTTAATTCACATATATCACTTTATTTTGACTATAATTTTGTAATTAAATATAAAGTTAAATGTTTCGACAAAGTATTTTGCTCTATGTGGCCTGAGATTTAGTTTCCAGCTAAATGATGCTGTTTTCTGTGCTGTCCTTCTTCCTTTCAGTTGGAACTTATTTAGTGGTCTGTGTCCTAAACGAACCAAGAGTCCAGTTTGTATCATCCCTATCCTTAATGTAAACACCACGACGAAATACACGTTATAATAATTACTGATCAGTTTGTTCAGTCGCAATAACTCAGTATTTCTTGACCGCTATGTTGTTTTTTTTGTTTTTTTTTTCCTTCTTGCAAATTTGCATTTAAAGTAATCGTCATATGCTAATTACAAAACACAAGACTGACCCCTAATATGTCTGCACTGTGTTGATATCAGGTCTGGGTAGTCTGGTCATTGATGCAGTATGTTTTAAAGTGCTTGGAACATTACATAACCAGTAAGGATGTTTGGATAAAAACTATAGAATGGACATAATAAATGCAGCTGTCAACCAAAGCTTCTTAGCTCTGTCTTACTACAAGGACCCTGCTGACCGGCTTCTCAGTGATCCTCAGTTCTGCTGACCTGCTTCCTCCCTTGACCTAATCAGGGTTCCTACACAGTCATGAAAAACTCTGCAAATGAAAGCTGGATCATTTCCAAACCTTAGGATGTTTGGAAATGACTTTATAAAGAGGGTCTCCTCCTCCCTGACGACACCTCTGTTGGGACTTGGAACACTAAAGTGTAAATTTCCTGTCCTCAATTTCCCCCAGAAAGTCTTATCATGTCATATTTTCGTAAATGTTAAACTGCTGAAGCACATGACAGAAAACATTCTTCATTCCCACACAAACATCTAGCAGACGCCATAGTGTAGGAACCCTGTTAAGGACACAGCTGGGATTTTCCAGTGTTTCTGTGTTAACTTGAGATTTGTCTGTATCAGATTGTGTCCAGTTTCAAAACGACCACGTCCAGAGCAGTATGCCAACTGGTCAGGGACTATGTTGGCCACAGAGATGGCCTCTGGGACCTCAGTGTCACTCGGACCCAACCACTGGTGCTGGGAACTGCATCTGCAGGTTTTTCACTCACTTGCTTTCTTATGCTGCTTTGTTTCCGAATGGTGTCTTATAAATCTGTTTTTACAACCTGCCTGAGCACAATTCTTCTCTTTTTGAATTTAATTCCAGTGGTCTTAGGTTTATTTCTCCCTTTCTACTTTTGCAGAATAAGCATCGTTAAAAATGATTTTAGCTATGTAAGACATCATTTTATTGTGTTGTAAAAACTGTGGTAAAGTATAACATGTCAGATGGCTAATAAACATTACTGCTGAATGGAGGAGGTGGTAAATTGTTGAAAGTCTGTCCCTTTGTGTCCAAAAAGACCACACTGCGATGCTGTGGAGCATTGAGACTGGGAAGTGCCTCCTCAAATACATGGGCCATCAAGGATCAGGTAATGTAATATAAGAGACCTTATATGAACTGAACTGCTCGAAGAGTATTTATTACATAAAAAAAACATTTTTTTTTTTTAATGTTTTACTGGAAAACTACCTAGAAAATGATTGTTTCATTCTGATTAAGTTGCACCTGTCTCTGTCTCCACAGTCAACTCCATCAAGTTCCATCCCACTGAGCAGATGGCTCTAACAGGTAATGATGAAATCATCACAAACACAGAAGTACTTTTCTCCAGAATTAGTTCAAAATAAAAACATTGACTTTCTTTAGTGTTGTCACAGCTATTTCTAAATGGACATTAAGAAAATCTCGACCTACACATCTTGGAATCGACATTAGCCTAAAACGAACCTGCTTTGTGTTGTTGTTTGAATGGTGCAATAAGGCGTCAGGTTGGCTTCACGATTAGACTGGTGCTGTGGTGATAAGAATTACCTGCAACTATCAAGACACCTGTGCTCCAAAATACTCAAAACCACAAACGGATGATGACAAAATGATGTTTGTTTCAAGGCATTTTTAAGAATTATTCAGCCATTTTTCAGAGGAAGCGTTAACATCTTATTTGGTCCAGTCAACAGTTTTCCTTTCAGAATTTTAATGTTGTCTTGGGAACAAAATTCTCTTTTTCTCAGCCTCTGGAGACCAGACAGCTCACATCTGGAGATACATGGTGCAGCTTCCAACTCCACAGCCTGTTTCTGACATCAGTGTAAGCGTCAACAGTCCTACAACTTGTTTGTCTCTGTGTCACTGTGTCTAAAACTAATGTCCTTTATATGTCCATCCTGCGACAGCAGCAGACATACTGTGAAGATGACGTGGACTTTTCTGACAAAGATGAGGCCGACGGGGAGGTCGAAGGTCCAATCGACTGTCCTTCTGTCCGTGTTCCGACCACGACACTGCGCAGCCATCAGGGTGTGGTGATCGCTGCTGATTGGCTGGTGGGGGGAAAACAGGTGGTGACGGCCTCCTGGGATCGAGCTGCCAACCTGTATGATGTGGAGACCTCAGAGCTGGTCCACTCACTTACCGGTAGGATGCTGCAAATATTACACTTATGATCTTTCTGAAAAAACTTTTGGCTCCAATAACAAAAACCTCTTTTTGGCGCAAGTTGAATAAGGCCGACTACCAAGGTTTTCTGGGAAATTCTTCTATGTTTTTGTGTGTGATCAGGCCATGACCAGGACCTGACACACTGTTGCACACATCCCACCCAGCGGCTGGTGGTTACCTCGTCCAGAGACACCACCTTTAGACTGTGGGACTTCAGAGACCCATCCATCCACTCTGTCAACGTGTTCCAGGGACACACTGAGTCAGTGACACACACACACTTTTCCTTTCTTTCCCGTTGTCTTTTATCTGCACAGACAGGCTGTGACAAATCTGAATATCGGGATTTTTGCATGATAAGTAGACTATTCGTACATTTTGTTAATTTGATTTAGTTTGACGGTGCAATAAATAAAGTCTCTTCAGTTTGTAACTTTGGTTATTGCCATAATTGCTTATGACAGTTGTTCATTATTTTGTGGCCGTTTGCAGGTTCAAACTATACTGTATAGAAGTCAAGTAAATTGATTTGTGGATCATGTTTAAATAAAACTGTGCTTCAGAGAGATTTAAAATTATGAGATTTAATTAGTAAAATCAATGAATGTCTTCACACTGACTAAACATGATGTATTGTTCTATTGTGTCATAGGGGACGATGAGACATAAGATGTAATGTCTAAAAATGATTAACTCTCCATCTGTTTAGAACAATATAGTCAATAGTCATCTAACTTATGGAAACTCTAGCTTCAGTTTTTCCGGCCCTGGTTGCAACCACCTCTAAACAAATGAGTTTTCTGCTGCTTCACAGCACAGTGACGTCTGCTGTGTTTACGGTGGGAGACAACGTGGTGTCTGGGAGTGATGATCGAACCGTCAAAGTGTGGGACCTGAAGAACATGAGGTCACCCATAGCAACCATCCGCACTGACTCTGCTGTCAACAGGTGTGTGACCTCTTAACCTGCACATAAAAAAATTGTGCTCTCTGTTGTTTATGATTTCACATTTAACTGTATTTAGAATATTTTAGCGGTAAAACACATTAAATTCCTTGCTACATTACCTCCTACTTCTTTTAAATTTCTGTAAAGATGGCACTCAGTTGTCCTTTTCAGAAATTTCATTCCAGTGGTATAATATTTCACAGCTATTATTAGCTTTTCCTTAACTTTTACCATAATTATCTTTTTGAGTTATCCTTTAATGATTGAGTCTCAGGTGGAAACAGAGTGAAAAATGCCTGTCAAGCTTCAAATGTGTAAACTGGCCAGGTCAAGTTTACAGAGACAGAAAGCAGAAAAAGCAGCAAATCATTAAGATTTGATGGAATTATAGTTTTATGGATGAAGGCTGATGGAAACATACATACTGTGTGTATCACCTTCCTGTTTGTTCTCTGCAGGATCAATGTGTCGGTGAACCAGAAAATCATCGCTCTTCCTCATGACAATCGTCAGGTCCGGCTGTTTGACATGTCTGGGGTGCGACTGGCACGACTCCCTCGAAGCAACAGACAGGTCAGTCACTGGAAGGAACGGCCTCCTAATTGGCTGATGCATCCTCCACACACACACACACACTAGTTTTACTTCATTGGGAAATGAGGTTTTAAAACAATTCCAACATATAATCATTAAACGTTCACTACGACACTGTAGATGATTATTTCATTGCTGTGTTCGCACACAACAACTTGCACGTTGCTGCTTTGTTGTTGTTGCTCCAGGGTCACCGCCGCATGGTGTGTTGCGCCGCTTGGTGTGAAGACAACAACACTTGTAACCTGTTCACCTGCGGCTTCGACCGGCAGGCCATCGGCTGGAACATCAACATCCCAGCTCTGCTGCAAGAGAAATGACCTACCACTGTAACCTTACAGTAATACCCCACCCAAAGTTTGTGTTCTCCGTATTTAACACTAATCACCTGTTGGCTTAAAAACCGCTGGAAAATGTTAAGTTTCCTCCGCTTTTTGTCTGTGAAACCTCTTACTGTTGTAATCTTAGCAACAACTTAAGAACAAACTAATTTACTATTTAGCAGCTGCCTTTTGAGCCTACAGGGGACCCGTTTTTCAGTCTCCAGTCTCTCTGAGAACACTGAACATTTGTGTCCCACCTTCCAATTGAGCACATAGCAAAGTAATTCCACAGAAAACGTTTCTCAAATAATTCCACAGACCAAGTTAAGAAACTGTGTGCCTCTACAGCTCCGCACTCAGCTCTCCACTACCTTGTTGTGCTCCCCCCCACCAGCTTGTAGTCCGCTCCTTCGCTCAAGTAACTGGAAACAAACCTCGAAGGCAAACATTTCTAAGGCAGCCTGAGTAGGCTTATACATACAGCTCTTAATCTAACCCACCTCTCCAGACACAGTCCCTACCAAAAATAAATAAATGAAAGGGAGCAAACGGAGAACACCCCTGGCTGGCTCATACCCTGCATATGTCTGCTTGATGGTGATTTAAGCTGTAGTCTGTGCCATTAACAGCTGATTTATATTTCAACAATGAGAGGCTGATGCTTTTAAAGGGAAAATCCACTAGTTTTACAGTCACTTTGGAGAAGTGAATCTGTAATAACATGTCATTTCATGACAACATGATTGCTTCCGACTTTCACAATAGATTTCTGTAAGCGTGAGTGCTATGAGGCGCGTGGCAGCTCATGCAAAAAGCTTGTTGATTCTGGAGAACTAAGTCTTCTACCCACTGATATTTTGCATCTTAAAGTCTGCTTTTACTAAGACCTTGATAAGATGACGTTTTGTAAATTGTGTTTGGCCAAACATTAACATCTGGGATGCATTTCTACTCCAGCAGAGCTTAAACACACAACTCAAACCAGCTCCAATGGGTCAGTCATTGGTTTTATTTGTTCAGTACGTCCTCTGTGGGCATCCCATGTCTTCACAACGTCTCCAGGAGAATGTTTGCTCCATAAGGTCTTTGACAGTTGAGGTGTCTGGATGGGCCTCAAAAGATGTGGAATCCTCCCCAACACAAATGTCCTTTGGGAAAGGACAGAGACACATAATGCTCATATGACAACATATAAAAGAAACTGATGAATACTAAAATGTTTGGAATGCTTTGAATACATTTATTCACTGAACAGTGGATGGATATCAATAAAAGATATCAATCTGCCTCATAGTTTGCATACATGAAAATGTAATGGCGAAATGATCAGCTCTTTGCAACTTGGTTTATAAAAGTGCTATACAAAAAGTTTATTAATACTAGGCCCATGAGAAAGAAAAAATAAATAGACATAATAGACAAGAGACACTGCAATAGGCTTTCAGATGCTAAACTAGCTGGCTTTTGAGTGCTTGGTGTGGCCAAACTTCTCTTTTAGCTTTCTGACTTCATTGTCACTGGCAAGTGGTGCATCTTCTGCTGAAACTTATTGCTTTAGGGACATGTGCCAGGTGTGCTAGTAAAAATGAAATGCATTTGAGAATTTGGCATATTCCAGTGAGTCCTAATCACAGAGGTGGTAGTAAAGTTATACACAGAGGCTGTGCTCTGCAATCACTGCGTACAGCACTCTGATAATTTTGTTGTGTAGTTTTGGAACTTTAGGACATGTTTTTTTATGGCATCAAGTCTCATCTGGACATCTTTGGGAAAGGGTGGAATGGTAATCATAGCAGGTTCACACATTACATGAGTGCAGTTATGGCCTATTGCAAACGCTGTAACGATATATGCAAGTGAACCAATTTTCATAACTTGAAACTGATATAAGTAATGAAAAGAAGAACAAAAAATAGACATTGCTTTAGAGTTTTGCTATTAAAAGTAGATTTTATTTTATATAACAAATAAAAATGACAGATGCTTTTGAAATGACAAATTAATTGGACTACTATGATATTTCAAACAGTTTCCTGTAATTAGCTTCACGTGGCTTTGATCTTTTCATCGTCATCTTGTCATTGTCATCTGCTTTTGGAGTTTAGTCTTCACTGTAATATGTAAGCTAATATGGGGAATACAAAAGTCTAATTTACTCTATTTCTTCTTGGTGTTTTTCATAACTATTGTCAGTTTCAAGTTATTTTGGAGAAACTTGTACGGTAGGTTCTTTACTGTGAAATGGTACCAACATTTTCGACCACCTGTGGCATCATTCCAGATGGTGAGAAATCAAGAAACCTATTTTAAGATTTACACAATTTAAAGTTATTTTTCAAAGGGAAGAAAATGAGTTGCAGTGTCAACAGTTTTCTCATTCCAAATGTTACATTTGCTTGATTGTGAATTGTCTGATAACCATCCAGAACCATGGTTGGCTTTATTTCCTGTGTGGAGCTTTTAGTGTTACAGGTCCTTTATTTTCCTAAGTTGGTCCCAGGTCTTTCTGCTCACGTTGGTGCCATGGTTCTTCCAGCAGACAAAAAAACACTGCCTGCCCTGTGGTTTATTGTTAAATGCCCCACAGCACAGTGTCGTATATCTGCACATTCATCGGCCTCTTAGACCTGATTTCAGTGATTGTGCCACCGCTCCGTATGTGTGCAAATCAGAGCTATAATTTCTACAGAACTTCACCTGTGATCTGTCCGAGCCAATTGGTCCTGGTCCAAAAAAGAGTCTCGGCATTAGGTGGCAGCAATATCTGGAGACCCAGGAACCAGCAGGCGGGGGTCTCCTTTTGCCTGGAGACCCAGGAACCAGCAGCAAGGGGGTTTCCTTTTGCCCGTTAGCCGAACACCAGCATCAAGTTTGCTACAGTATAACTTAACAGTGTTTTATGAGCACATGCAGTCATCAGTATTAAAACCAGGGCTATGAATGCATTGTTTTTTTCATGCTAAAACTAAAGAGTTGAGAAAGTAAAGTGGAACAGGCAAGTCAATAAAAACACACAAAGCTTTGAAAAATATCTTCAACATCAGAAATAAGTTACCCTAAAGCACTAACTCGTTGTTTAAGATTCATTTGCAAAGCTACCGTTTTCTTTATTTGCCAATAGACTAATTTGCCTATGATCTGCTTTTATTTCAAAGCTGTGGTGGAAATGTAGCAGAATTTGAGACATTTTGTAGTTCTTGACTTAAGTTTCTGATGCTCCTTAGTTTCTGGGACTATTTGCTGAGCTCAGGAACTTGATCTGCTGGTTACTTCACACTAATTATGAAGTTTGCAACACAGCTGTGTGTTTTAATCATTAGACACACTTGGGCACTTTAAATGAGCAGAATATTCATGATTTATTTGAAGTAAACCATTTACACAGCATTTCTCTTTCACCCTTTGGCTCAATTTATTATAATGTGCCTGCTCTTACAGCCAATTTGAACCCAGATCTGTAAAATGTATTGCCATGAATAAGAACAGAAATATTGTATTAATTAATGTCTTTAACATACCACAACTACAGTATCTAGCTGAAAAATCTTCACAAAGTCTTTGATTTGATACCTGCCACAGGTGTTGTACCAATTCTTGACATGATTGTAAAAATGGTTTGCCGGTTTATCGCAGTGCCCTTTAGTCATTGGTGCTGAAACACTGTTAGGATTCTGTCAATGGCATATTCCTCATCGTACTTTAAAACAAGTCAAATCTCTGAGGAGTGTTGTGATGTGCTTGCTGTTACCTGCGTTGCTTTTCCCAATGCCACTAAGGTTTAGCCAAAGCTGCATGTAAGTGAATGGGAGACACTGTAATGATTGTGCGTGTGTGTGTGTGTGGGTGTGTGTTTTTTAGATGAATTCACTTTGTTACCAGAACAAAGTTTGTGTGTCTCTCTCACTGGTTACGCAAGCAACTAAAAGTGTGTTTAATGTTGTAATAACGGCCAGTTTGAGTTCCAGCTGCAGTACAGCTGTTGTACAGTTGTTGCACTTTGTTGCACTGTGTGTGTTTCTGACGGCCTTGTTACTTACAGCAGTAACATGATGCACAAGTACAGTTTTAGCTTTAGATTGACTGAACATTTTGCTGGTTTTAAAAAAACAAACAAACAAGCACATTGACGTGACGAACCGCTTCTTTAGTGGGAATAAAACACAGGAAATTGTGTCTGTTTATTTGGTTTCACTTAGCAGACAAGTAGTTCTGCTAATAGAAAATCTGTAGAAACACCAGGTTGGTTTTAAGACCAAATAAATGGATTACAGCAAATGTAAAGTGTTAACCTGTTACTTTAAAACCATAACATTTGTATTATATAAATTGTAATATATGAAAGAAAGCAGCCAGTTTGTGTGTATAGTGAATTTCAGCTGCAGCAGCAACTTGATGATGTGATCCTGCATTTTGTTTGTTTTTAATTTTGTGTTAATCCATTTTCTTGCTCTCTGATGAATGTCAGTTCATCTGTACACGTTCCCATTTATACCAGGGGGGTGAATGTAACTTCTTTATTTCCTGGTGCAGCTCTTCGTGTTGGGGCTTTCCCATCAGCACGCGTAATAAAACACAACTACACATCCAGATCCACCGCAAATTCCCGTTTGTATATACACTGTGTGTGAATACTGGGTCTATAGTTTATTCCGATGTGTCCTGTACACTGTTAAAGCAGCTTCCCTGCTCCCAGCTGCATTGTTTGTCATCACTGAGCCACACTAATATTTCACCAGTTTAACTGAATGTTTCTTCTCTCTGTGGTGTTAACAGTTACACGTGAACAAAGTGTTCGATGTAGAGCAACAAACACCACAGCACGGTTTTGTCCATTAGAGCTGTGCACGGAGTTAACAAGCATCTACTCGTTGAATCCAAATAAACCATTTATGCTGTTTGAGCAGTTTCCACTGGACTTTTTATTGCACGTGAATTGTAGTCTGTGTTTTTTTTATTTTGTTTTAAGCAGCAATTTGTTGTAAATATAGACGTCTTAGCGAGTATTTGGATTTTGTGAAGCTCTCTATGAGGTGGACATCTTCACATTTGAATTTGAGCTTTGAATTTAATGGGATAAAGGAAACATTAACACAAAGCCTTAACACAAATAAGTTTATTTGCAGTGATAAAAATATTCATGACCAATATAGACTAAGTACACTCTGCGTAACTACTAATAAAAGTTTACATTACATTTTACTCCAGTAGCTTTCAGTAGAAGCATTCATTTACATTTTCTACAGAAAAAACACGCTTTCTAAAATAACAGGGTTCCATCTTCAAGATGTTTGGAATTAACTCAATCATTGTAATACTGAAAAGGTAAAACCTACAGGACAAACAGTAAAGGAAAACCAACAATGTCTTCATGTAACACACACAGTCTTCCTGTAGGTGGCGCCATGTCTTCAAACTCCTAAGCCTGATCTTTACAACACACTTCAAAATGCATAAGGAGGAAAACCTTAAAGGGCGACTTCACACATTTTCCTCCTGCCTCCAATGATTCCAGATGGTTGGGGTCTGTGTATATGTGTGTGCATGGAGGAGGCTTCCGTTCTGATGATGTCATCTGAAGGATTCTTCATGATTCAAAGAACTTTATGGATGTCAAAGGGAAACAGCTTTCACTTGTTACTGCTGGGAAAGAACCACTGCAGCACAAAAGCAACAAACTCAATAAGAACGTAGAGAATGTAAAGACAAATAAAATGAGGTTCAGAAAAATGAATGTCATTCATATACATGTCCCCCTGCAACTACAACAACCGAATCAACTTGAAAATTGATGACGTCGCCTTTAAACGTGATGTAAATTAATATAAAGGAACAGGTGAGACACGTATGAGACACAAATAAGTGAAACAGCAAAACACAAACACATTTTCTAGCAAAAAAAAAAAATGAAAAAATAATCTGGACGAAAAGTAAATGTAACAATCAATTCACTGGTGAAGGAAACCAACGAGAAGCTCATGTTACAAAAATGAGATGCAGTGTGAGTTGGACGTTTGTACGAGGGCTTAAATAGTGACGCTGTGGGGACTCGGCTCCCAGATGGGGACAATAAGTTTGTCCCTACAAGGTAAATAATAGTATTTAAGGTTATGACTTTGGTAAAGTTAGGAGTGAGAATTGGGGTTCGACATGTAGTCACCTAGGAATCAAAAAAAAGCGTAATGCTACAGTTTAACTGTTAATCAGTGTCTAGTCTTGGAGTTAAACCAGGTAAAAACTTTTCTCTTTTTGTGTGTTTTAAAGTGTTTCATATGTGTGAATCCATTTTGTTTTAACAGGTTAAAGGCTGAGACTGATGATTGCTCAAAAGGTTTTTATTATTGTGCACTAATCTCAGAAATGGCTGAAACCAACTGTCGCGTTTTAATGGTTGTCGAGCGACAGTTGTGGTCTATGGCACTGAAGAACAAACTAAGACCACGTTCCTGCTTTACAGTGAGAAGACGTAGTTCATAGTTTGTTCTTCATGTAGAAAATCAGAGATTCCAATATCAGGTATTGTAACAAATCTAACTGTGCACTCAGCTGTGACTCTGCACAAAAAGTTTACTTTGTTTCGTGCTCATACTTATTATTTTCTTATCTGCCCGCCGTGAACCTCCACATTTAACAGGCACAGACACTGAAGTGACCCCGCTCCGGAGGTTTTCTGGGCCACGTTCCCAGACCACCACCCTGCAGGGCGGCGGTAAACTGCAGCAGCGCCCTCTGGTAGCGTCCAGCAGCCATCTTGGAACCGGAGTAAGTCCCTACAGTAGCTTCTGCGCCTGATTTCTGACGGTTGAACTGAGAAACGACACAGAAACGTAGTTTGCGGTCAGAATGGAAGAACCTGTGAGTGGCACTCGTCCGTTTAGGGTGGAACAAATTAGTGTTGTGAGCTAAAAATAACACTTGTCAATCACCTGTTGCACTGTTTGGCCTCCTCCAAGTGACACCTGTCCCGTGAAAATGGACATTTAACACAGCAGACATTTGGACTCGCCAATGCACCAAAAGCCCAGGTGTAACGAACACCTTCAGTCACGGCCTCATTCGAGTTTCCCAAAGTCCCGCTGCTGAATTTGTGACACCTTTAAATTGTGGATAATGTTACTGGTCGCTGGGTTTTCAGAGCTTTTCCTCTGAAAACCAGCTGCTTGCTGCTGCCACAAATGACACAGGTGATAATTCAAAATCCAAATTTTGGACGTATTCCCCGGGACCTGCTAAACCAAGCTTTAAACCATCACTTTCATCTACGTTTTGCCATGTGCAGCTAAGCTCTTTCTCGTTCTGAGTCTTCATGGCTCCGTCTCCCTTTGTGAACATCTTTTTTTTATTGTACCAGCAGCTTCTCTTACACTGATTCCAGTTGTTCCTGTAAATAATTACAAGTCTGTGTGTCAGTATTAAATTTTTAAAACTAAGACCATTTGGTCCGGCACAACTCTCGGAGCATAAATATTTTAATGTCACAGCGGAAATTAAACCACTGCTTATAAAAATATAATAACGTGACAGAGGTCAAAGCCGGTTTGGTCCTTCTGGCTTGTTTTATATAAGTAATACCACTTTTATATAAACCCTGTTGAGTCTGTTTTCAAAAGATAAACTTGCTCATGAAAACTCTGAAGGTGACTATTTTCACAAGCTTTTTGTCAGAATTGTGTCTTTGGTCGCGTTTACTAAAAGTTGGATTCTAATGTCCACTGCTGTGACAAAAAGACTTGGAGGATGAACTCACACACCCTCTGCCTGCAGCGTCTCCTGACACGAGCACGTACCACGATCAGTATTTTCTCTGACCCACCTGCTGCTGCAGCCTCTGCCAGCGGGCAAACAGGGAGCGTCTGCAGAGCCGTGACGCCGTCCCCGAGTCCTTCCTCCACCCCGTGGAGGTGCTGATCTCCTCCAGGCCTCCGTCACCGCAGCTCCAGTTCACGCTGACGTTTGGGGCCTTTCCCGTAGGTCGAACCCAGCTGCTGCTCAGACCTGAGTTTAGACCAGAACATGAAGTTTTCTTATTTTCCAATGTAATAGAAACACTGCGATTTGCACAAACTACCAGTTAATAAAAGATACTTTGACGAAACTGAACTCAAACTTGCTGCTGTGTGAGTCACATTGAAGAAGAGTGTCTGACAAATGCAGACCTGCAAGACTCTGACTAAAGACTAAACGGGACTAAATCTGTCAGTTCAGGACTCCAGCTGGACCTACAGCCGAGCAGCAGCTGCTGACGTCGGTAGGGAAAGGGCAGGTGCCTGATGGGGGCGAGGCGGCGTGCCATGGCTCTGCCCAGGTGACCCGTGTGACTCACGGTCCCCACCGTCAGGCTGTGCAGGTAAACTGGCTCCACCAGGTGGGACAGGAGTGCCCCCTGGAGGCCGAGCACACTCCATCTGTTGAGACAGGTAATTTCATTTTGCCCGTTTCTTTGCTTTCATCGCACAGATACAAGCGAAGAGAAGATTCGATTAGTTGATTCAGCAGCAGCTTAGAGAAGCCGCGACCAAACACTGTTTTACCATTTAAACTCACTTTGCCATTTTGTCAGTGCAGGACATGCTGACGGAAGGTCCGCGCATCGACACACCTTCCCATTTGTGACTGGGTGTCCGTGCCATCAGGGGAAGCGTCCCCTCGCCTCCATTCACCTTCACCCTGAGGCGACAGTGAAACCTCCTGCTGGGATCTGACAGAAGAGGAATTAAGGAACTAAGGAACAGTTTGGATGCGTTACACGTTTGAATGTTTTGAGCAGGAAAAAAAAAGGAGTTATTATCATTTAAGGTGTTTTTTGGTATAAGTGTGAGAGGTGCAATTTTAAAACCGAACTATTAATAACTCTGGCTT
Organism: Channa argus; assembly: GCF_033026475.1. NCBI lineage: Eukaryota > Metazoa > Chordata > Actinopteri > Anabantiformes > Channidae > Channa > Channa argus. Next base: position 22,509,629 of record NC_090210.1, read on the forward strand.
TATTTTGGAATATTTGGATCGGGTGTAATAACAGTAATCATTTGGCAGAGAACTTTTCATTTTCCTGCTGCACAATTTTTTATCAGTGTACAAATACAGTGAGAGCGATTTGTGTCTCTAACCCACGTTCATGTTTTTTTTTTACAGTTGCTTTTTGTGATTAAAGGGGCAAATGATTTTTCTACTTCTATTTTCACAGGTACAAAGCAAACTTTGTCCTTTATGTACATTACTTATTTCTCCAGTGTAAACTGAGCTTATCCATTAGCGTTCAATGGTGCTTTGTTGTGAAAAATCAGCTTTACACCGAAGTTTTCTCTGCTTAAAGATGGTCTGATGATTTTCATCCAACGCTGCTGTTGTCGGTTGTTTTAGATTTAAGCCTTTTCTACATGAAAGAACAACTATATCTGTCATGTGCCAGAAGAGGAGACATAGAAACTAAGCTGCTTAATGGACCCACGAGCACTGGGGATCATTAATGAATGTGTTTGATAGTGGAGCTTTCTGTTAATAATACATGAAATTCTTTGGGGGTCATAGTTTGTGCAGGAAGATACAACAAACAGTGGTAGAAGAAAGTGATTATTAAATTATTACATGTGTTTAAATGCTGCACAAGCTCCTCATACTTTACCTGTATTTCCATTTATGCTAGTTGATATTTCTACATTTGGAGGGAAATCTCGTGCTTGTCAGCCCACTACATTTAATTTCAAAAATGATGTTAATGGTGCTAATAGATCAGTAATTATTATTCAGTGATGTTAAGCACATTGTTATGAATATTAAGATGCAAACAGCACTTTTAGCACAGGGAAACAGAATCCGCACTAAACGTGTTTCTCTCACATGCAGCTGTGTTCTCATAGGGACAGTTAAGTCGAGCGTCTCCGCACGGTGACGAGCTGACGTACATGTGGAAGAAGACGTCGCCCCGCAGCCGGAACCCATCGCCGCCCGCGTTGGGTATGAAAATTGATGGTTCTGCACCGTCTGCTGACTTACTTCAGAGAGGAAGAAGAGGGAAGAAGAGGAAGACTGAATCCCACATGAGACAGTGGGACACAGACACACAAATAACACTGGACAGCACTAGAATTCACACAGCGTAAAAGATGCTGATTAGCAAATTCTGAGAATATAATATTACAGTATTATGAAGATAATAACTAGGTTATAACAATTGATACCAATTATTAATCTATTAATCTTAACACAAAACCTTAACAATCTAATAGGAATTTTATTGTAAAAATGTTTTAATTGCAGCTTCTTGTCAGGTAGAAAAGTCATGTCGACCTACAAAATAATATTTAAGGGCAAAAAACTACCCTAAGACTTAAATAGTATTAAAGGACAAAATCCATCTGACTAATGGACAAAATAACTTTTCAACGCAAACTGCTGAAAACATGAAATGAACCATTTGTACCAGAGCAGCAACTCCAGCTGAGCGTACAGGAATCGAACCAGCGCCCTTCTGCTCACCACTTCAGCATGGCAGTCACTGAGCCTTAACCCACTGTCGCTGCCAGTGTCTGCATCCAGACACTTAGTCCCTGTGGCCAGAGACACAACCTGGGCTGATCTGAGGTCAAATCCTGGAAAAACAGGATCATTAGCACGAAGCAGGACACAGACTGCAGATTTCTGTAAGAGGTCGGATTTAAGAAAATACTCCTTTGGTCTCAGAACTGGAAAACAAGACATTTCTCCTTTGCTGTTTCGTCCCAGCCTGAACATTAACAGGCTGAGACGGGCTAATGAAAAGTGCATAAGTGGAGAATTGCTCCATTGCCTCAAAAACAAGCGGCGGTGTTGCAATCTGGCCTCATCACAGATCCACAGGACGGTAGAGATGACAGCCTGCCCCTCTGGATCTGCAGGGTAATCTGAGGCAACTCCCTGCTTTGGGTTGCACTGATACATTTTCATCTCTGCCTTTTGTCCAATTGGAGACAAACTAGGAAATGTTTAGATAATTTGTGCAAATTGGGTTTGTTATAATAGCAGTAGACCGAACAACTGACTGATCAGAGAGTGATAAACTAGCTTCCCACTCGATCCCCACACAGCACAGATCAGCATTTACGCCTCTGATTATGGTGTGGTGGTCCTGCGTGAGGACAAGAGTCTTCAACTACTGTCCCCACCACTCACCTCTGGTCATTACAATCCCTGCCAGGACCTTGTGACGGGCTTGCGAGGTAGGAAAACAAGTGTCTGTCAGCTCTGTGTATTTTTCTCTCACCAGGTGGAAGATGGAGTCTGCGAAGAACTGCAAAAAATGAAACGGTAGACACAGTGTTGAGGTGGATGCACAGTGGACAATGTCAGCTTGATGCCTTTTTTTTGTTGTTGTTCTCGTTATGTGTGGAAAACTGACCATATTCACATTCAGGGAGGGAATTTTATTTTGAAATTCAAATGTCTCTAGACAAAAATGTGGCCCCGGTTTCCCCGGCGACCGCTCTGATGGGTGGAGCATTATGCAGCCGAATCTTTCCCAAGAAGTTTTTGTAAAAAGGATTTGGCTCAACAAAAACAGTTTTTTTTGTGTTCTGACAATGTCTGGTGAAATTAAGTGGAACCAACAAACAACATTGCATAAAGGGAGTAAAGGGAATGTTTTTAAGATGAATCCCCTTAAATATTAAGTTGCTCTAAGTTTTTCATAGAAGACCAGGCTCTAGCAGACATTTTCTCCCCCTGGCACAAAAACAGCGCCCTCAAGTTCAGGAAATTTCCCAAAGGGCACGAGCCAGGACTATGTGTAGTATCCATCAGCTGACTAACTATTGGCCAGAGGGAGTCAATGATGATTTAAGGACGTCTGGATAGAGAAAAGGTCAAGTAAAGGTCTTCAGCATCATCATGTTTAAGTTGCATTATAATTTAGTTACACATTACAATGAATTATTAATATTAAAGCAGCTTTGTCACCGTATAAACATCTGCACTGTGTGAAGTCAACGGCTCCATTAAAACGCAGAAAGCTATAATTCAATGCCATTTGGACAATATTTAATTTCTGTGAATCTCTGCACGGCTACATACAATAATAAATAATAACACGAATCATATAAAATAAATGATAAAAGTAAAAGAAAAGTAAAATCTACAGATGAGTTTAAATAAGAACTTTCATATTTCAATATATACAACAACAATAATAAGTTTTAACATTTGAAGTAAAACAAAGACTGCAAATATAAAATTAAAATAAAAACTGCACAACTGAACAAGCTTAACCAGTTTAACAGTAAATGTGGACATGTGCTTCGTTTTGTAGGGGGAAGGATGGACACTCTGGAATCCATTCTGGATTAAAAGCCTGGTTTTCTGTTTCATCCGTTGTTAAGCACAAGCCCACTTTTGGGCAGTTTCTCCAATTCTTCTGTGCAGTGCCTCTCAAGCTCCCCCGGGTTGGATGGGGAGCGTCGATACATTTTCAGATCTCTCCAGAGATGTTCGGGTTCAAGTCCGGGCTCTGGCTGGGCCACTCAAGGACATTCACAGAGTTGTCCCGTAGCCAGTCCTTTGTTATCTTGGCTGTGTGCTTGTGGCCATTGTCCTGTTTAAAGATGAACTGTCACCCCAGTCTGAGGTCCAGAGCGCTGGGGAACAGGTTTCCCAGTTCCTGCCGCTGAAAAACAGCATGATGCTGCCACCACCGCGCTTTACTTTAAGGATGTTATTGAGCAGGTGGTGAGCGGTGCCTGGTGTCCTCCAGACAGACACTTGGCATTCAGGCCAAAGACTGAGAGTCCTTCAGGTGGGTCATGTGCCTTTTAACTGAGGAGTGCTTTCGCCCTTCTCCCAGTTTGGCTGGCCCACTCTAGGAAGAGTCCTTGTGTTCCATTTACGGATGATGTAATGACTGTGCTCATTGGGACCTTCAATGCTGCAGAAATGTTTCTGTACCCTCCTCCAGATCTGTGCCTTGATACAATCCTGTCTTGGAGGTCTACAGTAATATCCTTGGACTTCGTGGTTTGATTTGTGCTCTGACATGTACTGTTAACTTCAATGAATTTGTAGAAACATCTTAAAGATGATGAGTGGAAACGGGACGCACCAGAGCTCAAGTTTGAGAGTCATGGCAACGGCCAACTCAACATGCGGACAATGATCCATTGTGGCGACCCTGAACTTATAAGATAAGCCGAAAGGACAAATCAAAACAAAACAAAAAAAAAAACCCAAAAATGTTAAAGGTTTTTAAAAAATGTCCAAATAAAGACTTCAAACAAACTTTGTTCACGTTATCATTATGGGGTATTGTTTGTAGAATTTTGAGGAAAATTAATTTGATCCATTTTGAAATAAGACTGTAACATAACAAAATGTGGAAACAGTTCATCGCTGTGATTACTTTCTGGATGTGCTGTATAGATGGACTGTGGTGGGCCCATTAGTAAACGCTGCTATAGGCTAAAAAAATGTTCTTTGTAAAGCACCTTGTCTTTTACGTCTCTGTACTGCAGCTGCTGTAATTTACAGTCTCTACTTGTCTTGTGTTAAGTGGATGAAGGAGGGGAAATTTGGAATTCTGAACTCAGCGTACAGAAAAATGGCACAACTTAAATTTGTATTTTATATGGATGAACGCAGAAATTTGAGTTTACATGAAATACGAAAACAAGTTGCTGTAATTACCAAGAATTATTGTACGTTTTTAAATTAAAAAGTGTATTTAAACCATTTAAATAGGGTTTTTATCTTGAAAACACACATTTAATTAAGTGGTGGGTGCAGTGGTTGTAGCTTAATAACCTGCTATGCTAAAAAACTAAGAAGTTGAATCCTTGAGTTTTGGTAAATCCTGTTAATTTAGTGATGTTAGTTAACTTATAGTTTAGCCTGTCGGTTGCCTGCATTCGATCGAGCAAAAAGAAAATCTCTTTAAACTCACTTTGTGCAATATGACAATTAAGTCCCTCGAAAATCCTCAATGTTATAAATAGTTCATGTTACGACACTTTGCATGGGTGTAAAATTGAGAGAGCAACTTACATCCTGTTTAAACCTGGGGACACTGAGTCTGTTTTCCTCAGCCAACAGAAACAGAAAACTTTTAAACAAAGTCTGCAGAGATGCACCAACAGTTGTGACATTTGCCTGGACCACAAGTACGGACTCGCCGGAAAATCTCTGACAGTCTGTCAAGCGTTCTCCTCCAGCCTGTGGAGGAAGAGGTGTCGCGGTCCAACTTGTCAAAATATGCCTAATTATATTTAAAGATGACTGAGACTTTTTGGCAGACAACAGGAAGTTAAATTTAGTTTCCATATGCAGCAAAGGTCCACAAAATGCCACAAGGAGCATCAACACAAAACAACAGTGTGGGGACTTAATGGGAGAAACATCGGAGATGCTTTCGATGAGATAACATACAGTAAATATTTACTGTATGAAATCTTCTCCTAATTAACCAAAGTGCTGATAATCGGAGAAGAAAACAGGTCTGTTCAGCACTTCAATCTATCGACACTGGAATATGTGACGGTCTGAAATGAGCCCAGAAGGAGCTGCAAGAAATTCGTGTTTGGTACATTCACATGTGACCATTGAAGTTATCTGTGCACATTGTCCTGCTCTTGTGTCTCACAATAAACTCCGCTTGTTACCAACACTCCCTGTCGCAGTTTGCACCTGGGTCCACCCTTTTCTCTAAACCGGGACACTGCATGATCTAACAGGTCGGCAACAACTGATCTCTTGACTGAAAAATAAATTGCAGCATTTGTAGTGATTTACAAAAACCACAAATGGTGAATGGAATTGGTTTGGTCTGTCTGTGTAGGTCTCCCTGTGTTGGCCCTGAGACAGGGTGGACCCTGCCTCTCGCCCCATGACAGCTGGCTCCCAGCCCCCCCACGATCCTACACAGAATAAGTGGTTACAGATAATACATGGATGGATGGACCACCATCCAAAGCTGATTTTATTTATTGTCGTTAAAACCAATATTTGTAATCTATAGCAAACTGTATCAAATATCTCTCAAACAGGAATAATGCATTTCCAAACTATCAGTGTCTGAGCTCTCTGCCCTCTCCAACCACTAACAGAAGGACAGTAGCTTACTCTATTTCTTTTCTGTGTAGTAGTGAATGAAGCTTGGTGTGTAGGCAATGGGAAGTTTCACCACATCGGGTTAAATGTTGGAGGACTTTGGTTCCATCTTGTGATCTGCGTCTGCTACAGTGCTTAGAATCTGCTTAAAATGTTCCAAATTGGACATTGAATGAGATGAAGAAGGAAAATGGCCCTGACCTGCAGGAATTAAATAGCAACATCTGTCTACATGACCTCAGTGTCTTTTCTTAAATGTTACTTCTTTTTGATACTCATTTTGCAAGAGTACGCACTTTTTTCTCCGCTCAACATTTTCTGGATGACGGTAGCACAAGGTCGTGTGTAATGAGTGTGTTAAACAATTATCTGTGAGATTATTATGCTCTTCACACTGCCTTCTCGCTCCACCTCAATCTACTTGGTCTGCTGCAGCTCCTCCTTCATCCCTAATGCGCTGTAATAATGTTCATTAATGCGTCACGCTGTCTGACAGACAGTTCATATCGAAGGAAGAGATGATGCCAAATGATCAGTTGGAGGGGCTGTGGAAAAAAACATCAGCTTCTAGACAAAGAGAAGGAGGTAAGCGCTCGCCCATTGCTCACTTGTTTAACCCTGAAGCAGTGTGAAAACACGTTTTCTGTTCACATTCAGAACATTAAAATCCCCTTTCTCATCTAAAATGTTGCTGTTGCATCTCCTTGTCAATGGACTCATCAAATCACCCCAAGGGTTTAATAAAATACCTACATGACTGTCTTTCTAATGTACGTTTGCATATTTGAATGAGTTGTGCATGAGTCGTGTTAAGTCGCCCCCTTCAGCTTTGTGGAGGCGACATTCGGGGGACCAATAATCTTGTATTCACACAAGCACAACAGCAAAAGATGCTGAGAACAAATCTCCCAAGCTCAGAGACGTAATGAAGTTGTTTATATGCTACGTACAAGCGTGCACGACACTATCCAGCCCTCAGGCCTCGGGATATGATGGCCATGCTGATGTGCGGCACACTCCATTTGGTAGCATACGGCACACCTCTGACCCATTTATCCCAACCATTTAGAGGACTGGTGAAAGCTAAAGAGATGAAGGGCAAATACATTGTCACTGCTCAAAGCTGACAAGTGTTTTGGGATGTTTGCAAGTAACTGTGTGATACATTTCAGCTCAGTCTATATCCTGTAATATGCTGATCCCATATTTGCCTGCAGATGTGTCACATGACATTTTGCTGTACTGTTATGGAATATGCATATTTAGTTTATTGTGTTTTTCAGAAAGTATGTAATCATTTAAAATAATCAAATGCAAATCTGTTATGCTTGAATATCAACACACCGACTCATGTTAAGTACAAAAAATACCCCATTGTTAGTTGTTTAATGAGTCCTTATTACTGGTCTGGACTGGACAAGATCTCAATGAACAGCCAAGAGAAGGGGACAGTCCACTCTGGGGACCAAATCTGGTTCTTTGCAGATGATGTGGTTCTATTCACTTCATCAGATCATAGCCTCCAGCATTCACAGGGGTGGTGTACAGCTAAATGTGAAGCAGCTAGAACTGGCCCCAGGTCTGAGGCTGAGGCTTCTCTGCTGAAGCTTGTTTACAAGTGAGGGTAAAATGGGGGGCAGGATCCAAACATGAATTGATGCAGGGTCAGCAGTAATGCAGGCATTACCAGACTGTCAGGCGGAGCTAAGCCAAAGGGAAAAGTTTTCTATATATTATTCAATTCCTACACAAATGATGCAACAGTTTGAACCATAAGGCTGATAGTTTCCAGAACAAGAAGTCAGACCTACTCACCTGTGGTAGCCTATTCTTGGCTCTGCTGCCCTGGAGGCCCATGAACTTCCTCTCTGGTCCCAGACTTATGTTGTAAAGAGACTGTAGGGCAGCTGCTGCCGCCTTGGCCTTTGCCAGTCTTTTACTGGGACCACACCCTTCAAACACTTTGCCCTCCACCCTAACCACCATGACAAAACTCTTCGTCGGCCTGCCATGAACTCTCTCTGTCAGGCACAAATACCTGAGTCCTGGTCGCAGTTTGTTGAGCAGCCCCACCGGACTGAGGTGCTCTGAGGTGCTAAGGGCATCCCTTTTTCTATTTGTTGAGGACACTAAGTCCAGTGTGAGTCTAACAAGTCTTTTGTGGTTGAGGATGCTGCAGAAAACCTCCTTTTTTGTTGCGTTGCAATGCAGGAGATCCCAGTTTTCACACAGTGATGGCTCAAACTCTTTGAGAAATGTGTCAGGGATGTCGAGTTTGTCTGTGGTAAAATCTGTAGACGTGCTGGTGAAGTTCCCCATAATGGCATGAGCTTGGGAGGCATCCGGGAACTGGATGAATGACCGCAGAGCCAACTCTGCAGCCCTCATCTTAGCCTGCTTCTTTGTCGGTCCTCGGCCTTCAAAGTGGAGGCCATTCACCTCCACCCCTACACAGAACATTGGAGCATGCAGCGGCCCAGTCTTGGACACAATCTCATATCGTAGGCCAGGTTTTAACTCATTCAGCTGCACCAGCGCATTTTTTGGAGTGATGGCCCAGGCTGCTCGTTTACAAGTCAAATGGTTTTGGTGGTGCAGCTGGTCTTTTCCGTCCACCAACGGTTGCTTTCTATCCAGAGTTCTTATTCCGTGTCTGGGGAAATTTCTGCAAAAAGTAGATGGATGATATTTTCGCAGCAGCTCACAATCGACATGGATTTTATCGTCCTGATTCTCTTTCACTTCCAAACTGCGTGAACCTGTTGACAGATCAAAATAATAACAAGAAACAATAAAGATAATGTGATTTTTTTAATTTATTTTTTTGGTCAAAATAAGACATTGTGTAAACACCTAACTATTATAGTTATCATTCTGAGACATGGACAAAATACAGCATGGACTGTGGACAAGTCCAGTTTTGGCAATGACAATAAAGCAAATCTGTACTTGAATTTGATTTGCAACAACAATTTTCTCGACATTGGCAGAAGAAAAACTTAAAATGCAAGAAGGAAAAGATTTACTTGAGTTGTCTGCATCTTCAGCTGGTGATACTCCAGTATCCCAGATTCTTTTGGGACTGATGAGGGATGATAATATGTTGCCTCCTTCTGAAACACAGCATCATAGATAAAGTCAGTTGTTCAGCACTTTGTTCACAGAATGAACAAATACAGTCCTGATTCTGAATTCTTACACATGAAAGCAATGAAATGGACTGAAGGACTGAACAAATTATCGGGGAAACTGCAAACATAACACGTGAGACCGACCAGGTTATTAGTGTTCCCAGCAAATGAAGGGAGTGAAGGCAAACAGAAAGGCAGTAGAGAGCCCGCTGGGGTAATTGAAACGAAGACCCAGGAAGTACTGAGGGGTTTTGTCATTTTCCAGTTCAAATGTTGTCAATCCCTTAAATGGCTGTTATCAGCTGCATCACATGGAATTTGTTGTTCTACACTGACAAAAACTGTGATTATACTACTTAAAAAATACAATGCCAATATGTTTACCACGATATTAAATACGGAGCGTTTCTGTCATTTCTGATGTCCTGATGGGACCTTTTACTGTCCTGTTTTTATTTCTGGGGACTGGTGATCCTGGAGGGCACTGCAATGCAAACTAAAAGTCATTAGAATAATGAAAGGTGCAGACTAAACTATTCGGCATTAACCTTGCACCTTGCAGTTATATTAGGCGTGTGATGCCATTAAGTGGTGGGTTGATATGAGCGAGGGCTGTGAGATGGGATGTGAATGTAATGATGTGAGGCTGGAGCTTCTGAAGGCACTGGCAGGTGGTTGGAGGTGTTTTAATGGTCTGCATCATCACAGCTAATGGGGCCATTTATTTTAGGATGAAAAAGATAATAATTGTATTTGTCTTTGCAATACACCAACTAAACCCTCACATCATCCCATACACACACGTCATTTCCATGTATCCATTCATCTCTCACTTGTTAACACACACTCTCCCACATTTCTTCTAGTTGCCTTGTGACAAGTTGCCTAATCTACCTGTAATTATTATCACAACTCAATTAGCAAAATGAGTTTGTGCAGCAATTGCAATACGGGTTTTGCGGCTGGGAATCAGAAACTGGTACTTAAGAAAGTGTCTCGCTTTAAAACAATGTGCTGCACTTATACTACACTGTGACACGTGTAGTTCTAACCTACATGTGACCTCAGCAAGATGTGACCCCCCAAGGTGACATTAATACCACCAACCCCCAAGTACTAGCCACAGTAGCTGGTGATCAAAAAAAGGTAGTGTCAGGCCCTGGACTCCATAGGTTAATTGTTCACCCTCTTTAAATGTGGAAATGTTGAATTTCAGCTGGAAAATAAATGTAGACTAATATGAAAGTCCAGGATGAGAAAGGTGGACGAACTGCACCAACCCTGACCTCAAAAATCCGAGATGGCTGCTCCTTTCACCAACAGAGCTCAGGCTTTTAAAACAGTCGTTAGAAATAACGCTACTCTGGCGTTAATGTTGTATGTTGATGTACTGGAACATGTTCAACTCCAGTGTTCCATCAAAGGAACCACGTAAGCAACATGTCATCCAGCCTGCACATGGACTTATCAGAGTAATAAGCACATTTTACGGTGAGCAGGGTTTGAACCTGCACAGGGAGATTCAGTCTAAATCCCACCGGGTTTCACCACCGTCTACCAACATGTTGCCTAACCGACCTCTTTGTCACCACAGCGACATTTTTGTGACACACAGCTTCATCTTGTGCTTCTGAGAAACCATACATTTCAGCTTCAACCAGCATTTCTCACTCTACTCTTTCGTCATCTTTAGCTGATGTTAATTAGTACTCGACCGTCGTTCACTGAACTAGAGAGGATGGAGACAAAAGAGCTGTGAAGACATGAGAAGAGGACGACTGCATCGCTTTATCTTCCGCTGTGATTGTGTTTATCAAACCTTAGAAGTGAAGTTTCTCCATCCAGCCGCTGGTAATGAACCTTATTTAATAGAATAATGAAATTAGGCATGGCGGGGGGGGGGAGGCGAGGGGGCAAAAAGCACCCGCTCGCTGTCCGATCTGTGTGTGTGTGTGTGTGTGTGTGTGTGTGGTCTGACAGCTGCAGATAATCTCATTTGCTAAGCATAATTAATGGCAAGCGGCTTTCATTTATTTATAATGTGGACTGTCTTTCCTGAAGGGCAAAGAAATATGTAAACTTTTTGCAATATTTTCTCTCTCACATGCTTTGATATTAATACTGATATTTGTAATAACTGTTTTTTTTTTCTTTCTCACTGCCATGTTTCCTGTGGGAACACGCTTGCTGCTTATGAAGACTCTTTAGGCTGATGAAGGGGACTGGTTTAGGGAAATGAGCTATTTTCTATGTTTTCTAATTGTTATCAAAATGGTTTAAGCAGTTTGTGATTTGTTCATTTGCATGCGTTTTCTCATAAAGCTACAATCTGCAATTTACTAGTCCTGCTGATGAGACCGATGGAGCTTTAAGTTGGAATTTGACATGAAAGAAATAAAGGTGACTCAGTCAGGGTTAGTACCTACTGATACCTGCACTTTATATGTAAAAACTAAATATGCCTTATTTATGCTGTGATTTCTACATAGATCCCAGCTTTTATTTGTTATACGTGTGAAACCAGCATCGCAAAGTTCTGAATTTTTTTTTCTGCAGCCCATGAAAGAGACATCTCGTGAGGCAAAGTCTTTCTGGTCAGAGCTCTTCCAATGTTCTTGGTTGTTTAAATGTACTGTAGGTCTTAACCTGATGTGCAAGCACATTGAGGCACTAAAATCCAGTGGGGTCTCACGGCAATAAACTCCATCACCTCGGGTCAGCAGCATTCTCAAACACCAAAGGAGAAGGAAGCTTGTGTAGTTGTTCAGTGCAGATCAGCTGTCCCCCATCATGGCTGATCTTGTTATTCCTGCAGCTAAAGAAACACTCACAGACCAGTTGCTTTAAACCTACTTGACCCATCTCCAGCCTGTGACACTGTAAACCATCAGATCCTTCTGTCCGCACTGTGTGAATTTGGCATCTCTGGATCAGTTCTAGCCTGGCTTCAGTCTTACTTATCCGGACGAACCTTCAAGGTATCCTGGCAGGGGCACATTTCTAACTCTCATAGCCTCTGGTGTGCCGCAGGGCTCAGTTCTTGGTCCTCTTCTTTTTCCATCTATACTACATCCCAGGGTTCTATCATACACTCACATGGCTTTTTCTATCATTGGTACGCTGACCAGAAAACTCTTCAGCTCATTGATCCCACAGTGGTGGAACGAATGACCAAACTCTGCACACTCAGCAACCTTATTTAATATAAACACCTTTCTGTTCTTTCTTGCACTTGCATCTTATAAAACTGAAATATGTCTGATTGAATTTTCCTTTGCTGTTTCCTCCTTGACTTAAAGTGTTCCTGCCTTGTACCTCACTTGTAAGTCGCTTTGGATAAAAGCATCTGCTAAATGACTAAATGTAAATAGTAATGTATTAATATAAATCCATAGCTATACCTGACGACCATTTACACCATTTAACTGGCCTCCCACCATGTTCTGCAGCACCTGGACAACCCATGCACCTATACCTGCATGTATGTTTGTGGACTTCAACACTGCTCTTGATAGTGTACATCACTTCTTGTCCACAGGAAACAGTATGTAAGCCGACTGCACCTCCCTGAGCGACTCAGACTCTTTAATTATGTTGACAACACCACCTTCATCAGCGTTCCTACAGGGAAGAAGCTAAAGACTTGGTGTCACGGTGGAAAGAACAATCTGAAGCTGAACACACACCCGAGCACTCCACTCCCCGTCCTCGGCTTATTCAACGAAGGACCGTCAGCACGAATTCTTGGGGACGACCATTCAGCAGAACCTGAAGTGCGACTCGAATCTTTGTACTTGCTACTCGGAGAATAAATTTCATCCTGAAAAAAAGTTTAATCTTAACACTTTCATTGAGCTGCCTACAGTATGATCTGTGCCGATAATAGTGATATAGTATTGATATGGTCATAATGGCTGATTTCAGGACAATAGGGGATCCTCCATAACTCCTCTAAGCACAGTTGTGATGGCTGAGTGGTTTAGTTGTTGAACCTCAATTCTGTCTTTAACATTTGCCTTGCACATCAATACAGTTTTTATGGTCAGGTGTAGCCATCCTGTCAGTTTTCCATGCGAAAGCCTTTACCAGCCAATGTGAGCAGTAATTTAAACTGCTGCATGTCCTAAATCATCCTTGCCATTAATACGGTAGCTGTCTATATGGAAAAGTACGTATCTAGCAGTAAGCTGTTCGGCAGCTGTGATGCCCGAGCGGTTAAGGCGTTGGTCTCCCCGTGCAGGTTCAAGTCCTGCTCACAGCAAACAAATTTATCACCTTATTTCGGCCGATTACAGGAGCAATGATCTTTGCAGTTAAACCTGACCTCGTGCAATGTTCTGGGTTCCCGTGCAACCATCATTGCCAAAAACCATTCAGACATTTGAGAAGGCTAAACGGTAAACTCATGGCCAGTGTGTTGTGCTGTAGCTGACGTAGTGGCAGCAAACACATTCTATAAATCAGCCTGTATTTAAAGACTGAACATATGATATAAGTGCTTTCATGTACGTACGTGTGTGTGTACTGAATGCTGCAAACGGAGTCAAGTTGCCAACTTGACTAAGTGAACCAAAAGTTTCGGATTCACAACACAACCTCTATGCGGTGACCTAATTCTTTGTTACGAGAAGACACACTAAAGCAGAAAGTTATAATAAACTAATGATTTACAGCTGGAAAACGACGCAGAAGAATGTGCTTTACAGTTTCCTAACCCAAAAAAAAAAGCGAAGCCTTTTTATCTTTCATCTCTCAGGAAACGTGCTCTGATAATGCCACACTTGGAGCTTTGATCAACTCACCGTGAGAGTGTGGGTGGGTCGCGAGAGCAAACTGCTGACAGCACATCCACTGACTAGATGAACACAAACATTTGCACATTATATATACTGCTCACATCATCTCACAAATACACACACACACACACACACACACACACACACACACACACACACACACACACACAAGTGCTCAGAAACTCGCAGTTATGGAAATAATGTTAAACAGATCAAAGTGAATGAAAACAACAATGGTGCTTACAAACTACAGCAACACATGACACGGAAGTAATGACTTATTTCAGGGTTGGATTAGGGATTTTGATGCAAGTAAGTTGGGTCCAGTCTCACAGCAGGTGGTTTCATTCGAGCCAATCCACCGTGTTTCTCTAGCCTTATCCAAATTGCCTTTCTTGCTTAAACCAAAGCACACACGGGACTCTGGAGTCACACTCAGGTCTATGGGTTGATAATCCTGCACTTTGCACGCTCAGCGCCTGCTCCAACCTGCTCCAATCACGTCTTTGCCGCTGTCTCTCTGTTATTCATTCGAAAATGTGTTGCACTGGGACGTAACCGTTCACGCATTGTGTGCGCGCTTCTAAAATCAACTCCCGTTTGCAGCTTAGGTGCATAGGAACACGGGGTCAGGTGTGCACACGTGGCCTATGCTGTTGTGAGCATCTTAAACTTCTTTGCTGCTGTGCCTGTTTCACTCTCAGTGGCCTTTCTAGTAATAGTATACTAATAGTATTAGTCATTATGAGGAAAAAAACTGCCTTGCTGTTCTGGGAAGCTTTGGGCAGCACCTCTTCATATTAAGGAAAATTGTGGAGCATATTTCTACTGGCAATATATTGAAAAACAATTTCATACTGTAGCTTTGACACTATGTTATCATTCTGATTGTGCAAAGTAGCCACTGGGGTTTTTAAATGAGTGTACTGTAACAGTACAGAGTACAAGTTCAAAGTAAGTGATGAAGTAGAAATACTTCATCACTTCTCTCACTTCAATGCTGTACATTGTTTTTAAGGTCTGAACAGCTCCTCCTCCATGATGCTAGAAATGACCTGGTCACGTCTGAATCCCATGTGTCATAATCTATATGCTGATTCAGTTGTAAGAGAGCAGCACTGAGATTTAAGTGGAGATGAATGAGGACCTGAGGACTCAGAGCAAATCAAGGCCGACTGCAGCTCGAGTGACAGCAACAGTGTTTTAGAGTCGATGCTTGAAGGAAGAAGAATCTGATTGTGGTGGATCAGGGAGATATTTTTGTATGCTGATGAAGTCATTGCATTTCTTATTATCCAACACTGACTCATTATCATCTCTATGTAACATGCAATCAGCTTTGATGGCTGCGTGGTTCAGGTGGTGCATTTAAAGTTCGTGGCTTTTTCAGTTTAGCTTGTAAATGTACATTTATGGTTTTAAACCTCCTTCTGACTTCCGTCCTCTGCTTATAGCTAAAACACTCCTCCAGGAGGACTTGTTATCATTAGTAGTTCAGACATAGTGTGAGCAACAAGACGACATCATGTGAATGGAAGGTTCCTCCACATGATGTCATCTGGAGGCATTTCTCAGCTCGAAATAGAGAGATATTTGAATATAGGTAAATCAGAGGGAAGTTTGACGGCATTTATGTACATGTACGACCCAAACTGGAACCAAAAGAAGCGAGTTCAAAATAGGTGAAGGTGTCTTTTAAGTCACACCCTGGTTGTCGTGCTTCATTCTGTACAAACAGCAAAGACATTAAACAATAAACACACATCAGCAAGACACTTCTTCTAGTCATTGCTGAATGCAGCATTTTAAGATTTGCATTTCAAGATCCAACTAAAACTGAACTCTTTTTTTATATTATGGTGTTTTGTCTTATTGTCTTTTAGTATTTGGAAACTGTCGATTTGACTTTTTTGCCTTGTTTTTTTGTTTGTAATAGTCTTTTAAAAAGACTTTTAAAGTTGGTGCCTTGTTACAGGTCACCATTGAAAAGGAGATTATTTTATCTAAACTGCTCTTTTACCTGGTTAAATAAAAAATAAAAATAAAAAAATACAGATTTTTCTACTTTGTCGGGTCATTATGTAACTTTTTAAATGTGGCATCACGTTGACATGTAGTCATTTTTCCATTTGTTGGAATATTGCATTCTACCCCATGTGTTCGTATGCTCCATCTCCATACTGCTTTGATTTGTTTACTGTCGTATTAATATTCATTTCACTTTTTTTTTTTTAATTTCACTGTGGATCGGTGTTACATATTTCTTTCCTGCTCACTGACAACAAAGCCTTTTGCAGTCTAATTCTAAATTTAGCCCGTCAAATTACACTTGAGCAACAAAGCCAGCCGGGGCTAAACGTCTGCTTTGAAATCAACAGGCTGATGATCATTATTTGGAAATGAGTGATGAAATTATTGCCTGAAACATATGGTATTGTGCAATGAAACTGCAATGAGAGATAATAACGACGACAGCAATCATTTATGGCAGCCTGTTGACAGCTGGCAACGGCCTTGTTTCAACATTTAATGCCCTCGCCTGCTGCTTTACTCTCACTTTATCAGTTTGAAAGATTAGAGCTCATTTGTCTCTAACTGTGGACGATTTGGAGCATTTCGATCAGGCGTCAGACTTCTGGGTGAAGAAACACCAAGTCTCCCTGTCACTGATGGCAGGTAGTGGAAAACCTAAAGTCAGAGCATTTATTCACGTAAAGTAGCAGCTGTCATTTTACCATTGTCACTTGGAAAAGAACATGCAGAAACATGTGTTGGGGTTTGATTTAACCAAAATCTAAAGCACAAAAACAGTTTGCGCACTCAAATCAAAAAGGATCAAGCCGAAAGGGATACGCCGAAAAATGCACCACCCAATTCTGCACCGGTTACACACACGGCGCTGTACCACGCCAGACGCCATTTAAGCCAGCGTTAGTCTAAAAATGTTTGAAAATGAACATTAGGGATAGTGGCGTTGAATGCAAATGCACTGAGTAGACCTTTGTAGTTCATTCCTTATCTCTGGCTACATTAGTCACTCCTGGCAAAACACACCTGACTTTCTAACCAGACTTGTACTTAAACTGATGTGGATAATGGACAGTGGAAAGTAAAGATGTGTAAAACATTGTGGATTTAAAACACGCGTCTGATGCTGAGGCTTTCAGCTGAAACCAGGACACTAACAGGAGACGGAGGAGGGTGTCAGTGCGAGAGGAGAAAAATGGAAATGGGTTTTGAGTTACTTAGAAATGCTTTAGATAGAAGTTGTAGCACTGCTTCAGCAGCAGTAGTTAAACCCTTTGTCGTGATGAAGATTATTGTTCACCGTAGTTGATTTTGCAAGAGTTACCGTACGTGACAGATGCAAACTCCACGTGACGTCTGCATTCACACATCCCACAACATGAGAGTTTGATTGGAGAACGGCCCATCTGTGTGTCACATGTATCCCTGTGTGTTTGTATAAAATGCACTGGTCCTTCTCCTCAGCGGAGGGCCCCTCATCCTTAAGGTTGTTGCACTGCCTCTATGCAGGTGTGCCACACGGTTCGGTTCTCGGCCCTCTTCCTTTCTCCACACCACATCCCACACATCACATGGGGTCCGCAGACATCAGTTCAACTTAAACACCCACAGACATTATCCCTCTACAACATCAGAAATATCAGTGCCTGCCTTTCTAAAGGGGTTTGGAGTCTGTAAATGTTCCCTCACCATTCATTATTTTATGTCACCTCTTTAAGCACACTGGGGGCTACGAAGGCATTATCTAGGGCTCTGCCAGTCCAGGTCTGACAGTGACGTAATAGTCCAAGTGCTTGAACATTTTTTTAAGTTGCTGCAAAAAATATTTGAATGTGAAAATATTTGCTTCTTGAGGTTTTTAAGCAAGGCCCGTCCAACTGACCGACTAGAGAAGAACAAACCTCTTTAAACCCATGAAAAAAAGTTTAATAGGGAGGTGGAAAGGGTGATGGATTGTGCAACCAGACTTTTAGCTTTAGTAGTAGTATCGCCAAAGGGTACTGAGGGAGGCAAACAAAAAATTGGACACCTTCAGACACCTTCATTATCTGAAGCTGAGGGATGAGAATGTGTTGTGTGTTTCACACTGGATAAGTCCCCTGTAGTAAATTCCTCTGCTTTGCTGACTCATCCATCAACCCCAAAGTTTTCTGTGGCTAAATACCAGGTGACGCTACAAACCTCAGTAGGATTCATCCACTGGAGACAATAAATGTTCCCACACAGTTTCACTGCAAAAGCAACACTTTATTCATGGGAACACTGGTGATTCTGACACAACTTCCATGAGGACAATGTTGGACAGACCGCTCCTGACAAATAATTGTTTTAATTCACCTGCCACCAGACGTCCTTCTCAGGCACATGGCCAAATTACTGAATGTGATTGTTCATTTTACTCTTTGATGTGTTTTTTATTTCTTTTTTCCGCCACCCAATGTAAGTGAAGCTCTCTGCTGATTATAAGCTGACGAATAATGTTTGTTTTTTTGTATTCTCACTCCTGAAATCATGGTTTACTCCACCAGAAGGTAAATAACATGAGTTGACTAAATACATTTTCAATATGTCACATCTGAAAATCCAGCCAAGACTTTCACTGCATAAAACATTGTGGAATACAAGAGGATAAAAACATCCTCCCCTCCATGTGTAAGCATGCAAATGTGCGATTATCTGAGCTGGATCTCTCCCTGTGAGAGCTCAGGCCCAAACAAACGTAATGAGAGAACCATTAAATAGAATTTACGGCAATTTTCTCAGACTCAGACATAAAGAAGACCCTTAATGTCCAAACAGATAATCGTGCTGTCTGTCAATTCTGTTTTGTTTTTGTTTGTTTGTTTGTTTGTTTGTTTTTACAAAAACCGCTATTTAAGCAAGTTATGAAAAGCGAGTAGAAAAGAACTTTTTGTTTTCGCTGATAAGAGGAAAGAAAAAAACTTACAAAGGTTTGTAAATTTGATAATGCAAAAAATTACTTTTGAATTGGCCATTGCCAATACAGGTCCACAAAACTGCTGATCAATGATGCAAAAGACAGATGATACAAGGATAAACAGACAGATAGATGTTTTCTTGATCCTGTCTGAGAAACTGTCAAACACAGCAAATAGCTAAATCAATATAATGTTATGTTCACTGGTGCCAATTTGGTTTTAGTAGTTCGACTTTGCCACCACCACCTTAATTATACAGTTTCTCCCTTTGTGCCGTTTGTCTTCCCATGTCTACCCCCCATTTCCTCAGTCCTTTTGTTCCAACCAATCAATAAATCCTCTGCTAATCCTCCGTCCTTACAAGTTGTGCATTTGTCTGAAGCTGCCCCACAATAAATAATGGAGCAGTTAATATTTGACAAATGTAAACACAGAAAAAATAAAGGAAGGGGCTCTTAGCTCAGAGGTTAACCCACTGAATCAAGCTGGGAGCTACTTCCTGCTTACATCCCCCCAAGCAATATGGGAACTGTACAACCAAACCTTAGAGCATGATTATCACTCAAATGCAAACACGCATCCATCCTTAATCCATATATTCACAGAGTTTTATACTGTAATATAGTATATATAATTTTTAAAGCACGCAGAAAAGGTGCAGATTCCAGCTTTAATGTAAACTTGTCACAGCTTATCGAAGCCTATTTGATAACTACACGAAAAGCCTGTCAGAGTTTGCTGCAGTTCCCCTCACACTGGGCTGCAGAGGAAACGGGACCCCCTGACCCTCACAGAGCTACGCCATCACTTTACCCACTGAGCATCCCTGCAATTAAGTTAAATGGGCACACAAACCATATTGCTAATGTTTTCATGAAGACAGAGCCCCAGAGAAGTGTGGAGATTGCAGAATCCATCAGTGAAATTGCACACTGACACGCCCCACTAAGTTTGACTGCACAACAGAGCTCACTTATCCAGAATGCATCCAATATACAGACATGTCCAAATGCATGACGTGTCATCGGAGAAAAACACTGACAGACTCATCACAGACGGGGCAGCTGTTTGTTCCATGTTGCAGAATCATAATCCTCATTGAAAGCAGGACAATCAAATCATTCCTCCAACTAGATGTTACGGCCAACAAATAGCAGTTTGTTAATTTGACTGAAAAGCCGGCAGAAGGGGATTTTACAGCCAAATGGCAATTTATTTTTACTGAAAAGCCCACAACTTACTCCTGTCATCTGCAGACACACAGAAATCCCTGTTAACAAAGTAATGTCATTATGTCCTTATTAGACTAATCCCTAACAGGAAAAGGGAATTTTGCTTTTCTGTATCAAAGCAGCTAAAAAAAGTTGTCTTATTGTTTAAAAATGTCTTGATTTTAATTCATTAATTTATTCATTCGTTCCTTGGAACCCAAGCCAGCCAGCTCGCATGCTCAAACAGTGAACCGTTTTGCTGTTGTGCAATTCTTCAGGCTTTGGTTGCATTAGGATGGTGACTTAAGGGGTCACAGGTAAATGATAGAGAGCAAAACTGTAAACTGTACTCTACAAATGGTTTGGATTTTTAAATGATCAATGCTTTAGTGGAAATATGCTCCAAAAAGGTATTTTATTGTGAAGAGAAGCTGTTGAACAGCAATGGGGACAGTGCAGTCAGAGAACTTGTAGATTTTGCTGGGTTCCCAAACTTTGTATTTCCTACTGAGCATAGCAGATGGAAGAAGAGCACAGCAGAGCAGGGAGAGGGAGCAGAGCGCGTTGAGTGTCGTGTATGTGGTAGGTTTGATTTTACAGGCCAATAACCAAGGGTGTACTGAGGTGAGAGTGGTTAGCTGTATAGCTAGAGGGTCACTGGTTCGAACCCACCTGCTGGCTGCAGCCTTTCTGTCTGGATGGAGTAACTGCTGGAAATTGTAAGATGAGGCAGCAGAGCAGCTGAGCTGTTGTGTAGATCTGGGAATAAGATTTCGCCTTCTGTTTCTGAGATGCCAGCTGGCGATAAAGGGCAGTTCTTTGTTGGGTACAGTACAAGTATTAGTTAAGCACATTCTGCTCCTAAAATAGAGGGATTTCAGAAGCTCCATTAAGTAATGACTTTTCAGAAGCCTTTATTTTCATGTACAAAAAAAAAGGCCAATGGGTCATTAATGAAAGTGGAGCAGGATTAGCGCACTTTGAATAACCACTGGAGTTAATACAAAAGCCATCATGGAGTAATCTGCAGTGTTTACTGAGGATTAGCAAGTGGAGAACAATGCCAGTTTAATCTTCCAAGGCCGACCTGTTGCTCAGACGACTATAATTATCATTATCAGCATGAGCATCACGACGGGACATTTAGTTTATGCAGGAATATGATATTTATGAGTGAATAGAAAGTAAAAGCGTGAGACTTGACTTACTCCACCAGTTGAGCTTCTGATCCAAGTGTGTTGACATTTGTAACATGGGATGTGATGCACGTCAATGTTTCGGCTATTAAAGTTGTTGACATTTGTAACATGGGATGTGATGCACGTCAATGTTTCGGCTATTAAAGTTGTTTTAGCAGGACTTTTACTTGCTGGGCTTTTAGCCACCAGGGCTCTGTGGTGATGTGTTTATTGATCCATGTCTAATAATTCCACATGCATTACCATGAAATGTGGACATTTCCCAATGAGGTTGATCATTTTATTATTAATCAGGATAAAAATGTTACATGGTTTTGGTGATGACTGTATTTGATTAAAAACACTTGAAAAAAACACAAAGTTTCCTGACATCACATCGATTCACTGAAGCTTTTTCTCGGATAGATATTTAACATGAATCATGTGAAACCACATTAACGTGTTGTCCAGGAGTCACACACCCTTTTTTAAAATGATTTCACACTTTAAAAACACCACCAGATTAAACACACTAACCAAATGCTTTGAATGTTGCACCTTTTCAAACCTTAGTGCCAGAAAACCATCATCATCAGGCCAAAATAGTGTTTAACAATAATTGAATATAATAACTATTTGTTATATTTAACCAAATGTTCTGAGTTTTGTCTGCGCAATCACCTGGTCAGACTGTGTTTGTGCAGGAGCTGAAAAGCAATTGATGTCAGTTTGGTGTCACTGGTGCGTTAACATGCAAAACTACGCATCTGTCCGTTGACTCGACCCGACTGACGTTTGAATGGAATCGATAACATGAGGGAACTTCACCTGGAATCCTACAATTAGCAAGCTGAAAAACCTGGGAGCAGAATCTGCGGCTTTATACAGATGGAGGTTTTCATTTGTAATGGATCTGCTCCACAGGCAGGAACAATTCCATTTCCTGGGTTCAGCCTCAGTTGTTAGAGCAAAAGATAAACAATCATCTCCGCAAAACTAGAGAACATCCAAAGGCCACAGACAAGATTCAGGTTCAAATTTATTTGAATAAAAAATGTTCAAACTCAAGCATTTTTGCCCCCAAAAACGACACAGAGCCACTAGAAACACTCCTGCGTATCACAGCCAAACTAAACCTCAGTAAGGATTCTAGCACTGTATGATACTGACATGTAAAAAATAATGTCAACTGCAAAACGTCTTGTAAAACACGAGGATCATTTTATAGAAAATCCACCTCATCTGAATATAAACATCATTATCCATATCACAGCAACAGTCCTTTCTGCACCCCCCCCCCCCCCCCCCCCCCCCCCTTAAACTTCAACAAGCTGCTGGACTAACCTTTGCCTTTACTCCTCCTCCTCCTCTTCCTCTTGCACTTTCCTTTCACATCACAGTCTGACCTCTCCATGTTTCTGCTGCTGCTCCCGGGCACAAGGGCCATTGTTTTATTTAGTTCTTATTCTAGTCCCCTGTAGTAGTTTGTCGTGTGCGCCTTGCTCTCCTCTGTCGGTCTGAAACCAGCGCTCGGGGAGGATTCAGAGTGGCGCTGTGCAGCGGGAAGCCCTGCACAGTGACTGACTTCTCCCCCCTGCTGCCGGCTTTTGTTAAAGCTGTGACATCACGAGAAGAGCTGAGATTCGGGCTGTGATTGGACTTTGTGGCATCAGTTGGTTGATGGGAGAACACCTTCAATTATTTAAATGATTAATGCTAGTACATTTACTCAGGTACTGCACTGAAGCACTCTATTGTACTTTTTCTTTTTTGTACTTTTCATTGCATTTACATACATACTGCAGTTATTTTACAGCTTCGGTTTCTTCCTGCAGTACAAAAATATTATTTATAATAAATGATAATATATTGGGTTGTACATACTTTTCTAAGATTTTAAAAGGGATTTTTGTGTCCAGACTTACATCAACAAAAACCATAGATTCTGTCAGCAGATGTGAGCATTACTGACAAATGTTTTATAAACGGGAGCAATTTTTTCTCACGTTTCTTCTTTTTGATTCAGTGCTTCAGACAGACTCATTTCTTCCACTACAGAACAAAGGCTAAAACGCCAAAGCTAAAGGTGGAGACAGTGACAAAAGGAAATCAGGAAGAAGGAAAGAATCAACAGTAGGTCGACAGACCAAAGAGAGAGAAACATTCGAGCAGAGAAGATGGTCGACTTTTAACCTCAACCTTTTCCATAAGCTCTTTTTGGCTGTGTGGTTTTCTCTAACCCTAACACCACTGCCACCAACGTTCGCCGTGGTAGAGTGGTTAGCTCTCTTGCCTCACAGTAGGAAGGTCTGGGTCTGGATTCCTTACCTTACCTGGAGTTTCCATGTTCTACCCATGGTTGCGCGGGTTTAGTCCTACCTCCAATAAAATGTGTGTTAGGGACCCGGTCAGGTTGGCCCACAGTGGTGGTGGGCTCAGTTGAACATATCTCCAAAGCGGCCTGGCTGAGGACAGTGGAAACAGCAGCAGAACCTGATCCAAGATGGTGAATTTTGGTTTCTGTCCTAAGAGTGTAACACATGTGAAAAGAGGGGAAAACTGGGTTTAAAGGGCCGAGAGCATTGATAATGAAACACAGAACAGACAGAAGAACAATTTCAGACATCTGATAACAGACCTTTTGCTATTTTCCCTATTTTGCATGATAATTCCCACTTTGCATAATCTTCCTCACCTTGCTTCCAATTAACAGCCGCCGTTTAATCCCTGCCAATCACCTGTTTTAAAACTGCAAATCCCACTGTGTAGATTCAAATCTGTCTCTCTCCCCATCGTTTTATTCTCACTATCATCACATTTCCCCACCTCACTTCTTCTCACTGGCCTTTGCTGTTTTTCGGCCCTCTCGCTTTGCAGGTATCCAGTGACTGAATACTTACTTCTGCAGAGGATTAGAGAGATGCTGTATCTCATTGCTGGGCTCCAGGTGGTGTCTCATGTGCATCGCGTCGAGCCTCCGGGAGGCACAGTTCCTGTATTCCTCAGTAAGCTTCCCACACGATTATCCACCTGCCTTCAGTCATTGTGCTCCCTCATTTATTGGCCTCTCATTTAGAGGATTAATCAGATCTGTAGCCGGAGAAGTTGTCAGCGATTGGAGTGAAGCTCAGGTGAGTGTACACACAAGAGAGCTTCATTTGTAAAGTGGCTCAAATGACAATGAGTGCACACTTCAGATGTTAGGTTCACACTAAAATAATAAAAGTCTGCTCATTCCAAAACATCTTTCCTTAACCAACGAGAAGCAGGAAGTCATCCAGTTAATAACTAGATCTGCTGATAGACTAATAAAAATGATTAATACAAGAAATAACAGTATGTTGTGAACCTGCATCTTGTTACCACCTGTAAAAAAAGCAGAATATTATGGTAAAATAATAACACGTCTAACATCTGCCCTGGCTGTTTCCTGAAGTCCCAAATGTTCAGGTGAGAGATTCTAGCATCATGCAGACACAACCGAGGAGCTATTACTGCGTCTGATGAAAAGCAGAAAGATTGTACTGTATCTCAGCCTGTGGCTAAGACCCCACAGGGCAGGGAGAATGAAGCGCTCTGCCAAATGAGCTCAACATCGCAGCAAATAGGACACAGCAGCTTCCCCCGTTCACTCCGCGGGCCAAACATTATTCTGTACATTAGATCCGTCTCAGTGTTTGTCTGCTGCTGCTGCTGCTGCTGCTGCTGCTGCCTGTGGCCACGCCGTGCACCCTTTCCAGCTCCTGTCTGGTGTTGAGGAGGATCTGGCTGCATGAACAGGATAAATGAAGCTGTGTCACCTGGAAATGTGTGAAATTACACTGTTGGTGTATGTATGTTTTCTCACCCACTCTTTCTTCATGGTCTACTTTTCTGGCTTTAGTTCTACTTTGTGGAGGACATCGTCTTTCAGAATGTGTATGGATGTAGCATTTTCTGATCTCTAATATTTCTTAACTATATCACACAAGCACATGGACACAGATGTGCAATGTTAACGAATCTGATCTAAAACCACGTATGAATGTGGCCCAGATCTGATTTAGAAAAATCCCATTCAGTTGAAATGAGAACCACATTTAGCTCACTTTAAAAGGCAACATGAACGTAGTCCAAATCTCACGTCCCCAGGTGCTCAGGCATTTCTATAAAATCCCGCAGTCTTTTGTCACTCTCCACTGACCGTCTCACCAGTCCAGCCTGCCACAGTGCACACCTGTCTCCATTTCCCTCATCAGTTCGCCATGTCACACCATTCAATGGCCACAATAGATATGGACCAGTAGGTACCTGATCTGCATGCTGATAGGCTCAGTAGGTTGTTATCACGTGACATAATTTAATGGTAAATGCTCTTTTCTACCTATTGGCACTCAAAGCGCTTTACACTGCTTCTTATTCACCCATTCACACTCACAATCACACACACACACACACACACTCACACACCGATGGGGAATAATGACCAACACTCACCAGGAGCAACTAAGTTGGGGTTCAGTGTCTTGCTCAAGGTCACTTCAACATGTGACTGGAGGAGCCGGGGATTGAACCGTGAGATTGGTGGACAACCACTCTACCTTCCTGCGCCACAGTCGCCCCAAGGTATTTTGAGGTCCAATCTGTTTTTTCTGATTGTCTGTCAGA
Source organism: Channa argus (assembly GCF_033026475.1). Taxonomy (NCBI): domain Eukaryota; kingdom Metazoa; phylum Chordata; class Actinopteri; order Anabantiformes; family Channidae; genus Channa; species Channa argus. Next base: position 22,535,640 of record NC_090210.1, read on the forward strand.
CAAAAACTAAGAGGATCAGTGTGGTGATGCTGCTTTCTGTGTCATATGGCCTAACAGAGGAAGTTAGGGCATCACACACAGGTTTGAAACAGAACCTCAAAATTCTTCTTTTGCATGTACGAATTTCATGTATCATTTGTTGTTATTATTAATGTACTATAATACACATTCGCTACTACTGATTTTATAACTGATTCATATTTATTTTGTATCTACAGAGAGAAATGTTGGCGGCACATTTTGCTGCTGAAACATGGAAATGTCTCCACCGTGGTACAAATAAAGGTTTATCTTCTCTTAATATTATTTTCATTTGTCTGTCACCTTTGGTGTGTGAACTGTCCTACAGCCTCAAACGTCTTTGTTCTTTCTAAACCAGACGGTTAGGACTGGACAAAGACTGTGGTCTAACAACGTCAAACAGGAAACAAATTGGTGTCTCTCGTTTCAAAATTCTGCATCCATTGTTCTTCCTAGACTTTTTTGACTATAAATTAAGTTAACAAATGCAACTTTGGCTGCAATTATATTTACTGATTTCCCACATCTCAATAATGAATATGTCAATAAGTGGTAGGTGACCTACCAAACCCTAACTATGGGCTGATAGGACAGATTGTTTCGTTTTGATGACATTCCCATGTTGCTTTGTTCGGAAACAGAGTTTAGCTTCCTGTAACTTCCGTGCCTCCTCGGCCTGTTGCAGCTCTGAAAATAAAGCTACCTCGCTGAATATGCCTGAATGTGCATTTGTTTTTAGGTCTTAGTCTTATTAGATACGAGAGCCACAGGCTGCAGTTTCATTCCTTGATTTCTTCCTTTCTTTAGCTCAGTTTTTCACGACTTTGCTTTAAGTTGTAATGAAATGCACCTTCTGTAACATAAACTGTTCTTTCTTGTTCACGTCTTCTCTCTCTGCTTACCATAGTGCCATCCAGTCTACTTTGTCACACATTTAAAGTGTTTGCGTGTGTGTGTGTGCGTGTGAGATGGGGGGTGTGTTAGTCTTATTGTTTTAGAGAGCAACGCCGTAAAGTCAGCCACCGTGGTCACGCTCCAGTGAAGTGGTGGGGAGTTTCATTACGCTGTGAATAATGATCACGCCGTGATTAAGTTGATTAGATTTCATGAATATTTGAAAGGCGAATCAAATCGCTGATTAAATATTTACTGGTGGTTTCCTTCCTGACAGACTGGGAGATCATATCAAATCTCCCAAACGCTTTACTGTATTGAACTAGAAAGTCATGAGGTTTCTTAGTGTCACTTTACCTTATTTTTACTTACGCAGTTCTTTACATGGGCTGAAGTAGCCATTGTAGTTTACAACTGGGTTATATTTATAATATATAAATAGGTTTACATAATGTTTCACAAATCTATGGATGGTTTACTCAATGGATGTTACACAGGAGCCTCTGGAGGTTAATATCCATTGTCCTGAAGCCCTCGGTTATCAGACACAAAACTGACCAAAACATTCAAAAACAGAGACAAAATGATCTAAAACACAAAAAGTGTTGCTTCTCATTCACCCGTTCACACACTGATGCCAGTAACGTGCTCACGTAGCTCAAATAGGGGTTTAGTGTCATCATCAACATGTGATCAGGAGGGACTGAACCCTCTAACCCTGTGGACAAATGTTTTACCACCTGAGCTACAGTCGCCCCCCGCAGACGTCCACAAATAGACATCAAATGACAAAAGGAAAAAAAAAACTACCATGAAAAGACTCAAAACAACAACAATGAAAGTTTCGTGTGATCCGTTCTGTTTAAATAGTCGTGGGAAATTTGTAAATCCCAACACCTTTAAACTTCTGACACCACATGTGAACACGTTTCTGCCAATGAAATTATGAACAGCAGTTATTTCCTCACCAATAAAAATCGGATTTAACCTGGTATTAAGTAAAACCACAACACCATCAAAATCAGTTTAATTTAACCACTTTAAGTCTGTATTAAATTCTCTATGTGAATCTGTTTGATGAATGATTTCAAATGCATGTGATGTATAGTGTTTGATACAATTTTATTCTCCACCACTTCATTGTGCTCCACTGTGCTGTATATACTACAATTAGAATTTACCAACAACAATTATTATAATTATCAAACATTCATTTTCTTTTTCTGGTCGGTCTTTTGTGGACCTGCTGCCTTTTAAGAAACATAGAGCAGTGGCGGCTCCATGTGGCAGCGAGCGGCAAGTGTGTGAGGTTCAGGAACTTCCAGCTGTTTGAAAGTGAAATAAGAGACAAAAAACAAGTGCAAATGGAGACACAGATTTAAAAAATCCACAGAAACACAAATGGAGCACAAAGGCATTTAAACTTTTCAAATCTTAAAGTGATACAGACGACTATACAAAAAGAAAATGTGTCTCAGTGTGGGGGGGGGAAATTATCATTTTACTGTCTGTTGCATTAAGAAAATGAAAGGACGTGAAATGTTTATTAGATTTTTTAAATTTTAATTATTTTGGACCTTAAAAACTCCAAAATACCAGGAAATAACTTTGAACAAAACACCTATTATGCACAGTTGAATTTTAGTTATTTAGGTTCAAGGTAACAAAAACAAATAACTTTAATTGTTTTGTATGTACTATTATGATGGTGATATATGAATATTAAAATGATTTAAGGTCATTCAAAATGTGTGATTATTCAGGGAAACACTGAAAACACTTGCTTGGACTACAGGATGAAGAGAATTGCTCTGTGATTTCCTAACTCTGGAGATACAAACTCAGAACTTGTGAATGTGAAAACAAGAAACTTACTCATCTATTACAGTAAATGTACGAATACTAACTGAAAAATATTGTGCTTAAAAACGTTGGAGCTTCAGTTGTTGGATTAAAACTGAGTAAAACGTTGAGCTTTAGCTGTGCTGAACCTTGGTGACTGCCAGAGAAGATAATTTATAGCCTCTCACCTCCGTGCAAACTTTTTGATAAGATATGTTCCAGTGAGCAGCTGCTGCAGAGCGAAGTTGATCAAATTAAAGCTTAAAGTCACTTTGCTTTTAATGACATGTTTCCAGTTATTACTGAAACCAGGAGCGACTGGCTGACTTTTGAGCCACTGGTTGAACTTGTGTAGAGATGCTGCTTGTGTGTGTGGAAAATCACATTGAGGTTACAGGTCTCAAATTGGTCAAAAAGGTCAAAAGGTCTCAGGTCTGTGTGAAATGAAATGGGGACGGTAAAATAAAGTAAAATTAGTGACTAGAGAACATTTACAATCCCAATTCAAAGATGTTGATGTGTAAAATCTAAATAAAAACAGGATGCAATGATTTGCAAATCTCATCAACCCATATTTTATTCACAATAGAACATAAACAACATATCAGATGCTTAAACTGAGACATTTTAGCATTTCATGGAAAATATTGGCTCATTTTGAATTTGATGGCAGCAACACATCTCACAAAAGTTGGAACAGGGGCAACAAAAGGCTGGAAAACTAATTGCTGGAAATAAAAAAACAAATGGAGCATTTGACAACTAATTAGGTTAATTGATAACGGGTCAGTAATGTGACTGGGTATAAAAGGAGCGTTTCAGAGAGGCTCAGCCACTCGAATGTAAAGATGAACAGAGGTTCACCAATTTGTGACAAACTGTGTCTAAAAATTGTGAAACAGAAACTTTGAAGATCTCACCATCTACAATATTTAGAGAATCAGTAGGAATCTCTGTGCGCAAGGGAAGAGGCCAAAGGTCAAAACTAGATGCATGTGATGTTTGGGCTCTGCATTAAAGACAGGCATGTTTCTCTACCTGACATCAGTGAACACAGGTCACTCATTATCACTCATTATACAGTGTAACATGTATTTATAAAATATTTAGAATTATTGATGATTATATATTTATGTAAATTTGTAGAAGGTTTATCTAAAAGTTTTTGAACAGTTTCTAGTATTTAACTGAACATTGAACCTCTCCTGTCCTCATTCACTTATTTGTCACCATTGCGGTGACTGCAGAAATGTTATGCACGATACAATATTAATTCACATCGTTCTTTAAAACAAGCAGCAGCAGCAGCGAGAGACGTGCGTGAGTCTTTGGACAGTGGGAGGACACCTAGCACAGCTTTAACCACTCCACCGCCGTGCTGCTAGTTTTATTCTCTCTTTAAAAAATGTAGTTAATAAACGCAGGTATTGAATGGATCCATGTCAAATCAAAGCACGACCTTGTGGGCGTCGCCTGTGTCCAAATCAAAGCCAATAGAATGGAAGCGATGTTGATGATCATTCTACCGCTTCGGTTTAGTCCAGCTCAGAGTTCATACACACATTCAGACGCTGTTCTGTATAAACATTGGTCGTGTTTCAGAGTGGAGAACTGGTTTCTACAGAGCCCCAGGCTACTACTTAAGTTCTCTGAAGGACCATCCATGGTTTTTAGAGCCATGGATGGAAGACAGATCCCAAAACACGTGAGAAGGTATGCAGAAGCTATTTATCACAGACCAGCATCTTATCCTGAGGAGGAGGTGGGGAGTCTCGGATGTTGCCTGCACAAGGCTTGCCAGCAAAATGAAAACCTGCAAAAAAAAGTCAGCAGCTTGGTGCAGGAGATAAAAACAGTAAAGAACGAAAAGGCCATGGCTTACTACGAGGTAAACAGAGAGAAGGACAATGTCCGCATACTGAAAGTCATTCTGGAGGCCAAGGACAGGCAGTTCAATGCTGAACGACAGAAGCTAAACGAGAGCATCAAACTGAGCGAGTCAAAAGTCGCTGACCTCGCTCATCATCTTCAGCTCGAGAAGGAAAAGAGCAAAGTGACTAGTTTACAGATGGAAAATAACTTTGACATCATGAAGAAATACAGAGAGGAGATAAAGGAGCTGGTGGAGGAGAGGAACAAACTGGTGGAGGAAAACAAAAACCTTGTGGACGACAGGCACAACCTCCAGGTGGAAATCACAGAACTGGCAGAGGACAAGAAGAAATATGATGAGTACATCACAGAACTTGAGGCTCTGTGCATGAAAATGCACAGGAGAAGAAAAGGCTTTAGGTTTCACCGTCATAACAAGGTGGTGACCGTGGTTACAGTGCTGGAAAAAAGGAGGGGTAAACGAGAAAAGAAGGGGAAGAAACTACAAAAGAAACCAGATGGAGGTGCAGAGGAAGACGGAAAAGGAGGAGAAGACGGGTGCTGGCGTCCGATGCATGCAAAGCACAAGTGTGACGACAACAGTGAGGTGGAGGAGGACGACGCTGGACAGAAGTAGCTTCCTCCTCCATCTCTTCCCCACGTTTGAATAAACTAAGTTGCACTGTAAATTCGTAATTGACCTTACTTGAAAAAAGCATGCAGAAAAACAAGTAAACTGGAATAGAAATTGTTTAAATGTTACGTGTAGTATACTCAAAATTAGTTTACACATCTAAAAAAAACGTGTACGGTACTTGAAAATGTACTTATGGTTTACTCATAACTCAAATGAACGTGACACAGCTAACGTGACTACAACTTTGGAGATCTGAGCTGCAGTCACTTTAACAGGAGTCTAATTTACTTGGTAAAACCAACATCTAGTTATGGTTACTTGTGTAAATTTAGTGCAATACTGTTTATATAAGATCACATACTCTTGATTACATTTTTAACTTTCTATTTTAACATGCATAGTAATGATTTCTTAATCTTTATTGTTATTAATTCAGTTCCGTATGTTTTTTGGCGCCTAACGACTTCGTCATACTTTCAGCTACAAACTTCAAAACGTTCCGCTTATAAAGGACATAATCACTTGTCTACTGCTTCTTACATATCTATTATACTTTACAACTCAACATTTTGTATACTTTTGAAGTTATTGCTTTGATAACGTCGACGATGACATTGTCAGTGACAAAAAAAAGCCTTTGAAGCCATGTCACTGATGATGTCATGTGAAGCCATGTCACCACGCTTCAAAGGCAAAAGGCCACACTTTGTTCAGCTTTGCTTGGAAAATCCTTTCAGTGCCGAAGCATTTGCAGTGCATTTTCTGTTCGGAAATGCTTTTTCTAGTTTTAGTGTTATTTTTTTATATGTTAGGTTTCTGCTCTGGCATGGAACATCTGGGACAAAGCAATTTCCTCTCAGGGATTAATAAAGTATTTCTGATTTCAAACTTATCATACATAACATGACTTTGGTAGCATTGTCTTCAGTCATGGTTTGTTAACAACGCCCCTCTCACTAAGATTAAAGAATGCACATTACAATTATAACAATACTACGCTAGATTTTACTATTATATGCTACACTGCTATGGTAGCTAACAACGCTTAGTGCTCAGATCCGTCCCACCATTATACAAAATGATTTCACACTTTACTGCATAAACGGGAAAAAGATTTTACTTTCACCAATACACTTTTGAAAAATGTAACCCTCCATCTGTCCTTAGCAAATGCCAAAGGTTAATAGTCCACTGCGTTGGATTTGAGAATTGCACCAGGAGACAATTCTACAAGCATCCTGGCAGACTAAGCATCTTTTTGTGAATTGCTGCCTCCCACTGGTTAAGTAGTGTCATTGCCTCATTTGTTGCTACCGTACTTAATTGTTTTAAGGTAGCTTCACTCAAAAACAATGAAGTAAAGGGGTTTGGTCACTTGATGATTACTACTGATTTTTGCAGTAAAAAAACAGGCTAAACAGGTACTTAAGTGCTTTGCTCTTCTTAATACTGCCGAGATCACAGGGCCTCATCTTCAGCTCCAGCATAGTAGTGATTAGCTTGGAGTCCAGTCTTCTTCAGCTCCTCCACTAAAACTGCTAACGTGGTTTTTCACCAGGACAGGTCTCTGTGTGAAGGTCTGTCTACACTGAGGACAGCTGTAGGGTTTCTTTCCAGAAACTTCTAATACAGCTCATACAGCAACTGCATCCACAGGGAATAGTCACTGGATCCTTCAGTGGATCCAGACAAATTCAACAGCTAATTGGGTCTTTATTCAGACGAACTTCTTATATATAGGTGTATATTGTTGCTGTCAGCAATTCCCATAAATTAATTTCTCCACTAGAGGTCATTCTTTAGACTCAATTGCCTTTATTTCATACTCATATACTTCTGGCCATATAGTGCAGGTTTTCCATCAGCCTTGTATGCACATGGTATGGAAACAGAAACTGCAGCCCAAACATATTAAAAATGTAAAAAACATGTGTCTGTAAAGTGCAGTCTATGTCCATATGCATTTGGCCATGTAGCGTTTAGCACTATTTCACCAACAAACATGTAAATAAAGATTTTTATCACTTATAACAAAGAGTACCCTCAATTCTTATGTATATATATATATATATATATATATATATATATATATATATATATATATATATATATATATATATATATTGCTTATGTGTTTACCTTTATTCGGAAACAATCTCATGCATTAGGATGAATTGTTGCGATCGTTAAACTACTGCTTCAGTGTCGTGCATCATGTTTTCATTTTCAGGTGGCAAACCTTTAGCGTTTCCGGTATTTACCCCTGCGCCTGTGTTCTGTCGGTGAGCTGTAACCAAAAAAAAACGCATTTGTGTCGTGTTTTAACCGCCTGTCACGTCTCAACGCTCAACGGTCGTATCATCTTCTCAGAGTGTCACATTAATGAGGCGCAGTGTCGCCATTACTGCTGACCGTTAGCTCTGCGGCTAGCTGTGCGGCTAACTGGAAAGGGCGCTTTCAAAATAAAATCTTATTAAATGACTTAACTGTTAAAGTAGCGCATTACTTTATATGACGTCATCTTACGGGTTTCAACGTTTACGTGTTGATAACAATTCATAGAGATACCTCACTAACTTATCATGGGCTAAATGTGCGTTCATGCTATTGATATTAAATGGGATATCCATATTATGATGTTACCATTACAGTTATTAGTTTATGCCGAATTTAACAGTACAAAGCAACGATTCGTGTGATGACTCAAGTTTGACATGACATGCAGATGACACGAAGGTATTAAGTTTAAATTTCTAAGCGACTCAGTGACATTTCCTCAGCCGACGACGTGTATTGTTGTTTGTGGCTCAAATTTGAAGGCATATGTGGATAAAACAGTGAGCTTTTTAGAAGCCAGGTGGTTTTTAACTTTAAACTAAAGTGAACATTATGGGTTTAAGTAACCGAATGAGACCATTGCAATATATAATCAGAATAACAACGGAGAGTTCATGTTTCAAATTAAGTGATTCCACTCTGCGTTTTGGCAAACGGGGCTTTTAATTTCGAAAACCCATATTACTGTTTCCGCTGTCGGACTCCGCTGCGTCTTACGTTGTTTTCAAAACAGAAGCGACAGAGCAGCACTGCGGCGTTTCGGAGCGGATGTATTATCCCAGCAGCCCGTTACCACACACTTTGGACTTTTTTCGCGAGTCGTCCTCGTTTTTCTTGACGCCTCCTCCGCTCGTCTCGTTCTTTTATTTTTCTCGTATGTTACACTTCGAGGGATTCACACAGAATTACAATGACTCAATGACAGCTGGTGCGGTGATGGCATCGGACGGTGCTGGGGGCATGCCCTTGACTTGGGGCGGAGGACTTAGCCGGAGAAGGGGGCCACCATCCTATAATGTTCCCTCATAAGTGACATCGTAGCTGTGGGATCTTCGTTGGCAGGGGCGTTAGGGATGCAGCGCGTGCTCTGCGAATTCGTCTCAACCCTGCCAGCCGAAAAGCATCAGCGTCCTGAGGAGAGAAGCCCTCGAGTGGAAATGTTGTGCGTCTCAAGCCCCGCTGGTCGAGCTGAGGCCTGAGTGGTCTCCGGATTACACGGTGGCAGAAGGCAAGTGTGCCTGACGAGATAAACAAACCCGGAGGGTGTCCTGCCAGCGCTGCAGATAAGCAGAAGCTGTGAGTCTCTTTGGTTGTCATTGTTGCTTTTTGGGGGCCTCTTTGGCGACTGCAGACTCTATTTTGGGAGTAGATGTACCTATTAATAATAAATGTAATGGGCAGCAGTCCCTTAGCTGTCAGGGCAGGTTTGCAACCGAGCTGGTTTATTTTTCTAACATATTGAGAAAGTTGATCATTGATAATAATGGCCGAGCATGAGGAAGTGGAGTTGTCTGATTCTGGTCAGAAGGAGGATGAATTTTCAAGTGAGCTGGAGGAGCAAGGCACAAACTTTAAATCTAAAAGTTTGCCTGTTTTAAATGAAGCAGCTCCCCAAGAGGAAACCTTACTGGCTAGTTCTCTGCAGATGCCCATAACGGCGGAAGAAAGCGCAGAATTCATCCAGCTCCCAGCCAAGACTGAGTCCTCCCAGGCCGAGTCCCCAACGAGAACAAGCCAGCTGCCAAAGTCGGGGAAGTCGGCGCTGAACAGGCCGAGCTCATACATGGAGAACACAGAGATTCGTAGGAGTAAAAGCATAGCGAGGAGAAAGCCCCCGGGGTTTTTCACTTCCAGGCTAGCTCAGATTCCTCTGCCTAGTAGGAAGTACCTTGGCCTTATCTTACAGGACTCTCGCTGCTTCCTGTTCTGCATGTGCTACCTTACGTTTATCCAGTCGCTCATGGTGTCTGGCTATCTTAGCAGTGTCATCACCACCATAGAGAAAAGGTACAGCCTCAGGAGCTCAGAATCAGGCCTTCTCGTCAGCTGTTTCGACATAGGGAGCCTCCTGGTGGTCGTCTTCATCAGCTACTTTGGTGGACGGGGCCAGAGGCCTCGCTGGCTGGCGGTTGGCGGGGTTTTCATCGCTGTTGGTGCTGCCCTTTTCTCCTTACCTCACTTCATCTCCCCGGCCTACCAGATCCAAGAGGTCAACTCGTCATCGGCCAACGAGGGCCTGTGCATGAACAGCAACATGAGCAGCAGGGACCGCGTTGACATCACTTCCTGTCCCAGAGACCAGGAGGGCAACGAGCACAACCTGTACGTGGCACTGTTCATCATCGCTCAGATCCTAGTGGGCATGGGATCCACACCCATCTACACGCTGGGACCCACCTACCTGGATGACAACGTGAAGAAGGAGAACGCCTCGCTGTATTTGGGTAAGAGTTTGTAAGAGTATTTGAGAAGAGCTCGAGTTCTGTTCTAGTCAGCCTCTGCAGCTGCTGGTTTCCCTGATTAAGGTCTTCAACCTGGTTAAAAATGAAACCCCAATTGTGGTTTGATTAGATAAACAGGACGTGTTTGGGTCTCAGTTGCCTTTGATGTTGTATTCATGTTCTTTGTAATCCATTCACATCCAGCACAATGCAGCCTCATAAAAATATATCTTAGTCCCCCCAGAAAGCCACGTTACCGTTTAGTAAAATTTATAACATGAACTAACAGTAAATCCACTGTTCATATTTGTAAAAGATTGATCCTCATGTTTAGGAAGCTTGGCAGAGAAAAATGAATTCTGGACCTACATTGATTTTCAAATATTTTATCCATATATGAAAAGATTTAAGACAAACCTTTACTCTTCCCCCTGTGGGAAAATACACTATATTTAACCTCTAGTTCAGAACATAAGGCACATTCAAATTGAGATTGAAAGATTTCACAAATGATTTGATGCCGTGAGTCTGCCTTTGCACAAATGTGAATCCATGGTTACTACCGCTGTCATCTTCCACCTAAATGCACCACACACTTCAGCTTTTGAGGTTTAACACTGATGGCGGGTGATTAGGCCTGGCTCACAGCCCGTGTTTGAACTAGTTCAGTGTTGTGTACAGGTCCATCAAGATTGTGCACGTCGAACTGGGAAAAATGGGTCATGACACTGGAGTGTTGCCATGCTGCAGGAGATGAGGGTTTTGCCTAGAGTTGGAATAATACTGTTGTCTACAACATCATTGTTTGCAGTGTAAAGATCTGCTGGTCAGCAACTGTAGACAATGTGTGAATGTATATGCATTTATTGCTTGGCCGCCCTGCACATTTCAGTAGCCTTTCAGTTTAAAGATGCTGCTGAATCTGTGTCCACCAGCCTATCAGTCCTGATATCTAACATTTGAAGTAGGTGTGAAAGTCCGTGTCTGCTGTCCCCACATTTGCCAGTGTCACCTACATGTCAAAGACACATCACCTGTGTGACCTTTGAATCCTGCCAGCCCTTCTCTGTCTCTGTCACATAATTCCCTAATAAGTCTTGCCCCAGCAGCCTGGGTTATGAAAGAGGAGGCGAGGGGAAGGAAAGGGGAATGATTTTATGGGCTTTCTTGTTGTTAAAGAAGGAAAACAAAAGTCCTTATAGCTGCTCTGCACATGTCCAACCCATTTTTGCCTTTTTCTAAAACGACCCAAGTAACAAAAAAGGAGGATTTGATCAGTGGAGCAGCCGGTTTGTAGTATAATGTCCTGTAACTTGTTCTCCAGACATTCTTAGGTTGTAGAAAAAAATAATTGTAAGATTTTTTTTTTGGCTGTGTTTTGCAAAACAAACGAGCCAAAGGGGGAAAGATAATTGGCTGGAAAGATCCACTTGACCAGTAAACTTCCATATTGTCTTGCTTTTGTGAGTGAAAGTGTTTGTTCCAAGTTAATGGTTCAGCAACGACAGCGCAGAGCAGAGCAGGGCATCCCAGTCAGCAGGAGCAGATTCTTTTGGGCTGCAGAAACATGTTGGTGTGGTTGGCTGCTTTAATGACAGCTGACAGCCTCTCCAGTCGCTGGAATGACGACGCCGCGGCCTGTTGAAACCATCTCAGCCGGGGAGTCTAAAAAAACCACGAACCCTTTTGTGCAGCTTTTATATCCTTATTGCTTGCTATTATTTTTCAAAAGATGAAGCTCGCAGATGGTAAAAGGCTTTGGTATCACCACAAATTCCTCATAGTAAAAGACCAAATTCACTTCATTTTTTTAAAATAATTTTTTGTTTACTCATTTGTCCTTGTGCCTGGTTTTTGTCAAATTAACTCACAGCTTCTACATCAACAGTCTAAATAACTTTAATGTACTCTTGCCATTAACAGCAACAACAATATGTTTCCATGCCCCAGTTTTTATAAGGGGAAAGTTTTGAGATGCTTGGCTGTGGTGGAAAAGAGTGACAACAAAATCGGAATGAGTATAAAGAAAGACACTGACTAGACACACAAACAAAAAATCTATACATAGACATGAGTGGAAAATGGTGGAGACAGGTGACATGTAGCGAGATAACATTTATCAACTTAATACAGGAAATGAACATAAGTAGAACATTTAACTAAGATTTCCACATCAATTTTCAAAATTTGAAGTTTTACTGTTTTAAAATTATGTCATCTTGGAGCAGCCAAACTGCCTCATAGTGTAACTGCAGCATCCCTCCTTGGACTTTTATTAGCCCCCTCACTTCACCTTTTTCCTGTCCAGCTCTTCACCTTATACTATTAAATAAACCCATACATTTCTCTAATGTATCTACAATACCACATATCTCTAATGTAATACCTACAACAGATTATTGTTTCTTTTTGAAAGTGATCAATGTACAACCAGTGTGCACCAGTTGAGTTAATGCATTCGGGCAGTTGACTAACTTGCTCAAGAGGAAACATAAAAGAGCGCCAATGGGTTTTTAAAGGCATTTATTTTTCAGTTAGCTTAAAATGCTGTTAGGTGTCAGATCTACAGTGTGTCTGATACTGACCATGAACTGTGCACAAGGGACCCACCGCTCAGAGATAGGCCTCTTATTTCGCCTACTTACTGAGGTTATTATTTTAAGGTCAGATCATGAGATGAGTTCAGGCAGATATCTTTAGCAAATCTGTCATACTGTGGATTCAGCCTTAATGCCATTTATAAAGACCACCCCCCTATGTTCATCTAGCCTATTGCTTTATTGCTGTTGCACGGCTGAAGCAAAATGGGAATTTCCTGGCACAGGCCAGCATTTAATGGAAACCTAAATCAATCGGTACCATTTGTGTAATAATCCCTCATATAACCATGGTGCTTTAATGGAGATAAAAGGCAACAGCGAGGCGGGGTTGTACTTGAGTTTGAGTTAGACAGCAGCATAATAGTCGCGAATCTGAGAAGCTGACAAATGTGGAAAGTTAAGAATTGTTATAATTAACCACATAAAGTTTGCTGCATTACAACCAGTTTGTAAGTAGTGTAGAGATCCATCCACATCTGCATATTTAAGGCCCCTCCAGCTACATTTTCTTCTGCACAATACACAACTTTTCACAGATACTGAGAAATAAAAACAACGGGAGGGTCTTTACTCAACTACATTTAATTCTGAGGGTCTGGTGACGATGACGGCTTAAAGCAAGGTGCTTAAACAAGCAGTGCTAGAAGGTTTATATTAGCTGAGGGGACAAATATAATACATGCACTCGTGGTGTTGGCAGGTACTTTGGATAAAAGAACTTAAAAAAATGATTTAAATTTTAGATAAGAATTTACAAGGTATTAACTCCACTTCATCACTTGGCAAGTGTTTGCACTTGTGCTGAAATTTGCTGAATCCTGTCAATGTAAATTATTAAGCAGTAATTACACATAATGGTGAAACAATTGGTCCATTAATGGATAAGTGAGATGACATGAATTGTTTTAACAATCACTTATTTAAAGGGTTGTCAAAGTTCCAGAGAAATGGTTCCATTACTAAAAGGACTAATCAGAGAAATGGGATGGTTGTAACATTTAAATTGGGTAAAAATGCAAAACGTCGTCTAGTTCCTGCTTCCGAAATGTGAGATGTGAGAAACAAAGTTGCGCTTTCTGTGTGTCTGCTTTTCCATAGCATGAACAAAATCTCACACCCTGCTGTAACTTGACAAGTGAGAGTTAGTTAGTGCAGACATTATTATGCTCTGTAGACATCAAAAGGAGAACTTCAGATTTTACACACAAATCTCAGCTGACTAGTCATTCTGCCATTTAGGTCTATAAAAAATTAATTAATTTATTTTTGGCTCTAAAGAAGCTCTAAGTTTGAGAAAACAGCCTTTCACATGGGCTTAAAAACGTAAATAGTTCCAATGAGGAGAAAAAGTTGAATCTCGCGTTGAACTTAACACGCAGTGTGACGATATCCCATCTTCTGCAGCACAGATTTGAACTTGGTTTTACTCTGCCGCTTCTGAAACCTCCGGAGAATCCTTAATTCAATTATATTTAATTTTAAGCTGCAGATTAAAAGTTGTTTTGTCATGCAGTTGCAATCAGCCGCCTGTTAAACTGGGGATCAGGAAAATACTGCCCTCATGGAGGAGGTTCTGATGTCGGTGCTGACACTCCATTAGAAAGTTGTAATGTAACGGTGCTGTGTCAGCAGGTTGCCATGACAACACTGTTGTCCCTTAACATTCAGTTATGTGCCTCCCTCTTTCCAATTCGCTGTGGTCTGGTCTGACCTGATTTCAACTGTGTCTGTCTTTCTGTCCGTCCAACTTTCAAAGCACTACATCACATAGGTTCTCACTCAGCTGCCTCTGCTGCCATGTGGTACAGTAGGACAGAAAGAGTTGAAGCTGCACTTTTCTGCTGGTTAAAAGGCTGCACACAAACAAACTCATCAAAGGGCCAAGTCTAATGAGACCACAGTAAAACTCGAAAGCTCGGCTGTTGATTTATGTTGATTCGATTGAAAGCTTTTAGGCGTTTACTTGCTGATTGAGGTTCACGTCTTCCTGAAGCTCTTGGAACCTTTAAAAACATGCAGTAATTTCAAAAGTACATTGTACATTTACTAAAAGTGATTTGTAAGCAGTGGCTCTCACACAGCTTTTACCGCTAATTTAGTGTACAGCTGACATCGGCCTCTTTTTTTTTTTTTTTTTTTTTTTGGCTGTGCTGCAGCGTGTGTCGCTGGGCCAGCAGGTCCAGGCTCATGCCCTCAGACTTGTTGAGACCCAGAATACACATACATCTGTTGTTAGTAATGCAGCAACACTTGAGAGGCTTCTCTGGACTCTAATTATGTGTGTGATGCTGACGCAACATGTTGGCATCACTAGAACGTTGATAATCGTTTCAGGGAATCCTGCTGAGAGCATTATGACAAATGAGAGTATTGTCTCACTCTAATCGGCGGTTAACAACTCATTGTTATTAATGTAGCGAGTTTCACAGAGAAGTATTGAGGATGGATAATTATCTACCTGCTCAGTACAAGAGCTGGTGATGCAGCAGGTAAAACATGACTCACAGCACAGTTCAGGATGTATCTTAAACCAGATCTGACCAGATCAGACTGCTTGGCTGCATATACCTCTTGTATAACAGGCTGCACTGAAGGCAGCATAGTGGGCTCACGATAGATGTCTTTGGAAATGGTCACTATGGCAGGTTAGAACATTACAGGCTTGCTATGACCTAAAAAAAAAAAAGAAAAAAAAAAAGACTTGTCAGGCTACAATATGACTATATAATAATAAATGCAGTTTTTAATAAAATGCATCACATATAAAGATGGTCTAGCAGAATGGATTAGAGCGATCAAGAATTTCAAAGGTCATAGTGTCGAAAAAACCCCTGGATATGCTGTGGGCTGTCGCGCTAGGCAAAAGAATTAATCAATAAAATGAGTCATGCTTGTCTTTCTGCCTTACAGAGCATTCAGTGACGGCCGCCTCTCAGTTTGGCCTGATTAAAGCCACATCCTGCTGGTAAATACATCTGGAAACAAACGTGAAACTAGGTTTTCGGGAAGCAAGTTCCAGACTAATAATTAAACGAATGATTCCCAGAGCTGAATTAGAACTATTCAGATTGCACGTAGTACTCCAAAATCAATCATATTTAGAAAAAAAATAAAATAGAGTCACCTTTAGGAAGCTGGAACTAGGTACTATTTGATGTTTTGGTTTGAAAAGTGACTCGGGTGCCTAATCTATTATCAGCATATCTGCCAGTTTGTTTCCTGTTGATCAACTGATCTGTTAATTGACACCTTGTTTTACACCTACACTGACTGTTGCCTAGTAGGCTGCTTGTTTTTATTTTTCTCAACTTTTTACATAAACATATAGATTATGAATTAATTCCTACACATGCGACTGTGGCGCAGGAAGGTAGAGTGGTTCTCCACCAATCCCAAAGTTGTTGTCCCAAGCTCCTCTGGTCACATGTCAAGTGGTGAATGTTTGCCAGCTGGAGCTCCCCCATCTGTGAAAAGCGCTCTATAAGTGCCGGCCATTTACCATTGGGAGGCCATCAGTATGAAGTTGCTTGCTGGAATGAAATGCAAGACATCCAGACCAAGTTAAAATAACCTATATTCATACCTGCCACATTGGAGTCTTACAGGATTGTGTGCATCAGACAAATGTCAGTGTCTTATTCTTACTTATTGGCAGTTCCACTGTGTTGTAATCAATGAACTGATCTGGACTATGACGGGCCTCAGGCTGTCAGAGGTTTGCTCAAGACTCAAAGATGCAAATGTAAACATGTTGTGTTTCATTACCATCCGTGTTCTTTTCTCTTTCAACTGTCCTCTCTTTCAGATCTCTCCTCTTCTCTCACATCTTTTCTATTGTCTAACTTTCGTTCTGCTTCCTCCTGTAAGATCAGCAGCATCCGGTCACCTGACTCTCCACCAGCACCTTTGTTGTCTATTATTCCTCTGCTGATCATCTGCACTGCATTGCATAACGTGGCAGAGTGCCAGTTAAGGGTTTTCCCCTCCTCACTAGATAGATATAGGATTATCCACAATGCAGCTGGGTCCCGATGTTTTACAATCCCAGGCTCTGGCCATCCCTGTCAAATGATGTAATAGAGTGTAGCGATGACATGAAAGGTCAGATGATATGCATCTGTGAAGATGCTATAGAAGGTGAGTAACTGCAGTGCTCACACTGGGCGTTTTGCCCTGATCATTGGCTTTTTTTCAACTCCAACCACACGACTCTATTGTCTAACTCTAACTATCTTTGAGTTTACCTACTTCCTGCTTAGGTCAGTTGTCTGCAAATAGTTTCGATTGAAACCAGATGGCTTTGGCTCACTTGCTTTATATTGTAGGAAATTGAAAACATATTGATAAAGGAAGTAAGTACACTGTATCACTTCAAACACCATTTTCGCGAATCAAATTAGTTTTTGATAAAAGATGCCATTTCACTTTGAAAGGGTTACTAAAATTCACACATGAGCTGTTTTTGAAACGACTGCCGACATGAACCCAGAGCACTTACTGAGAGACCAGGACTTTGGGAGTTTAAAGCTGCTTACGGTTTTTAGGTCACACCACCTGATTTTTTTTTTTTATGCTTTCAACCCCAGCCAAGGAATTTAAGATGTTAATTCCCTCTAATTGGAGAAACCTAATTCTCGGCCCTCAGCAGGCCACTTATTAAACAGACGTATGATCTGCACACATGACCCACACACAGCCTTTTGTACCCTGCTCATAATGCTAGATTAGATTTGAATCTAAGAATTACAAGAAGGTTAAAGTTGGGCAGATAATTGAGTTTGTATAATTTAATGCCCTTAACACAAAAGCAGACTTTTAATAGTTCTTCTCACACAAATGTTGTTAAAATTATGATTTTATTTTTCCCATGTTGTCTGTTTGGTAGTTGAGACAAACTTTATCTGCTGCTAGTGGATGTCAATTGTTGTCAAGGTGTCCAAATTAAAATGCTTGCTGGCTAATATCTGTATGGTAGTTTCAATTGTTTCATAGTTTTTATGTCCCCTAGTGACCAGAAATGAATTATAATAGTTTTAAAGTTGAGCGTTATCATTTCCTATTGGCTATTCTGTGTCTCTCCCCTCCTCAGCTATCATGTATGTTATGGGAGCACTGGGTCCAGCAGCTGGATATCTGTTGGGAGGAGTCCTTATCGGTTTTTACGTTGACCCAAAGACTGCCGTCAACATTGACCAGAGCGACCCCCGCTTTATCGGCAACTGGTAAAACCTTTCTTGCTACTTTGTGTCGATAGAAATGTAAAATACACGCGTGTCTGTATATTTGAACATAAATATTTGTGTAATTGATTTTCAAATCCAGTGTGGAGTCTCAGTTTTGGAAAGCAGACCAAAAGGGCAAAATACTGTATGTTGTTCCTACTTTAATCTATGCAAAAAGTGTTTGTTAAAGTCACTTTCACCACTGACTGAATCAAAGGTCGAAACCACATTTAAAGTTGTACTGTGAGAAGAAAGCTTTACAGACTGAGAATTCACCGAAATGCAGCATTACTCTGAATATATAAAATGTATGTTGGCCCTTTACTGTAGGTCACGTTTTTGTACATACGTTATATCTATCTGTAAATGTGTTGGTGTGTGTGAGATGCTGTTAGTCATGTATTTACAGCTCTCAGTGATGCCATTCTATCCTCTAGCTGACAGCATAACCGGTGACTCAGTAGCCAACAGCCACGGGCTTCCCACATGAATTATATGGGATGATTACAGCAAGAGGATGGATGAGTGTACCAGCAATTTGCACGAAGTGGTTACAGTTTATTTATTCATTTGTATGCACAATAATGAGACACACACAAAATGAGTCTTTGATGGCACAGGGCGAGGACTAAAGTGGCTCTTCTTTAACTGACCTGAATGCAACTCTTTTGAAAACTCACTTTTGTTTCGAAAGTTTAATTTGAATCCTCCCTTGTCTGTGTAGGTGGAGCGGGTTCCTGCTGTGCGCTGTGGCCATGCTGCTGGTCATCTTCCCCATGTTCACCTTCCCCAAGAAGCTGCCACCTCGACCCAAAAAGAAAAAGAGGAGGAAAAAGCTGAGCCTGGACGACCTATCGAGTGATGATGACGTGCTCAAGGAGAAGAGCAACAACAAGAACCAGACTGTCACCTCATCCATGGGTTTTGGCAAGGACATTAAAGGTACCACATGGGGGGTTACTGTAAAAACAATGAGGTGTCAGTGAGTGCTGCTGGTGCCTCTGGTGCCAACTGTGAATGAAAGGTTTCTTGGATGCAATCAACACAGACCTGGTGATGTTAATATTTGAGTCCAGCTGGTCAACATCTGTCTTTGAACTCAATCTAACTAAAGGCAGACCACTATGGTCTGGCCAAAAGCGATCTGATGGCACCTGGTTATGGCAATATACACACAGCAAGCAATGTAACCACAAACCATCTCTTAGGGCCGTGACACAAAGGACCTCAGACTAAAACTACTGTTGAGAATACGGCATGTAAGAGGGTGGAATTAGCTAAACTGAACAGCCAATCTTTAAGCTCTGTCACTGGAACACAGCACCAACCACCAATCGGTAAGCTGAATCAGCTGAAAAGCCAACGGTGCAGGACGCACCACGTAAAGTGGGGCAACGGACGCTTGCAAACTGCCCGACACAAGGACACTAACCAAAGAATGAATGTTTAATGAATAACTGTAGTGAGGAACACACTAAAGGATTTAACAAGACCTAATATAAAGGCATCAGAGTCTGTTTCCGCACTCTGTTTTCCTTTAGTGGAAGATCACACTAAGCAGGTCATGACTATTAAATGCGACTTCTCAGTTTTACCGAGAAATATTGCTGTTCCCTTTAGCCTTTAGTCAGATTTGCAGGTCAGAGTTAAACAGTTGTTACTTGAGGCTGAGATTTCTTTCACACATCCCCATCTCATTCAGATAGACCTCGACTTTTGTCGACTTGTAAAAAAACAAACAGTGTGATACGCTGCTCTGATTAAGTCACGCAGAGTAAATGTCTGTGTGATTAATAAATAACCTCTATAGCTGAATCAGAAATAGACATTTGAAAAACAGACCCCCCCCGAAAAGAGAAGACACGCTCATCCATATCAAATGAAACACTTCATTGTAAAACTCAGTCAGAAGTAAGTCAGCCTTTAAAGATGTATTTTAAATTGTCATTTAGTGGTTTAATATGTGCTTTCTTTTTGTCTGACTTTATTAATTCAGTTGTCAGTGAAAACAAAACAATAAAAAGTCCAACTTTTTCTTTTTTCCCCTTTGCAGACCTACCCAAAGCTGCAGTGAGGATTCTCAGCAATGTGACCTTCCTGTTTGTCAGTCTGTCCTACACAGCAGAAAGCGCCATCGTCACGGCTTTCATCACCTTCATCCCCAAGTTTATCGAATCTCAGTTTGGTATCCCGGCCTCCAGCGCCAGCATATACACAGGTGAGCTGAATCCCCCACAACACCGTACAAATGCAAACAAGCTGCCTCATATGGTCTGATCTCCTCAGAAGTCTTTGTCTGAAAAACAGATGTCTCCACTTATTGACATGACTACTCTTTGTCTCTGTTTTGTCTCAACAGCAGCACTGACTACACAGCCCAGCGTATTTATGTAACAATCAAAATGTAATTTTTGCCATTAAGAAAGCTTAACAGTGTTCCAGCGCCAGAGAACTAAACCCCTCACACTCAACACAACCCAACGCATGATATGTTGATTAGCATTGTCACCAGCCACCGGCACGTTAACTTACCACAACCAGCCGAACAGCGTTACCTCCCCTGGCAGCGTGCTACTCGACTCACAGAGCTACAGCCTTGGTGCCATTTTTGTTAAATGACACAAACGCAGCAAAGGAGCGAATATCATGCAGCCCCAATGAATATTTTTGCTCCAAAATGTTGACAGGACTCAAACTGCAAGCTGACTATTAATATTGCTGGTGTCAAAGTTTAGCATCTCATGAGTCACACTTGCAAGTACCATGAGTCACCTGAACTGAAAAAAGGATTTTTTTTTTTTATTTACTTATTTTTTTAGTCTCTGTTCCAGAGTTGACAACGCAGCAAATCACATCTTACATAATGATAATTTCTGCAGTTTTGGAAACCTATTAGTGGAGGATGCAAGATTATATCTGCAGAACTTCCATCTTGGAGGACTTCTGCTATTAGAAACAATTTAGTGTTACATAACTGTCTCTACTGTAGGTGGAGTGGGCTGCGAAGCCTCTTGATTAAAACTGCCACTCATACATATTATCATATTATGATATTATAAATCAAATGATTTCTCAGGAACCTGCTCGTACACTGGTGATGGTCTCTGTGGAGTGTGATGTGGTAGCTGAGTGGGCAGCCAGTAGCACCCACCTGCCAGGACTGGGATTCTCAGTAAAGATGTCCTGTGGAATAACTTTGTGTCCTGCCTTGTTTTGGCTTGTCCCATTGATTGTGTTTTGTCCTGAACTACAGTGTGGACCAATAGCAATCGGCCACGTTTCGTCTTTGAGTGCATAAACATAATTTTCTGTTTAAGAAAGGAAGATAAGAGATTTAATAATAGCTCTGTCTCTTCAGATTCTCATTGTTTTGAACAGACATTCTTTACCCTGCCAGTCCTTTTCTGGCAACACAAATCAATTTGCCTTCAAGAACAAAATGTATTTTGGGTTAAATGTTATTGGATGCCCAAAGCTGTCCTTGGTATTATGTATTGTTATAGAACAGACATAAATCTCAAGCCCAGCGAAAGGCTTTATTGAGTTGGAACCATTGTTTACTGAAAATGTGATATACCCACGTTATAAATAAAACCTCCAAGGACGGCTCTTCTTAAAATTGCCTGGTGTGTAACACAGCCTTGCGCTGTACTGGATTTTCCTAACAATCAGTTTAAAATATACTGAAGAAAATAAGTAGCTTCTTCAGAAGCAATCATTTAGAAAATGTCACGGTTTACATTTGTTCTGATGGAGATGGTTTAATGGGTTTCATGTGATGGATCTGCTAATGTATTTTATGAGGTCTGTCTGGAACTTTGTGTTGCTGCCTGTCCTAAGAACATTAAACAAAAGAAAAAACCAAAAAAACACATGGTACACACACAATACCAGTCCAAATTAGATTGAGTTGGACAAGATTGGACACCTAATTATCTAACACATATTGGAAAGTTTGAGGCTTGTCTTCCTTCGGGGCTGCCCACACTATAAAGATGTGGGCTGTCAAGGTGATCCAAGGCTGCCTGGAGACGGCTGCTGTTGTTGTTGCTGCTACATTTTCTGTCTGATTTGTTCTGTCATTAAAGACGGAGTGAAGGCTGCAAAACACAGTTACAAAATGTCTGGCTCATTCAATTTGTGAAAGTACAACTTAAGATTAAATTACGGCTTCTCAAATCTTTGCAAGAGCAACGTAACTCGTTTATCTTTCAAAAGATATCAGTAGCTGTCTTTTAACTCATTGCAGCTTTACCTAGACAGAAACATTCATTCACAACTAAGTTCAAATAACTGTACTAAAATGTGACAGTGAAATATTGATTTTAACATAAAATAAATTGTAAATAAATGCATATTATAATAAATGCACCAAAAAGTAAAGCAGTAGGAAGTTATCATTCATTAGGAGCCAGTGGGAGCCAGAAGGCAGTGGGTTTATCATCGCCTGTTTGTTTTCTGCCCATTAAAATGTCTCACACCAAAACTGTGAGTTAAAAGTTCACTATAGCTGCAGAGCTTCAAAAATATTTGATCAGTCTGAATTAAACGGAATCATTTGATTCATTATTAATACAGAAAGCATTTATGGATTCCATTTTTAGGCTGCACAAGAAACAATAAATTGACTCGCTGTAAGATGCTTCATGGACTAAAACGTGTAGGCTTACCCGGGGCAATTGGGTTTGAAAGTTCTCTTAACTTTTAATATGTGCCTTTCTGTTCTCTCCAGGTGTGATAATTGTGCCAAGCGCTGGCGTGGGCATCGTCCTGGGTGGATACATTATTAAAAAGCTGAAGCTGGGAGCTCGCGAGTCGGCCAAGCTGGCCATGATCTGCAGCGGAGTTTCCCTGCTGTGCTTCTCCACGCTGTTCATCGTGGGCTGTGAGAGCATCAACCTCGGAGGGATCAACATCCCCTACACCACTGGGTGAGAGGCTTTGTGCTCGGGGGGGGGGGGGGAAAGGGGAGAGCTGACTGTGCGGAAACGGTGGCTAGTTAGGCATCAATGCTGGCAATCAAGAACCATGTCACTGCAGTCTGTTTTGTGTCTAATCTGGAGGCGACTGTGGCGCAGGAGGTAGAGCGGCGGTCATCCAGCAGGCCTCCATTTTCTGGTTCAATCTCGGCTCATCCGGTCACATGTCGAAGTGTCCTTGAGCAAGACACTGAACCCCAACTTAATTGCTCCCGGTCAGTTATGGCCAGCTGAATAGCAGCTCCCCCATCGGTGAGTGAGTGTGATTGCGAATGAGAAGTAGTGTAAAAGCGTTTTGAGCACCAAAAGTGCTGTATAAGTGCAGAACATTAACCATTTAATCTGTGCTTTGGGTTTTCTGTGTTCAGTCGTCCCAGTGATGTGATTATGGAAGACAGACAGTGAAGGTCAAACACATTCAGAGGGTGAAGAAGAGACATGAAACAGATAAAGAATTGAGAAAATGTACACAAGTAACAGCTATATTGTAAAGGAAGAGAGAATTTGAGAGGTCAGATAGAGAAATGAACACTAACATTGTGTCAACCCATACGGTGTGGGAAGGGGCTAGGATGTGATATGAATTCTTATTCTTTCATATATGTTATTAGCTGAGGAATTTGGAAACATAAACCACCTTTAGTGTTAAAGGCAGAAGACAAAACCGATGCTGCACACGAGGGTCCTACTGGCTATTTCATCAAAAGTGCCACAGAGACATCGACGGGGTGACAGGGGTCAGATAATTGTTGAAAGTCATTGTTGGTAAGATGATCTAGAGAAACGTGTCACTAATGGCCGTTTTAAAATCAGCTGACAACCAGAAGATGTACTTATAGCTTCCCTGACGACGTTCGCTATGGACGTCATCACATCTGTAGTAAATAAGGTGCCACACACAGAGCAGACAAGTTAGACAGTTTTAAGATGCAGTTTTTGTCTTTGCTAATAATTAAAATATAGCAAATTACCACTTATTTTTTATTAAACTTTTCGTAGAAAAAAAAGGGGGTTTCTTTACATAAATGGCAAAAAAACATTGAACTACAATAAAACTGTAATTGACTTTCATCATTAAAGCAGCTTCACTATGACACCAGACTGAACTTTTCACAGTGAACTGGACAAACTGTGCAAATGAAGAAAAGAACTTATCAAATTCTGTTGCTTACCAATGTTCCTATCTTTGTCTTTCACCTGTTTCTAATGGTCACAGGTGCTGTATACTTCCTGTGTGTGTTAGTTTTAGCAGAGATCATTCCAGACAACTTCTCTGCTTCTCCCTTTTCTTTTCTTTTCTTTTCTTTTTTTTTTTTAAAAACACCTCCTGTGTGGTCTGAATAAAAGTCAGAGACAGCCGTGTGCTGACTGACTGCAGCTTGGCTTGTCCCATATATCATTTCCCGACATGAATTGAGTCAGTGGTAATTTTTATTCGGCCCATCTGTGGCCAGTGTCAGGGAGGAAGCAAGTATTCAGCTCGGCGCGGGATAACAGATAACGAGCCAGTGAACGGAGGCGGGTTCTTACGGACGGAGAGTCCCCGAGAGACATTACATGGCAACGATGGAAAACGTCCAAGGACAGCTCGGAGGAGAGCATGTCTGGCTGACTGCCATGTCTCTTTGCTTTCGTGCTTGTTTCCTTCTGTCAGTCTCCGTCAGTCTGTTTGTCCTTGTTGTCCTCCTTTCTTCATCTTTACTTGTTTTTTTTTTAAAGATATTTTTTCCTCTTTGTCAATTTCTCCCAGAAGTGCCTAAAGACATCTTAAACCAAACGAAAGGACTTTTAAAATGCTAAATCAAATTGTTTTCTGTCTTCAGACCAACTCTCACCATGACCCAGCGGAACCTAACTGGAGGTTGCAATGTGAACTGCGGCTGTAAAATCCACGAGTACGCTCCGGTCTGTGGCTCTGATGGCATAACGTACTTCAACCCCTGTCTGGCTGGCTGTAGCAGTGTGTCCAATGACAGTAACGGGGTAAGAGGGGGGTGGTCAATAAGCACGATGACCTCATGCAGTTATGCACAGACGATTTCACTGGCAAAACAGTAAAAACATTTTTAAAAAAGTTTCTTAGTATGTTTCTATGCGAGTTTAAAAGCAATGAAAAAGCTGAAAAAGTCCGTCTGCCCTCCAGATTCGTAACTACTCAGACTGTGCCTGCGTCCAGAGCCGGCAGGTCATCACGCCGCCATCCAGCGGTCAGGGCAACAACCAGCTGCAGCTCGTCATTGTGAAGACCTACCTAAACGAGAACGGCTACGCCGTGTCAGGGAAGTGCGACCGCACGTGCAGCACTCTCATCCCCTTCCTCATCTTCCTGTTCATCGTCACGCTCATCACTGCCTGCGCCCAGCCCTCTGCCATCATCGTCACCCTCAGGTACGGCCAGCGTTAAACCACTCGCTGTTAAAGTTAGATTTTATTGTGACGCAGGCAACAAAAATTTCCTTAAAAACACAAATTTCCTTAAGGGGCTTTTCTACCTATACAAAACATGACACCCTACATCCTGAGACCCATGGATTGGTTAAAGAAAATTATCCCCTATTAAAAACTTTGAGCGGAAAAAGATGAGGCAGTGGCACATTTGTTTTTAAATAATTCATGCGTTTGCTTCCTGTTTTGCTTCATAAGATGTTGAACAGGTGACCATCAGGAGCAGTGTAGCTACTGGAACCCACACAAATCAGTTCTTGAAGCACTTTCTGCCAGTTTGAATCGTGTTACAGGCTTATTTTTTATCTTGTGCATAATTCATATTGCATTACGTAATTTTTGCGTATGAAGACTTAATTCTAACAGGCTTAATATTTCACTTTGTATGTATACAGAACAGTATTATAGCAGAACAGAAGAAATGGTTTGTTTGCTAAATCCCATTCATCTGTGTCTCCGCACAATTCATCCTCAGTCTCCAGCTTCCCGTGTGTTTTTGTTGCAGGTCTGTAGCAGAGCAGGAGAGGCCGTTCGCTCTGGGAATGCAGTTTGTTCTCCTCAGGACTCTTGGTGAGTAGAGAGCAGAAAGGTGGTAAATTACTTTCTAATTCATTTTTTTTTCAGTCCATTTTCTGGGGGCCGGTGTCTTTTTGACTTGACAAACGTCTAAATCAGGGTGTTGAACGGCAGGCCTAGAGAGCCACAGCCCTGCTGTCCCTGCACAGCCCTCATCTTCCAGCCTTTGATTGATTGAACAGGCCTGATCCTGGTACTGTTATCAACAGCGGGTACTGGGGCGACTGTGGCGCAGGAACGTAGAGCGTCTGCCAATCGCACTTGTTGGTTCAATCCCCAGCTCCTCCGGTCACATGTCGAAGTGTCCTTGAGCAAGACACTGAACCCCAGCTTAGTTGCTCCCAGTTAGCATGGCCAGCTGCATAGCAGCTCCCCCATTGTGTGTGTGTGTGTGTGTGTGTGTGTGATTGTGAGTGTGAATGGGTGAATAAGAAGCAGTGTAAGGAGCTTTGAGTGCCAATAGGGAGAAAAGCGCTATATAAGAGCAGAACATTTACCATTTAGTGCGGGAAGAGTTTGAAATATAAGCAGGGCTGCAGGTCTCGAGGCCCGGAGTTCACCTCCCCTAAATTAGAGCGTAGAATATCAGCAGTGTCCTCTTGAGTAATTCTGCATCAGTACAGAGGAGAATAAAGCTTCAGCTGGACACACCGATCGTAAATGCACGGCACATTCTCTAACTGCTGACCGACGGGCTGAGTTAGACGTTGTCTGTTTAATGCCTCGACATCACTGTTCTCCTGAGTAAGGACTAAGGAGGTAAATTGGATTTGGTAAATGGAACAGTCAGAAAGCTGCTGTCAGTATGAATTAGTCAGAAAACGCTTCCAATCTTATTATGTGGAGTTCCTCTGCAGTACTTTCACATGCAGTACTTGCAGTACTTCCAGTGCAGTTTTGTTTTTGTCCATAAATTACTGAGACAATTTTTGTTGCAATTTCTTTGCTCATGTTTTTTTCTCTCTCTCTCTTTCTCTCTGTTTTTCCTTATCTTTCATCTCAACTTGTTGTTCTTTTCTTTGCCTCTTAATTCTCCGCTTTCCCTGTCTTTATTCGTTTGTTGTCTCTGTCTCCGTTCTGTTCTGTCTTGTCTTTTCTCACCTCCTCTTATGTCTTTCCCCGCCTCTCTCTTCCCCATTGCTTCTCTTCTTCACTCAGCCTATATCCCGACACCCATTTATTTTGGTGCTGTCATTGACACTACGTGCATGTTGTGGCAGCAGGACTGCGGTGTCCACGGCTCCTGCTGGGAGTACGATGTGACCTCCTTGCGCTTTGTCTACTTCGGCCTCGCAGCCAGCCTCAAGTTCCTCGGCTTTTTCTTCATCTTCCTCACCTGGTACTCCATCAAGTACAAGGAGGAGCGGGTGGAGCGCTGGCTCAAGCGCCACCTGTCTCCCGTCGACACCGTGGGCAGCCTCGTCTGTCACCCGGGTGGCCACAAGGGCCACGCACGCACCCGCTCCTGCCCCGTCAACATCCCACGGAGCGACGCCAACGGGATACCTGTTAACGCCCCGCCGCGAGCTGGCACCCTCAACCGAGGCGTCAGCACCCAGAGTTGCCCTGGCAATGAGCTAAAGCCAATACCTACCCCCCCTGCGGCCCCAACGTCATCTGCTGCGGCGCCGACCCCTGCGTCAGCCCAGTCACTGGAACATGTTTCAGTCCGAGTCTGAGTTCCGAGCAGAGGCGGCCGATGAGGCAGATCCCATCTACTGACATTTTATTTGAGGAGTGAATTTTAGCTGCTGTCAAAAATCACTGATCATTTGTTGGACGTCCTTTTTTTTGGGGGGGGGGGGGGGGGGGCTGAGTTGTTAAATTATGAAAAATGAGACTAACATGGGATCCAACCTGCCTAAGGACCCTCCCTTTCACAGGAACAATCTGCTGGGTTAGTGGAAATGATGAAAGCAGCTGCTTGTTTTCTTTGTGAAAGCAGACAAAGGCTCAGCTTCCATGAATCCATGGCTCGTAAACCCCACCTGTCTCACCCCCACCTCGGCAATATGTGCCTTCTGTCATAATGGTCCTCACATGTATAGTACACATACAAAGGCGGCCCCTGGAGGCCCCCTAGACTGTGGTCACCCTGTAGGAGTAAGAGTCACCTGAACAGATACCTCAGCTTCTTCAGTTATCTCACGTCACCTCACGTTTGTGCTTTTCATGTCTTCACCCTCATGTGAGCGTTTTGGGGTTTTTTTTTCCATTTGTTTCTTCATTTTGTGGACGCTCCTCACTGATCAACCCTATGGATTCACTGCAGTTACAGTAAGTGTGGAGAATTGGAAACCGATGACATGGTGCTACAGTATGTGAACAACAATGTATAGTGTCCATTTTTTGTTGTTTTTAGTCTTTTTGTGTTTTTCAAGGCTTAAAAACTTTTGAAAAGGACCCGGCTTGACACAGGTCATTGGGCTAAGCAGCTTGGCAGGCTCCGAATGCATTCCTGTCCGATGCAGCGCCTTTTGTTGCTCCCCTGACACAATGACACGTAGTATTACTGCTGGAAATCGGATTGTTTGGCTTCAACCAGCTCTTTACAATACATCCGTACATCCGAGCCATTTCCCCTCGACTGCCAGCCTGATAAGTGGTTTAACCTGAAAAGAACGGGATTGGCATTTTCCTCCTGACCACATTCCTGACTGGACAAGTCACCAGGAATTCTTCCCGCAGCTGGACGAACACAGAAAAGAGAAACTATGCTTACAGAAGTTTTCAGGGTTGAACGGGGAAAGCGCTCTGGCAGTTTTCACAGACTGCGTTTGACGACTTGCCAGGCTCAATGAGATTCCACCCCAACATTTTGCAACAGCAACCCCAGCATTTGGACTGACCATGTAGTGGGAAGTAGTTGACCGTCACGTGGCGGCCAAAGTTTAACCATCTGCTCCAGAAATTAAATAGATCCTGGATAGAAAGCTAGTTTAGTGTCCAGCCTCATGGCTACTTGTTAAAGCGTAGTCACGATAATTTAGGGGTAATGACCATCATGCATCAAAGAATGGCATTTACAGTTTTCTTGCCACATGTTGAACTACAGTTTTCATTTATGCACATAACAGTGTGCAAAAGCAATGAATTCCAGGTTTAGAGACGTTATGAAATTCAGCAAAAATCACAGACATAGCTACTGATCACAGGCAAACTTTAGCATAAATTTACAGCTTACGCTTCAAAACTAAACAAGGAATTGTCTGATTCCAGAAAGTAATAAATGCTCATCACAATTTCTCCGAGCCTCCAGTGAAAAACAGGAACGGCTTTACTTTTAGAAGCTGGAAGCAGCACACGTGTAGTTTGTTTCTGCTGATTTAAAAAAAAAAAAAAAAAAAAAATGACGTTTTTATCAGCTGATTAATCTCTAACACTTTACATCCCCAGACAAGTTACTTGACTCGTTTAAGTAGCTCTTGTACAGTACTTCCGCACCTATTTCACCTAAATGAATCAAGTTGTTTTTGTTGTTTATTGTGTTTCTTAGTCCTGACGTTTTTAGCATCGGTACAAAATCTGCCAGTGTGGAAAGACAATCTCTCATCAAGCTTTATTTCAGCTGTTTTGGAGCCTTCAGCCACAACATATGATCTTCATTTGCAGATAGATGAACGAATGAATGAATGAATGAGCTCTTGCCTTTGTTTTGAATTGAGAAGTTGGCAAACAATCCTCCCACAATCCATAATCTGAAATGAACATGCACAGCTCTGTCTGCTTTTGAAGGCCATATGCTATGAGGGAATAATGAAAACAAAAAAGTTCTGTAATAACTTGAATTTTTAAGCGGCTGAGTTTCTAACTTTGTAGTCATAGTGCTACAACATTTACAGCACTGAAATATTTGACTTTGAGCACTTTTGGTTTAGGAGTTGTGTGTTTTTGTTGGGTTTTTTTTTTTCTCCCCTCCTTCATTTTCAAGTTTTAATTGGAAAACGAATTCATAAACTTTTGTTCTCGACTGAACTTAAACTGTAGCCCAGATGATACTTTCTCTGTTAAACTGCACCTCTTAAAATAACTAACACATGAATTCAGACAAAGTAAAAATCCTTCAGTGTTATAAATGAATAAGACAATCGGTTACTAAGGAAATAAGTTATTATAGCAATAGAGTTGGGGACTAGGGCGCCATCTTGTGTGTTTGCTCATCCTGCTATGATATTTGCAGTGGGTTACCTACGTGTTTTTTGTTTTGCTGGGCTAGAAGATTGTTTAAATAGTTCCAATTTTATGGAGATGGGACAAAGTTAAAGCCCTACTGACCTTCTGTGGCAACTCTTTTCAGTATCATGACAGAAAGTCCAAACTTAGCCTTCAGTCCACCAACACCAAAGTAGGGGCGTCCTCAAAACACGACGCACAAAAACACAAATTCAACATGCTGTGATGTCAACTTCACATTCTCTGGAGTTATTTGATTGGTCTAGAAAATGGGACAATTAAAGGTTCATCCAAGGTGTTTGAGAGCTGTAAGACGTGCAGTAACAGAAAGCACTTTTTAGTGTGACCATCCCCCCAAAGGTATTGGAACAGTGAGGCCAGTTCCATTATTTCTGCTGTAGACTGACATCAAAAGGTAAATATAATTTTATTTCCAGGTATATGCGTCTGGATCTTAAAAGATGAGATCAGAAACATTTTCTCTGCCAATGTAAAGACAAATGCGACCAAACTGGGCGATCGTACACTCTGCAGCAAGATAATGACCCAAACCACACAAACGAGTTCATCGAGCCTTGGAGAACTTTTCCTATAGACCTGGAGAAGCCTCCCAAAAGAACAGGACTTTTGCTCTCATGAAAAATGGGTGGGTTCAAACAAAAGGCGCCGTTTCGGATCCAGATGTAAATACCCGGGAATAAAAGCTGAAATGTTGATCTCTTGTCTCATATTCGCCTTTTGGTGTCAAATCCAAATGTTTTCAGTCTCCAGCAATAATAGAAGAGTTGGCCTCACTGTTCCAATACTTTTGGAGGGGAATGTATTTCCTAAGGAGCAGCCTCCATGCACATGCCAGACAGTGTGAATCGCTGATGTAATGTTTGACTTTTTAGTCTCCTCCTCTGCATAGTTTACGTTCTGCTCACAATAAATCATCAGACCTCGACGAAAACACTGTGTTTGTGCCGGCTGTGCTGCCTGTGGGGGTTCAGTATTTCATGTACAGTATATTCACATAAATCTCTGCGTGTGCGTGTGCGTGTGTGTGTGTGGGTGGGGGGCACTGCATGACAAAGGAAATGTGTGATGGATAGATACAAGACAAGGAGGAACCATAGCAACCACGATAGGTTTAGCAGGACATTGCAGTGTGGACAGAGTTGTTTTGTCTCATACAGGCAGCATTTTTACATTTGAGACTTTTGAATAATAAAAAAACAGGGAAAATGTGAACTACAATTTGACGTATGTGGCGTTGTAGGTTAGTCTGCCCATCAGCAATAACCCTAATAAAAAAAATCCACTTTTAGAAATTTTAAAACAGGAGCAGATCTTCACATGTGGGATGTTGGAAACTGAATTAGTTCCAAAAGGCCGTTTTTCACTGGGGTATTCTCAAACGTTTTCGGGGGGCTGAGCAGATTTTAACGTGATTAACACACCTGAACCAGACAAAGGTACAGCAATATATAAACAATTAATAAATGGTTTATGATACATGACTCTGTCAGCAGATACAAAGACATTCGGTGTTTGTCAACAATTATGAGCCGTGCTATGAAGAAACGTATCATGTTAGAATATTGTGACCGTTTTGCTCTTGTCCTCACACACCAGCACCCAGCTACGGACGCTTCACAGGAGGAGCTACAGCTGCTAGATGTTTCAAAATGTCCTCATAGGTGCTCATATCCACATTACGGTGTGTTTTCAACCTTTTATTGAACTTGCTGAAAATGTTACACGTTAAGTAATGTGACGTTATCTGTGCCCATATCTAAACAAAACCTTTTCAACGTGTTAGTTTGAGAATTTATTATTTGTTTCAACACTGAGGACAGACATCATTTGTTGTGTCTGACCAGTGTATTAAAGGATATGTTAAATTAACTATGAACTAAAATATGTCTTGTTCTATTTAACTGTATTTTCAACAATCCCACATGTAAACACTAGAATCAACGGTGAACGTTCACATAATTAAAATAACCCATAGTGTTGCACCTGAAGTTAGCTCGGTGATCTGTGCCGCAGACCTCTGTTATTATAAAAACCCACGTGGCTATGCAGCAAAATAAAAAAAAAAAAATAAACATTTTAAAAATGTGGCTCACATTTTTTCAGAAATGTCTCAAAAGTAAAAACTGTTGCAACATGGAAAACAAACTGGAGCTGATATGTTTTGCAGCTCTAGGGATTATGAAGAAACACATTTAATCAAAACAATATTTGAGAAAATTTGCTGAGGTTGAACAATGCGAAGGTTTTTTTTTTTTTGTAGGACCTAGTTGAAGTAGAAATGTACAGTAATAACAGACTACAGCTAAGAAGACTCTGTTTGGACACGACGTTCCTTTGTGTCCCTCAGAGTGAACGTAGTCCGTGATCCTCCTATTCCCGCCACAATGCAGCGAATAAGCAAAGGTGACACGTGGTTTCAGTAGTCGACATGGGAGAGACGGTAGATACGTCACACGATGTTCCATATTCATATAAAGTGTAGAAAACACAACTAGCTCCTGTTGATCTGTTCAGTGTTCGTGAAGCACTGAGATGCTTAAATCCTCTGTTTCTCTGTGGCCACGTTTCACTTTCAAACTGCTCTTTTCAGTTTGTGACGCCCCTGGTCGGCTGGTGTCGCCGTTTGACGTCGCATACGACCCCGAGAGATGAAATGTTGAGTCCGTCTTTCTGGCGGCTGTTAAGAAAACAGGCCCAAACCCTGTAACTTGTGAAAACTAATGTAAGATTTACAATCTCTTTTCGACAAAAAGATCCCATTAAGAAAACGAATCTATCAGTGTGTGAGTTTGTCTCTGATGTCTCAGACTTCCCCACTTTGTCTGAAGTTTCACCTTTAAATATCTGGGAACAACGTGCTAAAACAGATGTTCAGTGTCCAAACTAACAGGAGGACACTGTGCATTTGTTGGGGATCTACTTTCTGTAGCGGAATCATCCACATTTTGTGCTGTACTTTGTGTTTGTGGCACCAGGACGGTGTTTGTGGGATTGAGTCGATAAATGTTTGTGTGAGAGAAAACTGTGGCTCATTATGCCCCAGAGGTTTATCGGGTTCAAAATGACCTTATCAGCATTAAACGGACTGCAGTATTTTGGACATTGTTTTTAAATATCCTGGAATCAAAACATAGTTTAGCAATAAATGACCAGAAAAAACCCATCTAAGCAAACTTTTTATGCCGGTGGGCTCAATATTTCATCTGTATGTTGTCTATGAAGCCACCGACGTGTTGGTTAACCTGTTGACACCAGCTCCAGGATTTTATTTCCTTTTTGCCCCTCGTCACTTCTTTCACCTCCTTAGGACAGAGCGAGTTGTTTACCTCCACGTGGTGTTTTATGTATCATTTCCACCCTGTAACTATAGACAAAGAATGAATCTGGATCTGTATGAGCTTGTTTGGACAGAGGTAGGTTAGGAGTTTACCTTCTTTTTTTTTTTATATCAGTATTACATTTATTTCAAAAGAACAGTGTTTTTGACTGAAAGGCCGCACTGAACAGAGGCAAATGTAGATTTGTGGAGACACTGTTTACTGATGCCCTGGGTACTTGACTTCCGCCAATAAAAATGTGAAAAATAATAAAAGACTATTACACAAACTGCTGGTTTGTGGGTTTAATTGTGTGTAAATGTCAGTGGGTTTAGAGCAGCTGTAAAGTTGACATGTTGCCCTCTGGTGGTTGAACATAAAAAAAAAACAAATGGTCAACAAAGGAATCAGACAGTGAAGTTAAATCACTACCAAAAACTCAAGGTTGATATTAAAGACAACACGTTCTGTGTTTGTGTATTTAGTTTAATCTTTTTAGTATCGGACTTGTTTGTTGGTCCAATGTAATAAACACTAAATTGTTTCTTTATAGAGATAAAATCTTATTGTAACTAAAATAAGCAGTTTAGTTTTTTTTCTGAAAATACGTTGAATTATTTCACTTCAGCTTTTCTTTAAAGTGCCTCCATTATATTTTTGGGTTCCATCTTTGCAGTATCTCAGGACTATTTGGGGGAACGTCTTTAAATCTGGCATAAACCTTGAATTGATTAGATTTTGATAACATTCCCATTCTTCTGAAAGCAGCAATATCCTCGAATAATGTTTTCCAATTTAACACAAATTCCCTAAGAGACTTGAGGATGATTTGAAAAGAAGAAAAACCCAAAAAGGAACAACCACATAACATTTCACATTTTAATGATTCTATTTTACAGAGAAGCTTTTTCATAAAAACAAATCGAGTGGGTTGGCAAGGCATGCATAAAGATATGTACACTTTTAGACCCCCTCCCCCCACATCCAGCGCCAACTGCTCATACAGTGCAGAATTCCCATCCTTCATGTTTAAATGCTGCAGATTTATGGCTCATTTTGTTTTTTGGGTATGATACTTAACACTCATTTAAAAGCAAACAGTATTTTTTAAATCTCTAGCATATTGTTCCAATGCTCCATGCAAGTTGACTCAGTGCCTTTTAAGACCTGGAAGTAAGAGTCAGTTATAAATGCAGTAAATTGTAAATGTCTGCTATGAACCTAAAAAAATCCTTTTCTTTAGACGGAGTCTGTGAAGGTATTTTCTTTTTACAGGGACTTCAAATCCAAGCATGTGGAAAATATTAAACTAAAAATAAAGATGGACATAAAAAAAAAAAAAAAAAAAATTTGAGCTCAAAGAAAAAGTGTCAACTTGTATAAAAACGTTAGATACTGAAATTTATTGAAAATGATTATAATTTTATTCAATCCAATTCTCACGTGTGGCAGTTTTCTGTATAAATATCAGTTATGAATTCTTAAAAGTCCAGAGTTTCCTAAATGTGAAAAAAAAACCTAACAAAAAAAACAAAACTCTGAGACCAACCACAAGGATTGAAATTGCTTTACAGGTGTCACTCTTCTTATTTCCGTGCACGTGCAGAAGAAGGCTGATTTCAGAAAGTGAGGTGCAGTAGTACAAAAACTGCTTTGAAACATAAAAACTAAAATGGCAGCACGTGTAAGGCAGAACTTTCCCCTCAGAAGCACAGCGAGAGCAGGAAGGCATCTTTCGATCCTGCAGAGAACAGAACACAGATGCATCACGCTTTCTAATCATCCTTTAAGAGTGAAGTGAGAGGTTACAACAGAGATCAACACTTACCTGTTAAGTCACCTTCTGAAGGAGCCCTTTTTCTGGATCATGTTTATCATCCAGTTCCTCATCAGAGTCTAAAGACAAGACAGAAACGAGGCCGTGTAGCCAAGCGCTAATTAGCTTAGCATAAACTGGATTAAAAAGGAGACGGCTACAGTCTACAGTCACAGCCTGGCTCAGTCCAAAGGTAACAATCTACTAAACAGCACCTCTAACAATCACTAACATTTGTTTACAACTACCAACTGATGGAAGCAGCAAGCTAATCGTCGCAGCTATTACTGTAGTTACAGTAGCTTTTTAGAAATGTCAGCCTGCTGCAACAGATCAAGCAGCTGAGATGCAGTTTAAACTACTGTAGGTGTATTTCTGCAGTAATTCATTTATCACATTTAGTTTTAATAGTTTATTAACAATGCAACACATTTTTAAGCCTATATATTTATTTCTTAATTATGAACTTGGGCACAAATAAAATGTAAACATCGTCATGGCTTAATCCCTTGTGGGGCAACTGAGTAAATAAATGAGTGGATGCTTTAATGGGCTAAAACATATAAAAAGTATCAGTCTGGTTTTCTAAATCTGGACCAGACGTGAATCAATTAAAAAAAAAAAAAAGTCTGCTGCAGGAGAAACCGACCTGCCAAAGACTCTGGTGGAGAGTAGAACTGGCCCTCAGACATGGGACCTGGATTCATGAGGGGAGGTCCCTCTGCAGCGACAACCAAAGACCGATATCCTAAAAAACAAAAAAATCCAGACACAATAACCTAAGTAATGATCTGCGGTACTGGTCACATAAAGATTAAATAATTTTATTCTAAAAATAATCTTTCATAATATATTATTAATAGTAGTAGTAATACTGGTAAGGCACTACTAGTGATACCAGTATGGCAAATGGTAGCAGTAGTTGTTACAAGAGTAGTTGTAGTTCTTTGCAACAGGTTGCAGTAGGAATATTTTTATACTATTGGCAGAACTATAGCAACATTAAATAAAAAGTAAGAAATACAATAGTAAAAGCAAAAGGATAGTGGTATTGTCACTAGCAGTAGTATAAGTACAAGATGAATAGTATTAGTAGTAGTAATAATAATAATACTTTCCTGGTCCCTGAGGGAAAAGTGTTGTTTGACAGCTGCACACATGATGGCGTCATGAGTAACAGTAGTAGTTAAAATACTGAGCAAAATGTCAATTATACTGTGACTCACTGTTTTCATCTTCAGCCTCCTGAGGCAGAACTTTAAAGTCAAGCAGCCATGTTTCTATCCAGGCCAACACGAAGGAGATGATGGGCAGCAGGTACCCGAAGGCCCCCTGAGACAGCAGCTACACACACACACACACACACACTTAATATTTAGTACATCAGTAAATAATTAAAAAACAGAATTTGATCTGATTTGAATGGGAATATCAAGTTCTACACAGACACACTTTACTTTGTACACTGCTGCAAAACAGAAACTTTTAGAAACGGGTTAAACTTAGCACAAATTATTATTATACTGTATAAAAAAAAATGTTCCCTTGTATTGTTGTATTGGCATTATGTGGTTGAACATGTTCACATTTATTACAAAAATCAACAACAACAAAAGCAGTAAATTAAATCATATTTCGTTCTGTAATTCTTAGACGTTTCCTAAGTTCAGACTGATGCTGCTACACACTCAGTTACCAGCAGGTGGAGTAAAGAGCAGCATCCACCTCTGAGCACAATATTGAGGATATTTTCTAAACGACAAACTGAAATATCCTTTTCGAACTCTCTTTACACTCTTACCTTGGACACAATGACTTTAACGATGAGGAAACCAGAGCTGACTGCAGTGGTGATCTGTCCAAACACAGAAAAACACTCAGGATGCAAATGTGGAATCGTTCACGTGGAACAGATATCTGAGCAAAACAAAACAGGCAGACTTACAGCGATGGCCCACCAGTGGCGGAGCCTGCACACAGCGTAGGCCAAGATGAGGACGGCAAACCTGAACACGGCCAGAAGCTGGGGAAAATGAAAAAGTGTGAATTTTCTCTGTCTTTGCATGAATACGAACGACTTAGACATGAAACTACATAAAGAGGAAACAGATTAAACAAGTGAGACAAAAAAAAATCCTAAAAATAAAGAAAAATGATCCCATTTTCAATATGTGAGTGGCAAAAGTATGTGATCAGTTCCTCAGAGGTGCAGTCAGTTTAATCAGAGATGTTTAGGTTTTAGGTCTCATTGGTTTAATCTGGTTCCCTTTATTGGGTTTTATGACTTGCATAAAAACCAGGTCATTTTTAGGTCATATTTATTCAGAAAGAAAATTCTTTTAAGCACCATTGTGCAAATATCTGCGTGTGTGATCGACCCCAGAAAGGAAGAACCCATGCTAATGGGAGTCCTAAGAAAGTGTGTGTGTGTGTGTGTGTGTATGAGACAACTTAAACTGAGTTCTAGACAAGGACAAGTTTCCTCACAGAGTTATTAGCACACAGGATGAAGACATTGCACTTTCTCGTGTTTGTTAGGGCTGAATGCAAAGAGACAGCATGTGTGAGACACGTGTTGGAACACAAAATAAAATGAGTAGTAAGAAGGTTCTCACAAAGATGTCGAAGAAGGAGGCCT
Organism: Channa argus; assembly: GCF_033026475.1. NCBI lineage: Eukaryota > Metazoa > Chordata > Actinopteri > Anabantiformes > Channidae > Channa > Channa argus. Next base: position 22,573,471 of record NC_090210.1, read on the forward strand.
TGTAGTTGTATTCCAGGACTTCTTTAATGAGCTGCTTCGGAATGCTGCCCTTCACCTGTCGCACAAAGTAGGCATCAAATAAATTCCTCTTACATTTGTAATTACTAATAACTAAAAGCAATGTGGGCGGAAGTATATGGGCGACAGCATCGGTGTACAGAAGCATAAAATTACAGTAAGGTAACTGTTACAGCTGAAGTCTTAAGATTTAAAGGCACGTTTGATTTCTGCTATCAGGGGTAGTGTTTTCTTCAGGAAGGGGAGCTCACCTGGATACGATCTCACCACAAAAGACACTGTGGCACCTGAAATCCAAACTATGGCTCTTGCTTGACTGGATCGCGTTTACTCAGCTGCTTCATCAGCTCCTCTGGTATTCTGAGCGGAATGAAGGGCCACTTGTTGAAACTTAGCTCTGCTATTTCCAACAATGATCTATTATGTGTTTATGAACTCTGTATCCTCTGCGGGGAATCGTTCTGATTCTAATGCACATGAGGCCAGTGTACGGGTCTTAGAGGTTATTAGGTCCTGATATGACCTATGGTAGAGCTGCATCTTCAGATTTAGTCTGCCAACAAAAACAAAGCACACTCTCTGGAATGGAACAAAAAGCTCGTTTAGCTTTAAAAAAAAAAAAAAAAACACTTCAGTTTTTAATATAACACATAGAAAAGTAATAGATTGTGTTTTTTTTTAATAAAAACTCCGTAATCAGTGTTATGATACAGACATTACTTTCTATCATCAGAACAAAGACAGTTTGGTTTGTGAACCAACACCTGCTGCTATCAGACTCCATAACCTACATCAATGCTCCTAGCAAACTCAAATATTAAAATAACTACAGGCTGATCTGCTTATTAATGTGTGGTTCTATTGTGTATGTTACTATACGTTATGGCTTAATCGTCTTGTAGGTATTTTTACATTTACACGCCAACACGAGCAGCTAAAAGCAGTAAACTCGCAGTAATTGCTAAATGTCAGCATGTTAATATTGTCACTGTGATCACAGCTGCAATGAATAATAATTTAAGGGTCTGATTATGCTCTTTTGCCGATAACAAATCATTTGTACAGAACAAATGATTTGTTGATCATTTGTTCTGTATAAATGTCAAATAACTGTCAAAAGCATTTGTCATCACAATTTACGGATCTGATCAAATCTTCTTAAGTTTTGTTTTCTTGAAACGACATGAAGATCCAAAAATATAGTTGCCTATTAAACTGTCGATCAACTAATTGCGACAGACTGCACAGATAAACAGCTGGCTGAAGACTTTCTGCGACAGTAAAGAGACGCTGTGTCTGAACAGAACATGAGTTAGGAGCAGCTAAAAGATCCTAACTGGCTAAATCCAGCTGCTCGCATACGGATCCTCTCTTGATAACTTGCTGCTATTGCAAAGCAGATGTTCTTTTATTGCAGCGGCTCTGCGAGGCAAGAACTCTGTCATTGTAAAAGGTGTCACCGCCATGTGATATCTATGTTAATTCAGTGACGGACATGAGAACAGGCCAAACTTGTTTTACGTAAGGTTAAACTTTTCCCTGGCTCTTACTGGGCATAGCCATAGATCTTTTGTGAGGGAGCCTCTGGCCTGAGCAGGTCCAAACGCTTTGTGTCAGCTTCATGAGCTGCATTCTTCCAGCTGTATCATTGCTGATTGATGATGTGATGAGTTTTTATCACCATATTATCATATCCCCATCAACTGGCTCGTGAAAAGCGAGCTGTGCCAAAGTCAACATGTCAGGCACATTCATATCTTTTAAGAGCAAAGAAAAAATGAACTTTTACGTGACTAAACACTGGAAGACATACTGGAAGCATGACTCAAACCGAGTAATAACCAACATTATTCTGCTGAGATCTGGTGCTAGAAGGAAAATATACAAGATTGTAGGAAGCAACTGAGCCCACATCATGAGCCAACATTGTGGGCGACTGTGGCGCAGGAAGGTAGAGCGGTTGTCCACCAATCTCACAGTTGTTGGTTCAATCCCCGGCTCCTCCGGTCACATGTCGAAGTGTCCTTGAGCAAGACACTGAACCCCAACTTAGCTGCTCCCGGTGAGTGTTGGCCAGCTGCATAGCAGCTCCCCCATCGGTGTATGAATGTGTGTTTGATTGTGAGTGTGAATGGGTGAATAAGAAGCAGTGTAAAGTGCTTTGAGTGCCAATAGGTAGAAAAGCGCTATATAAGTGCAGAACATTTACATTTATCACATCTGGGTTTCGATCCCAAACAGGTCTGAGAAGTCAACTTCATGAATATGAGCAGGAGTGTGGTTCCAAATACATTCATGTTAATAGTGCGAGTATCTCTGCAGGAAATGCTGTTTCACAGCTCGACCCTGGCTCCGCTGCATGTGGAGGATTCTGGGAACATGTGGTGCAATAACCATCACTTCCTCATTTGGGAGGACAAAGTTCAACAGATCACCGCAGCACCTGATCTACTGTACGTCTGCGTGGCCCTGACACAAAATCAAAGGCAAACATTTAACCATTAACTCAATTTGAGTGTAGTTAACAAGACTGTGGCAACTGTGCTGGTATGTTGTCATGTAAAATCAAACCCAGTCCCGGAGACATTTCCCCTTTGGTATGTCCCCATGCCAGCCAGAGACAGGTTCAGACTTTCTACGCTATTTTCTGTCCGAGCAAAAAAGGTTATTTTATTGTTTACGCAAGATTTAAAAAAAAAAATATTCTCTTCAGGTTTCAGAGACACTGTATCTGAAGAAAGTCTCCTCATTTTTTTCCTTCATCAAAAGTAGCAGGTTGACATTTGTGGATTTTGGCCATAATTTCAGCTTTGTTTTCTATGCAAACAACAGCCAAACTATCGAGATGACCATTATCCTTAGCTGCACTTTTTAGTAACGAAACATGGGACGACCTAAAATGACATAATACAATCTGCACTGTGTGCTGACTTTTACATTTAGCTTAAAAAAAAAACACGACTGTGTATCTACAGAGTGGCAGGAGTATTCACACTTCATGTGAGCAAGCTCCAGGGTCTGTTCACAGTCCTAAAATTGCATTTGTTCATGTTCATGTCTAAGGCATCACACCCTGGAAAACGCCATTTCCATGAGACATTTGTTTTGTTAGTAGGGTGGGGGACCAGAACATTCAAAAAGGGCAACTGACCTTCGATAAGTTATAGATCACTCAACAGATGGCAAAGCTGCTCGATCTTCTCTGACAACAAGGTTGGGTAGTCACTTCCTCATAGTGTATTCTCACATCCAGCCTTATTGTTCCAGCTCCCAAGGTTTAAAACCAAAATAACTTAGAAAATGCTTGAAGCTCTCATTTAAATTGCATTTATTTCCCCTGAGCTCTTCAGTATCGGTTTGCTGTAAATGCTTGGAAAGTAGAGACTGGCTTTCTCTCTTCAAAACCTAAATGTAGCCATTTCAAATCCACGCAACCATTTTTAGCCATGTTTCCTGTAGGTAATGAAATACCTAAATATTACTAGCTCTGCATTCGCTTTTGATGAAACTACAAATCGAATGATTTGTCCCCTTCAGTATCTGACAGGTATCCACAACACAAACACACGACTTACATTGAGCTCTATGATCCAGAGCAACGTGATGAACAAGAGGTCAAAGGTGACAAAGAGGCAGAAAGTCCTCCGTACATCAGAGATGCACTTCTTCTCCCCGGCTTCGTACGACTCCCCCCTCACACAGATGGGCATGGTGTTGACAGACCCCCTCCCTGTAGCAGCCAGGAGCGAGTCGGAGATGCTGCTGCGTTGGCTGTCCATCGCCGACCACGCCCTCCAGACAGGGTCTGCCCCCCCCCTCTGCTCGGCCTTCAAAAAGGTGGACTCGGTCAGCGGACCAAAGGGGTCATTGGAGCAGCAAGCTGGGCCGTTTCAGTAGACGTGGACTTAATCTGCGGAGCTGAACGGCATTACTGCATCTGAAGGGAAGATGAGGGAAAGCATGAGATATTTATCTCACATTTCCTGTTTCTCACCGTTTACAAATTCCATTAAAAAAAATATTGTGTCAGTCTGTATCTCAGTGCTTTGGGACTTCTATACGCATCAAACCACTGAACGCGTTAAACTTTGATAGACAGGAGGTAATGGTGCATTTGTGTGGGGCCATTTTAATCCACATTTGGTTTTCTATGAGGATGTGGAGCAGCAAGATTGTGTATTTGACATTTACTCACTTGTGTGTGTCTGTGTGTGTGTTTATAGAAAAATAATTACATTTCCCAGAAGCTTTCAAATTCTTGTTTTGTCCAAATAAAAGTCACTCGGTTATTATTACAGAAGACTAAGAAAAACATGAAACATTCCAATCTGACGGTGCTAAAATTTTCCTGAAGCCCGAGAATTTTTAGCACATTTGTTTAAAAACAATTTCATTTGCACATTTTTCATTTAACTAAAACTTCTAGAGTCAGCCACAATATGAATTGTAATAACTGTAGCAAAAACAGCAATAATGAGAAGAAATTTGTAAAAAACTACAAGGGGAAGCCAGAAGAGAAAAAAGGATTTGAGAAATTTGAACTTTTGACCATGAGTACCAGAGGTAACATAAATGGAACACACGGTTTCCACAGCAACAACACCTTTAGGTCAACAAGCTGTCTCCACCTGGTTAAAACTCTGCACTTTCCTTAAATTTTGGACATAAATAGCGTTATGAAACTTTTATTTTTGTTTATTTCCATTTTCCCCCCTCAAAAGAACATTGCAAAAATCATTGTTTCATGACCCAGATAATAACACAGCGACTGTCCGCATTGCCCTTGGCCTCTATTAACAATGGAGGAAGCTGTACCTCTGAATTAACAGCAAGTCGCTCTAATACAGAGCCACTCAACAAAGTAAGTGCAAACGTTTTGGTTCCAGCATATTATATTATATTATATTATATTATATACACTGCTTTTGTGGCTGCACCTTAGCTCCTGATTTTTTAGATTTTACTCTTGAGCGAGACAACAGCTTTTTTTTTTTTTTTTTTTTTTAATCTAACAGTGCCTCCATTTTCTAGAATTAAGAAACCTCACTAAGAAGCGGTTAAAAGATTTTCAAAAGGGGGGACAATTTTTCATGAGGACAACAGTAGGAACAGTTAAGCTAACGGTCAAAAATGATGTCAGTGTGATCTACACGCAAAAAAAAAAAGAAAAAAGAAAAAGAAAAAAAAGAATAGCGTCACATGAAAAGGAAGGGAAAACGCACACACACACACTACCAGGAGGCATCTGAATAACTCCCCCGAAACTAAAACTGATACCTAGTTTCGTCTTTACATGGTCCGAAGCTTTTACAGTGTGTTTACACACACCCACACACACAGCCACCAAAGCTCAAACCCTAAAAGAGTTTACTTTGGGTCATATTCAGAGTTTTTGAAATGATTCATGTTTCCGGATTCAAGAACCTGTTTACTTGGGTAACTATAGGATGTTGATTTGTCCTGGAAACTTTTACTTCCAAATGTCTAAAACACTGGACAGTGCAAAGCCAGTGGTGCAGGGTTATAGGAGGGACCTCTTGGCCTTGGGATTTCTATAAGGATCTATGGATACAACATAATATCCAAAAGAAAAAGAAAACAGAAACCTGTGCAGCACAACTGTGTTCCTTAAAAAAATATTTGTATATTAGAGCATTTTGCTTTTTTTCAATTTTCCCTGAGTGAATGTGAAAAATCACGTGGACATTTCTGCTTCTCTGGTCAACAAACCGTATTGTAGGATAAAACTGGGCTATGAGGAGCTTCTTGTTTTTTAGCCAGCACAGATTGTCACTGTTGCTGGCCCAGTAAAAAACACGAGGTCTGATTATTTGGCACTAACGAACATTAATTCACTGACCTAAACCGATGACAAGCTAAAATAAAATGTGCTGTTGGTGGTGTGGGCGTTTTGTGCAAACCAGTGGAGAAATGCTTCAACACAACACCACTGATTGTTTATATGAGGTAAGAGGCAAGACGCTCACAAGCAGTAGCTCCCACCGAGTTTATAAATCATGTGAAGCCTTTAAAAGGGGAGACAATTGCTGGAAATAATGAAAATTGCTTCCGTTTCCTGTTTATGTGCTTGATAAAATGTGTGGGGCCATGCTGTAACTCTTACTTTGTAACCAGTTTAATTCCTTTGCTGGTGCCGTGATGGGGTGTGAGCTTTAAGCAGCAGTTACCTGCCAGAGGATGATGGGAACACAGGTCTGACTGGTTATAGAGAATAGGAATTGGAATGTGTATTACACTGAAATGGGACATTGAAGAAATGTCAGACAGTCAGATGAGCAGAAGTGCAGAGTTTATTACAACGCCATCCTTTGTTAGGGCCGCACCTACAGATCGTTTTCCTTTGTCATTTATCTGCCAATTTTTTAGCGATTATTTAGTTGCATATAGATGTATATAAAGTAGGGAGAAGTGTGGATGATACGGTTTCTCACATCCCAATATGAGGTTTTCAAATTGCTTGCTTTGTTCAACAAACAGACCAAAAAGAAAAGAAAAACAAATCTGTTTATAAATCACCCGACATATCAAATCTCATACTTTGGAAGCTTTAACCAACAAACATTGTGAATTCTTGTTTGAGAAAAAGAATCAACCCAATGAACAACTCACCAATTATCAAATTAGTTTAGTTGATCAACAGAGAAATCATCCCGTCACACTTTGGTGAACTTTTGACAGAAGTAATTCCATTTTAGCGAACTGTAAAGCACTCTGACTAAAATTAACCGTTTTAATCATAAAAATAACTGCAACACAATAGACACTGTGGTGCCATATGATGCTCAAAAGAATTTCAGAAGCAAAGAAAAAAATCCTGACTCAAAACACTGAACCTTTCACTTTTCTGGTTTCAGAAAGCTGCACAGGCCCTAAGGTGAAATATACACACCTTTGTGTATCCAGCTTTCTGATCACAGCCATGACATGAAGATGTGTACTGATCAAACTAATTGGCAGGTTACAGACATGACTTTGGGTTCTGGGTTTCTTTTTTTTTATTGGTGACAATTTTTACACCATATGAGGAATCAAACAAAATAAGAGAAGAAATTATATAAAAACTAAAGTAAAATAAGAAAAAATGATTATTGGTTGCAGTCTAATGTGAAGGAGCTAAATTCAACAGACTGATAAATACTAAAACTTTGTCGACCCTGACACAAAGCGTGAGCCCAGAAATGACTTCGGTTTCCTGGATGACCCTTAAAGTCCACACACACCTGCACCAACAGGTGAGCAGAAAGTCAGATAAAGCTCCGGTCATATAAAGGAAGAGCTGAAAATACATTTTAAGTGAGTGTAATGAGTTAAAACCAGATTATCACGGTTACATGCTCGTTTTTGGATTTTCTAAAATTCTAACGCACGTGGCCTGAAATATGATCCAAACTCAGCATTTGATACTAACAGCTCGTAAAAAGCCGTTAGGCTCTGCGGCTCTGACGCCATTTAGCTACAGCAGCTGTCCAAATAACGATGGTAAGGGGCTAACTAAACACCCCGGATCAAAACATTGCCCCTGCATCACATGCCCGCTCAATTAAAATCACCTAATCATCCCAAACTGCAGCAGAAACCGAAAGTGCATTAAAAAAGGCGACAGATGGGCCAACAACAACAAGACTACACGGACAGATACTTTAGCGTGAACCTGAGCGCTGTGGCCGAGATTACAGTCAAATACGGAACAGAAGATGGAATAAAACGAAAGAAAAACACCGGTGCAGCTGTGACAACGTACGAAGAAGAATAACAGTTAGCAAGACAACTGCCGTTAGCCAACAGGTTCGCTAACAGTCATGTTCTTAGCCCGGTTTTTAAAAGTCTCCATCATGTCTCGTCTTACCTTTCTAACTCGCTCCTCTTATGGGGGTTTAGCTTTCTGAATCCGCGCTCGGGTGTTTTCAGTGAGCCAAATAAAATCCTCCACCCAGCACGCAAATCATCAGTTTCCCCCTGCGTCTATTCACACAGGGCGGAAGTAGGCAGAACATTTAACACCTGGCGCGAAGGATTCTGGGATACGGAGTCCTACACTGGACTCAGCTGACGCAGCGCGGTCCGTGCGCCTCCTCTAGCGTTTATGTTTGGCTACACGTAAAGTGTGGATTCTTCAAGGAAAAATGGCGTGTGCTTTATATACAGGCAAATGATTTACAAAGTGCATTAAAACGAAGGAATGAGCTTTCTGCACTTTCTAAAGTCTCCCACACTCAAGATGTCTCTTAACACGCAACTTTTGTGTCTGATCGTCCTCTTTTTTGTTTTATTTGCGTCTTTTAAGCTCTATGACTTTGGTTTATGGGCTCCTTGTGTTTCTGATGGTGAGATCAGGGTTGCTGATCTGTAGCATTCATGTCCGGTGAAATTCACATGACTAATTTGATTATCATTCATCTAACAGTAACACCTTTATGTCAAACTTACGCTTTGAATTTAACCTGCTATCTAAAAATATTAATAATTATAATGATCAAAACTACAAAGACTACAGCAAAAATGTATATTTCTACTAATATTTTAAATCAAAGGGCTTTTTAAACAGAAGACCCAATTGCTATCTCTAAATCTAGGCATCCTAAAAATAAGTTACACTTTATATTTATGGTAACGGTAACAATGAGATCTATTGCGAAAAGAAAAAAAATCTAATACACATTATCTCTGAAACAATGCCTGAAACTCCTCCCTCTTCCTTCTACTCTCAAACACTGTGGGCTTCAATCGTCCATTTTTTTTCCATGTTCCCTCCTCTTCCGATCTACAGTTTGAGGATGGGTGTAACCAAGATGTGGTGAAGTGTGAGAGCTGACATTCCCCATTCACTGCAGAAACACATGATGTTGAGCTCAGAGCTTAAACTAGTTTATGTTCTAAGTAAGTGAAACTAAAACAGGCATTATCACGGATGTTGAAATGGCGCAGAAAGGAGTTCAGCTGGACGAGGAAACAATTTCTTGTTCGATCTGTCTGGATGTACTGAAGGATCCAGTGACTATTCCCTGTGGACACAGTTACTGTATGAACTGTATTAAATGTTTCTGGGATCTTGAGAATGAGAAGAAATTTCACAGCTGTCCTCAGTGTAGACAGACCTTTACACTGAGACCTGTCCTGGTGAAAAACACCATGTTAGCAGGTTTAGTGGAGGAGCTGAAGAAGACTGGACTCCAAACTGCTCCTGCTGATCACTACTATGCTGGACCTGAAGATGTGTCCTGTGATTATTGTACTGGGAGAAAACTGAAAGCTGTTAAGTCCTGTCTGGTTTGTTTGGCCTCTTACTGTGAGAAACACCTGCAGCCTCATTATGATGTAGCACAGTTAAAGAAACACAAGCTGGTGGAGCCCTCCAAGAACCTCCAGGAGAACATCTGCTCTCATCACGATGAGGTGATGAAGATGTTCTGCCGTACTGATCAGCAGTGTATCTGTTATCTCTGCTCTGTGGATGAACATAAAGGCCACGACACAGTCTCAGCTGCAGCAGAAATGACTGAGAGGCAGAGAGAACTCGAGGGGAGTCGACAACAAATCCAGCAGAGAATCCAGGACACAGAGAAAGATGTGAAGGTGCTTCAACAGGAGGTGGAGGCTCTCAATCGCTCTGCTGAGGAAACAGTGGAGGACAGTGAGAAGATCTTCACTGAGCTGATCCGTCTCATGGAGAAAAGAAGCTCTGAGGTGAAGCAGCAGATCAGATCCCAGCAGGAAACTGAAGTGAGTCGAGTCAAAGAGCTTCAGGAGAAGCTGGAGCAGGAGATCACTGAGCTGAAGAGGAAAGATGCTGAGCTGGAGCAGCTCTCACACACAGAGGATCACAACCACTTTCTACACAACTACCCCTCACTGTCACAACTCAGTGAATCTACACATACATCCAGCGTCAACATCCGTCCTCTGAGATACTTTGAGGATGTGACAACAGCTGTGTCAGATCTCAGAGATCAAATACAGGACATTCTGAGACAGACATGGACAAACAGCTCATCACTAGTGACTCAATTGGATGTTTTACTGTTAGATCCACAAGCAGAACCAAAGACCAGAGCTGGATTCTTAAAATATTCATGTGAAATCACACTGGATCCAAACACAGCAAATGAAAATCTGTTATTATCTGAGGGAAACAGAAAAGTAACAGTGATTAATCAACAACAGTCTTATTCTCATCACCCAGACAGATTCATTTCATGGTTTCAGGTCCTGAGCAGAGAGAGTCTGACTGGACGTTGTTACTGGGAGGTGGAGTGGAGAGGGACAGGAGTTTATGTAGCAGTTACATACAAGACAGAAGTCAGCAGAAGTGGGAGCTATAATGAATGTGGATTTGGACGCAATGACAAATCATGGGCACTAAATTGTCACCAAAATAATTATTATTTTTGGTTCAACAAAATTAAAATTCCAGTATCGGGTCCTCAGTCCTCCAGAATAGGAGTGTACCTGGATCACAGAGCAGGTATTCTGTCCTTCTACAGTGTCTCTGAAACCATGACTCTCCTCCACAGAGTCCAGACCACATTCACTCAGCCTCTACATGCTGGACTACGTTTTTTTTATGAATGGGGAGACAGTGCTGAGTTTTCTGAACTAAAGACAAAAGTCATTTAAAGGTGATGGCTTAAAAATTGAAATTTACTTGCTCAGAGCAACCAGTTTTATTTTTAACATTGATCAGCACTTGATGAGTTCTCCATGCTGGTGTCTTTTTGTAGTCATGCCGGAGGACGTCACTGCTCAAGTTTTAGACATTTGTTCTAATGAAAATCTAATTGTGTCTTTATGCACAGTTTTCGGTTCATGTTTGTGTTGTTGCTTCTCTTCCACTGCACGGACTTAAACATAGACATCTTTATCACAGACATTTTGTTCTCATTACTTGTAAATGTAATAATTTGTAAAGAAGAATGTCAAATGAGATATTATGTGTAACTATTATAAAAATATTCATCATAATCAAACTACAGAAAAGCTTCTGCATCTGAAAGAACAGACAAGCTACACGATTCTGGTTCAAAACAAAGTGACTGTGTGGCTGCAGTAAGTCTGTACATAATTGAATTGACCATTTTATGTAATGAATAAAGTTCTCTTTTTAAATGAGCAAAGTATTTTCCTTTGTACTTTTTCCAAGCTGATGGAGACAATTTGGAAGTACTAGTGAAGTAACAAGGGCCATTTTCTGTTTGAAACAACACAGAGCAGGAGAACATTAGTCAGCTTTCTACTTTAAAACCTTTACATTATTTCTATTAATGTTAATGTTATTTCTATTAATTAATTAAGATGATGCTTTTAACAACCAGAATTTCTATTCATTTTATTTTTAATTTTTTTAAGAAGGACACCCCATTGAGCTCAGGAATCTCTTTTGCAAGGAAGAGCTGGCCAAGACAGCAACCATACAAAATCAACATGCACAAAACACATAAAAAATGATGAATGACAGTTTTTCAAGCACAGAAACTTCTCGAGAAAAACACTGGCATTTCTCCCTCACTGCATTCTTTATGATACTCCTAACATCATTAATAGATACGAATGTATTTAGTTTTTGTTCGTTTTTTGAAGATTATTCCATGGTCATGGTGTATGATAGGAACATTATGCTTTGCCAAGGTCTGTCCGAGCCTAAGGAACATTTAAGAGCAACCACTCCATCCGTCCTCTGAGATACTTTGAGGATGTGACAGCAGCTGTGTCAGAGCTCACACATCAACTACAGGACATTCTGAGACAGACACGGACAAACATTTTCCCTGACAGACCAAAGACCAGAGCTGAATTTTACACTGAAATCACACTGGATCCAAACACAGCAAAGAAATCTGTTTTATTATCTCGGCGGAAACAGAAAAGCAACAATGCCAAGTCACTGGAGGCCTTTATATGGCTTTATAGAGATTCAATAAACGGCATCAGGTACTCAGCAGAGAGACTCCGGCTGGATGTTGTTACTGGGAGGTGGAGTAGAGAGAGATAGGAGCTGATGTTGCAGTCAGAAACAAGATTGTCAGCAGGGACGGCAATGGAAATGAATGCAGATTTGGCTGCAGTGACAAATCTTGGGCTTTAAATTGTTTCCAAAATCGTTGTACATTTTAGTACAACAGTGTCCAAACTCCGGTCTCAGGTCCTCAGTCCTCCAGAATAGGACTGTACCTGGATCACAGAGCAGGTATTCTGTCCTTCTACAGTGTCTCTGAAACCATGACTCTCCTCCACAGAGTCCAGACCGCATTCACTCTCCATTCTGGACTACAGCTTTATTACAATCGGGAAACACTGCTGAGTTTTGTGGAACCAAATTCAAAAGCAAGGAACAGGAATATCTGTTATACTTGTTCAGCTTGTTCAACACTTTAATGTTCAGTTCAATTTATTGTGCTTTTCTGGCTGTTTAGCTATAGAAAATCTCACTGGTCATGATGAAATTTCTCTAAATGAAAATGCAAATATCTATGTGCTGTAAATGTTTGATTAATATCAGTAGGACGTGTGGAGTGGAGTAACTTTTTTGGAGTGGAACCCGTTTTTCTTCCTGAAGAAGTAAAATCATCATGGTTAGAGCAGAAGAACAACTTTTTATTTCAAAACTTCTGTGGACATCTTTTTTTAACCACTTGCTCCTTTCTCTACAATTTTGTTGTATTATGCAATAAAGTCTGGTCAATTATAACCAATTCTTTATTTGTTCACAGGGGCAATACAAGACGTGCCGTTTCAAGAAAGAGTAACAATTTGTATTTTGGTCAAAATTGGATGTGAAGTTTTGACGCCCATAAGATAACAGATATTGTTTTTATTTCATTTATGCTGAAGCTTATTTTCATAAAGACTCAATCAGTCAATTTATTTTGGGGTTTCCTGTTCACAGCAGGAAGCTGTGTTTGCTATGGGGTTGAATCTATATACATCCAGACATCATGCAACTTATCCTGTGTTTGCAGCCATGTTTTTTTTTTAGAGGCTGGTACCAATAGAACCGTTCAAACCATCCGACCAGTTTTAAACTAATAAATAGTAAAGTGTGTTTTAATCAAAAAATTGCATTAAAAATACATGTCAATTGTTTTATTTGCTTGTTTTCTCCGGTTTCCCAGCCTGCAGCTGTGTATTTCTACTGATGCTGCTGCTTACAATGCAAATCATTGCACTTAGATAAAACATTAAATAAATGATGATGCTTTATTGTCAAAGCAAAGAGAATAAATTAGCTAATGTTAACTAGCTACCCACCGTTACCCTGCTTCAGACCCTCTGCACAGTAAGGAGACAAATATTCAACAAACCTTTTACATTGCAGTGAAGTTTACATATCATATAATCATCGACAGCAGAGACTTCCTCCATGTCTAATCAGAAAGAGGACAGTGTGCATCTTAAAGACACTCAGAAGCTACATCACAGGCTCAAATTTGCTTTTTCTGTTTTTGGCACCTTGGTATTCAGATGGTTGCAATCTGCAGCTTCACCACTAGATGCCAATAAAAGCTAAACACTGCACTGTAATGTGAAAGTAGCGATACATGAATAAAAATAAGATGGGATAATAAAGTGCTGACAGTTACTGTTTGAGACACAGCAACAATGAGCTCTCAGTCACTATGATGAAGACAAACATTGCTTTAAGTGAAAATGTGTATTTTAACCAAATGCAGGTAAATAACATTTCTATTTAAGATCCCAAAAAACAGCATTGTCGCCGTAGTAGGAAAACCAAAGTCCAGCATGTAGAGGCTGAGTGAATGTGGTCTGGACTCTGTGGAGGAGAGTCATGGTTTCAGAGACACTGTAGAAGGACAGAATACCTGCTCTGTGATCCAGGTACACTCCTATTCTGGAGGACTGAGGACCTGAGACTGGAGTTCTGATATTGTTGAACCAAAAATAATAATTATTTTGGTGACAATTCAATGCCCAAGATTTGTCATTGCGTCCAAACCCACATTCATTCAAGCTCCCTGCTCTGCTGATGTTCTTGTATGCAACTGCTACATAGACTCCTGTCCCTCTCCACTTCACCTCCCAGTAACAACGTTCAGTCAAACTCTCTTTGCTCAGGACCTGACAATACTTAGTAAATCTGTCTGGGTGAGTAAAATAACTCTGTTGCTCGCTCCTTAATGTTACTTTTCTGTTTCCCTCAGATAATAACAGATATTCATTTGCTGTGTTTGGATCCAGTGTGATTTCACATGAATATTTTAAGAATCCAGCTCTGGTCTTTGGTTCTGGTTGTGACAGTAAAACATCCACTTGAGTCACTAATGATGAGATGTTTGTCCATGTCTCTCTCAGAATGTCCTGTAGTTGATCTCTGAGCTCTGACACAGCTGCTGTCACATCCTCAAAGTATCTCAGAGGACGGATGTTGATACTGGTTGTATCTGTAGATTCACTGAGTTGTGACAGTGAGGGGTAGTTGTGTAGAAACTGGTTGTGATCCTCTGTGTGTGAGAGCTGCTCCAGCTCAGCATCTTTCCTCTTCAGCTCAGTGATCTCCTGCTCCAGCTTCTCCTGAAGCTCTTTGACTCGACTCACTTCAGTTTCCTGCTGGGATCTGATCTGCTGCTTCACCTCAGAGCTTCTTTTCTCAATGAGACGGATCAGCTCAGTGAAGATCTTCTCACTGTCCTCCACTGTTTCCTCAGCAGAGCAATTGAGAGCCTCCACCTCCTGTTGAAGCACCTTCACATCTTTGTCTCTGTCCTGGATTCTCTGCTGGATTTGTTGTCGACTCCCCTCGAGCTCTCTCTGCCTCTCAGTCCTTTCTGCTTCAGCTGAGACTGTGTCGTGGCCTTTATGTTCATCCACAGAGCAGAGATAACAGACACACTGCTGATCAGTACGACAGAACATCTTCATCACCTCATCGTGACGAGAGCAGATGTTCTCCTGGAGGTTCTTGGAGGGCTCCACCAGCTTGTGTTTTTTTAACTGTGCTACATCATAATGAGGCTGCAGGTGTTTCTCACAGTAAGAGACCAGACACATCAAACAGGACTTCACAGCTTTCAGTTTTCTCCCAGTGCAGAAATCACAGGCCACATCTTCAGGTCCAGCATAGCAGTGATCAGCAGGAGTAGCTTGGAGTCCAGTCTTCTTCAGCTCCTCCACTAAAACTGCTAATATGGTGTTTTTTACCAGGACAGGTCTCAGTGTGAAGGTCTGTCTACACTGAGGACAGCTGTGGAGTTTCTTACCAT